>NC_137972.1:17110753-17710753 GCF_963924665.1 Micromys minutus | reverse complement strand
AATATCTAGTTAATTTGTACTTGTGACTCTTGTTTACTTTTAAGTGGGGTTGTAGAAAAGGCTCTTCTACTTGCTGTCTTTTTAAAATTAAAATATAATGACATCATCCTCTCCCAATTTTTTTCTTCCCTCCAACCTCCCATTTTGTCTATTACTCCCTTTCAAATTAATGGCCCTTTTTTTCTATGATTATTATTGCTACCTATACATAAACCCAGAAATAAGTACAACTAACTCGCTGAATTTATATGATGCTGCTTGTCTGAACATTATTTTACCACATTAAAGTAGTTAATCTTTGTTGAATTAAAAACACTCTCGTCTCCCTCTTTAATGTCTATGCCAGGAGAGGATATCTGGAACTCTCAGGGCACAGGTAACTGTGCTGCCTGAGAAGAGACAATTAATGCCCAAGGACAGACCAGGCTCAGTTTCATCAAAACAGGCAACCTGCTGTTTCTGAGTGTACAAGAGTTGCAGGAGGGCTCTCACTCCTGAGCACAGGGGTGAGTCCACACTCCCTCTCCATGGTCTATCCCAGGAGAGGCCACCCAGAACTCTCAGGGTACAGGCAGCTTTGCTGCCTGGGAACAGACACTTATGGACAAAGGACAGAGCTGGCCCAGTTGCATCAGGACTGGACACTACCACCATTGGAACTCACAGCCTACTCAGACAGCCAAACACCCAGGAACGATCTCCACAGACCCGCAGAAGAAACGAGCTCCATTCAGAGACAACAAGATCACCTAACATCACTAATAACATGATGGCAAGAAGCAAACACAAGAATCTAAGAAACAGAAACCAAGGCAATCTGGCAACAACAGAAACCAGTTCTACCACAGCAAATCGTGGATATCCCAACTCACCAGAAAAACAAGATTTAGACTTAAAATCATACTTCATGATAATTATGGTGATCCTCGAGAAGTGCATAAATAACACTCCTAAAGAAATACAAGAAAGCCAGGAGAATACACTCAAACAAGTTGAAGCCCTTAAAGAGGAAACGCACGCACACACACACACACACACACACACACACACACACACACACACACAAAACCCACAAAAATCACTTAAAGATCTACAGGAAAGCAAAACCAAATAGGTTAAGAAATTAAAAACAAAATTGAAACAATGAATAAAACATAAAAGGAGACAAGCCTGAAGATGGAAAACCTAGGAAAAACATCAGGAGTCATAGACACAAGCATCATCAAGAGAACACAAGAGATGGAAGGGAGAACCTTAGGGGCAGAAGATACCATAGAAAACATTGACATAATAGTCAGAGGAAATGCAAAAATCAAAAACTTCTAAGCCAAAACATCAAGAAAATCCAGGATACAATGAGAAGATCAAACCTAAGGATTATAGGTGTAGAAGAGAGTAGAAACTCCCAACTAAAAGGACCAGTAAATATCTTGAACAAAATTATACAAGAAAACTTTCCAACCCTAAAGAAAGATATGATCACAAAAATAAAATATGCCTACAAAACCCCAAATAGTTTGGGCCAGAAAAGACATTTTTTTCCTGACACATAATCTTCAAAACAACCAATGTGCAAAACTAAGAAAGAATATTAAAAGCAGTAAGGGAAATAGGACAGGTAACATATAGAGGCAGACCAATTAGAATTATACCAGATTTTTTAACAGAGACTATGAAAATTAGAAGATCCTGTACTCACATCATACAGACCCTAAGAGAACAGAGATGCCAGCCCAGGTTACTATATCCAACAAAACTCTCAATTACCAAAAATGAAAAAAACAAAATATTCCAGAACAAAAGCAAATTTACTCAATATCTGTCCACAAATCCAGCCTTACAAAGAAAAATATATAAAAAACTCTACTACAAAGAGGGAAACTTCACCCTAGAAAAAGAAAGAAATTAATCTTCTGGAAACCAAAAAGAAGAAGAAAAGCACACAAACACACTTCTACCACTAACAACAAAAATATCAGGAAACAACAATCACTATTTCTTTGTATCTCTTAACATCAATGGACTCAATTCCCCAATAAAAGAACATAGACTATCAGATAAGATAGGTAAACAGGATTTAGAATTTTGTTGCATACAGGAAATATACCTCAGTGACAAAGACAGGCACTACCTCAGAGTAAAAGGCTGAGAAAAAAATGTTCCAAACAAATGGTCCCAAGAAACAAGCTGGAGTAGCCTTCCTAATATCAAATAAAATAGATTTTAAACCAAAAGTCATCAAAAAAAGACAAGGAAGGACACTGTTTGCTTATCAAAGAAAAAAGCTATCAAAATGAATTCTCAGTCCTGAACATCTATGCTCCAAGTACAAGGGCACCAACATTCATAAAAGAAACTCTACTAAACATGAAAGCATATATTGCACCACAGACAGTAAGAGTGTGAGACTTCAATACCACAGTCTCATTAATAGACAGATCATGGAAGCAGAAACTGAACAGGGACACAGTGAAGCTAACAGAAGTTATGAACAAAATGGATTTAACAGACATCTATAAAGTATTTCATCCTAAAACAAAAGGATAAACGTATTTCTCAGCAGTTCACAGCACCTTCTCCAAAACTGACCATATAGTCAATCATAAAACAAGCCTCAACAGAAACAACAATATCGAAATAATATCATGCATCATATTAGATCAGCATGGACTAAGGCTGGTCTTCAATAACAACAACAAAATCCCACATACACGTGGAAGCTAAACAGTGGTCTACTCAATGATAGCTTGGTCAAAAAGAAATAAATAAATCAAAGACTTTTAGAATTTAACAAAATTAAGACACAAAATACCCAAACTTATGGTATACAAAGAAAGCAGTGCTAAGAGGAAAACTCATAGCTCTGAGCACTTCAAATAGAAACTGGAAAGAGAGTACACTAATAGCTTGATAGCACACCTGAAAGCTCTAAACAAAAAGAAGCAGATGCACTCAAGAGGAGCAGATGGCAGGAAATAATCAAACTCAGAGCTGAAATCAACTAAATAGAAACAAAAAGATCTAGACAAAGAATCGAGAAATGAAGAGCTCTTTTTTTGAGAAAATCAACAAGATTGATAAACTCTTAGCCAAACTAACTACAGTGTACAGAGAGAGTATCCAAACTAACAAAATCAATTATGAAACTGAATACATAAGAACAGAAATTGAAGAAATTCAAGAAATCATCAGATCCTATTACAAAAGCCCATACTCAACAAAACTGGAAAATCTAGAGGAAACGGACAATTTTCTAAAGAATGTACAATTTTTTACCAAGTTCCAAAGTTAAATCAGGATCAGAAAAAACATCTAAACAGAAACATAACCCCTAAAGAAATAGAAGCAGTTATTAAAAATCACCCATTGGAAAAAAAGCCAGGACCTGATGGATTTAGTGCAGAATTCTATCAAACCTTCATAGAAGACCTAATACCAATATTCTCCAAACTATTCCACAAAATAGAATCAGAATGGACACTAACCAACTCATTCTTTGAAGCCACAGTTAAGCTCATTCCTAAATTACACAAAGACCCTTAAAATAAAGACAGCTTTACACCAAGTTCCCTCATAAACATTGACCCAAAAATACTCAATTAAAGTTTTGAAAACCAAATCCAAGAACACATCAAAATGATCATTTACCATGATCAAGTAGGCGTCATCTCAGGGATGCAGAGATTGTTCAATATACAATAAACCATCCATGTAATCTACTATATAAACAAACACAAAAAAACCTACATAATCATATCATTAGATAATCAGAAAGCATTTGACAAAATTCGACACATTTTCAGGTTAAAAGTCTTGGAAAAATCAGGAATTCAAGGCTCATACTTAAACAGAGAAAAAGCAATATACAGCAAAACAGTAGACAAGATCAAACTAAATGGTAAGAAATTTGAAGGAATCCCACTAAAATTAGGGACTAGAAACGACTGTCCACTCTCTCCCTACCTATTCAATATAATACTGGAAGTACTATCCAGAGAAAATAGACAGCAAAAAGAGGTCAAAAGGATACAAATTGGAAAGAAAGAAGTCAAAATATCACTATTTGCAGATGGTACAATAGTATACTTAAGTGACCCTAAAAATGACTAGGGAACTTTTACAGCAAAGTGGCTGGATATAAAATTAACTTTAACAAATCAGTAGCCTTCCTCTACTCAAAGGATAAACTGGCTGAGAAAGAAACTAGAGAATCAACATTCTTCATAATAGTCACAAAGAATATAAAATACCGTGGGGGTGACTCCAATAAAACAAGTGAAGGAATTCTATGACAGAAACTTCAAGTCTCTGAAGAAGGAAATTGAAGAAGACCTCTGAAGTTGGAAAGATTTCCCATGCTCTTGAATTAGAAAGATCAACATAGTAAAAATGGTAATCTTGCCTAAAGCAATCTATAGACTCAGTGCAATCCCCATCAAAATTCCAACTCAATTCTTCATAGAATTAGAAAGAGCAATTTGAAAATTCATTTGAAATAATAAAAACCCAGGATATCAAAAACTATTCTCAACAATACAAAAGCTTATGGGAGAATCACTATCCCTGATCTCAAGCTGTATTATACAGATCAACTGTGATAAAAAAAATAAAATAAAATAAAACTGTGTACAGAGAAAGGAAGGTAGATCAAAGGAATAGAATCAAAGACCCAGAAATGAGCCTACTTGATGGTCACTTGACCTTTGACAAAGGAACTAAAAACTTTCAATGGGAAAAGGAAAACCTGTTCAACAAATGGTGCTGATTAAACTGGCAGTCAGCATGCAGAAGAATGAAAATAGATTTTTTCTTATCTCCTTGTACAAAGCTCAAGTCCAAGTAGACCAAAGACCTCCACATAAAACCAGGTACACTGAAACTATTAGAAGAGAAAATGGAGAAGAGCTTTGAACAGACACAGGGGAAGATTTTGTGAACAGAACACCAGTGCCTTATGCTCTAAGATCAAGAATCAACAAATGGGACCTCATGAAATTGTAAAGCTTCAGTTAGGCAAAGGACACTTTCAAAAGGACAAACCGGCAATTAACAGATTGGAAAAAGATCTTTACAAATCCTACATTTGATAGAGGGCTAGTATCTAATATACACAAAGAACTCAAGAATTTAGACTCTCAAGAATCAAATAATCCTATTTATTTAAAATGGGGTACAAAGCTAAACAAAAAATTCTCAACAGAGGAATATCGAATATCCAAGAAGCACCAAAAGATTTGTTCAACATCCCTAGTCATCAGGGAAATGCAAATCAAAACAACCCTAAGATTCCACCTCACACCAATCAGAATGGCTAAGATTAAAACATAAGTGACATGATGTAGAGAAAGAAGAACACTACTCCACTCTTGGTGGGATTGTAAACTGGCACAACCTCTCTGGAAATCTATCTGGTGGTTTCTCAGAATATTGGACATAGTACTACCTGAAAACCCATCTATACCACTCCTGGTCATATAGCCAAAAGAAACTCCAACATTTAACAATGACACACTCTACACCATGTACATAGCATCCTTATTTATAGTAGCCAAAAGCTGAAAAGAACCTAGATGTTCTTCAATAGAAGACTGGATACTGAAATTATGGTACATATACGCAGTAGAGTACTACTCAGCTATTAAAAACAATGACTTTATGAAATTCCTAGGCAAATGGATGTAACTTGAATCTATCATTATGAGTGAGGTAACCCAGTCATAAAGGAACACTCATTGTATGTACTCACTGATAACCAGATACTAACGCAGAAAGCTCAGAATACCCAAGAAACAATTCACAGAACTTATGAAGCTCAAAGAGAAGGAAGTCCGGAAGCTGGATGCCTCAGTCCTTCTTAGAATGATGAACAAAACACTTATGGGAGGAAATAAAGGGACAAATAGATTGCACAGAGATTGGAGAAAAGTTAATCTTGAGACTGTGTCACCTGGAAATCCACCTCATATGCAGCCACTAAGCCCAAGCAGTATTGCTGATGCCAAGTAGTGCTTACTGATATGGATGCCTCCTCAGAGGCTCTGCCAGAGCCATACTGATACAGAGAAGGATGCTTGCAGTTGACCATCAGACTGAACAGGAGGACCCCAATGAAAAACCTAGAGAAAGGACTGAAGGATCTGAAAGGGTCTACAAACCCTTGGGAAGAACAAAATGATCAACTAACCAAACCTACCACAGCTCCTAGCGTCTAAAACAGCAACCAATGAGTTCACATGAAGAGACCAATGGCCCCAGGTACATATGCAGCAGAGGATAGCAATTTCTGTAATCTTGGGAAGAGAGGCCTTTGTTCCTTCTAAGGCTCATTTTTCCAGTCTATGGGAACACCAAGGTGCTTGTGGGAGAGGGTGGTTGGGAGAAGAAGCCCCTTCATAGAGGCAGTGGGAAGAGGGGAGATGAGATTGGGAGAACGGGATAACATCTGAAATGTAAGTGCAGAGAATATCTAATAAAAAAAAATAAAAGCACTCTCTTCTACAGTTTGTTTTCTCAACAATGCCAACCTGCTTAACATTGTTTATATGTGTCAAAGCATCAGTAAGAATTTCAAAGAGACATTAGGAAAAGGTATTTAGACAGTAGCACTGCACACTGAAGAGATGCCTAGGCTTTACCTTGTCTTCTCCAAACCACGGAAACACCTAGTTTCCCTGAACAACAAAAACTATGTATGAACCTACTGTACTGAACCACACTGTGAGTGTCCGTGCTTAGAGCAGCAACCTGTGTCAGCAGCTCGGCTTAGAGTCCTGTAGGCCAGGAAACCCCAGCCCAGCCTTGTCTTCTTTGTACAATTTCTCAATCCACATGAGGTGCTTTAATAAGCCAATGAAAAAGCGAAGGAAGCTAGTACCAGCACAACCCAGGTTATATCTTACATCTTTGACTTGCTCATTTATTTATTAGTTACACACGCGGTGGTGGAAATGTCCCATGCTTTATTCATTTGCTTGTTTATTGGGGGACACGAATTGAGATGGTATCTTCCTCTGTATTATTAGCCTTCCTGGAACTCAATGTGTACACGTTGTTAGCCTGGAATTCACAGACATTCACTTGCTTCTTTCTGCTCCTCTAGTGCTGGGAACAAAGCTCTTGTTATCTAGCCAGAACCTTTGCAGCCGAGAGAGAGCACGGTCTTCCATCTCTCACTCTTTTCATGTCTTCCCTGTGAATGTTCAGTCCTAAGTCAGACTTTTTCTGTGTACAGGGCCCATGTGGCCGCCCACTGATGTGCACCAGGGAGCGTATGAGATGGGATTCATTCTGATTATTTCGCTGCTTGAGGGATTAGTCCTCTGCTTGATCAGCACTGTGTGGTAGAAGTGAGTTGCGCAACTTGTATGATGTTGACACCCAAGCACAATTTTCAAAAATTACTTTATAGAGAGAAAAAGGAAGAGCTATGAGGAAGAAACATGTTCCTCTTTTGACCTTATCTGTTTTAGTCTGAGGCCACAGACTGATTATGGATCATGGGCATATGTTTGAGAGGCTGGCCTAGTGGTTTTTCAAAAAGAAATTGTAGCTTGTGAGGTTAGCTCCAATTAACAGAGGATTGAAACGTTAGGTAGATGTATTTAACTATCAGCCCTCTCAACTTTCTCAAAGGACAATTTCAGGAGCTTTCTTTGAATATTCATCAATGTCGGAGGAAATTATTTATTCAAATCTCAAATTCCAGGACTCTGATCAGAAAGAAGAAACCCAGAAGTCTGAGAAATGTGGGAGAAAAGGTAAGATTTTGAGCCATGGATGTGGGTGACGTAAGGCTGTAGCAGTGGCCACAGATCCATGCGGTGTAAACTTTTTATTTTTAATTTTTTAAAAGTTATAGTATGCAGTATAAATTTTTGATTAGAATTTTATTTAAACCCCAAATATGAAATTGATTTAAAAGATTATTATTGTAAATTTCATTTTTTTAGTGTGTGTGTGTGTGTGTGTGTGTGTGAGAGAGAGAGAGAGAGAGAGAGAGAGAGAGAGAGAATTCAAATGAATCCATGAAATTAGGATTATTCCTTGTTCAGCAAGGCTATGGGCTTACATATTCTTCTTGCTAGAGTTTTGAAAGTAAACTGCTTTAAGGGTAAGAGAAAGACAAAGAAGGGGAGAACTTTTTTTTTTTTTTAAATCTGGCTTGTTTTCTCATTGTTCACAAAGTTTGCTCTGGATCAGATCTCTGGGGGTTTCCCTGTTTTATCCTAGCATTCAGATCTCTGTTTGTTTTAAACTTAGTTTCAATTTAATATGTGCATATATGTGTGCATATTCATGTGAACATGTATGACTCTGTGTGTGTGCTTGTGTGTGTGTTTGTGTGTGTGTGTGTGTGTGTGTGTGCATGTGCCAAAATGTTTGTGTGGAGGCCCGAGGACATCTTGAGGAGACAATTCTCTCTTAGCACCATTTGGGTCACCAGGGATTTAGCTTAGGTTGTAAGGCTTGAATAGCAAGTACAGTTAGTCCCTGAGCTACCTCTGCCTCATGTCTCTGCCTCACTGCTGTGCTTCTCTACTGTTTTCATACTGCTGAGCAGTCCCTTTTAAGATTGCTTTCTTTGCTAGATCTGAGGAAGCAGTTCTCTAATCTCAGCTATCTATATTTATGATCTATCTATCCATCTATCTACGTATCCATAATTTCTCTATCAATCATTTTGCACTTTTTTTTCCGTCACTTTAAAATGCATCTAGATGACAACATTAGCAGTCACAATAGTGTCTAGTGCCTACATGACACAGATATGATACCTTTTAAGTAAGTGAATGTAAAAACAAATGAGAAAATCATTATAACAAAAGATAGCCCATGAATTTCTATTTCAAACCTCAGGTAAGGACTGGAACATTTGTAGTACTTTCACTAACACTGATTTTCCAAAATATTAAGAAACCAAGTTTTATCTTTTACATGTCACTGTATAAGACACTGTTAGGCTATCATCTGTTGATATAAAACACATTTCAAGAGCAAAGTAAGAGTATTATGTTATTCTTGAATTACTGTCCTGAAATAGTTTTTTTTATATATATCGGGATAATTTAAATTATATAATGCCTTAACAGTAACTCATAAGGTATTTTTTTAACTTTTTAGGGATATGATCTGGTTTGTGATTCATTGTCCATAAAATAATAAAAGAATTCTATAAAAATGTTTTCTTAAAAGAATACCATAGAAAACATTGGAAAAGTTGTAATGAGAAATTCAGGTCCAGACCAGGGAGGAATGAAGCTGAGGGGGACATCAGGGCACAGGCAGTAACAGCCTGCTCTGCTGCATTGCAGCCCCATACTTAGCTTTAGAGGAGACCACAGAAACAAGCAGAATCACTTGCTCTGTTAAGTATCAACTCCACATTCCAAAATACTCTTCAGAAAGCTTCCTTTAGGCTCTAGGAACACATTTTCCACAAATGTATCCAAGGACACACTGAAGCCTTTACCCTTATTTTTTCTTCTCTCTATTTTATGAGAATATCTTTACGGTTTCTGTGTCTTTTGTCAATCTAAGTGTTAATGCCTTTGCCTATGAAACTCTTTTCTCATTCCAAAAAAACTTTATGAATATTTCTTTTTCTTTTTGAAGTTATTGCTTTGATTCTATTGGTAAGATATTTAAGACATTTCATAAACAAAAAATCTGCAGGGCAAGACATGGCACAGTTAAAGACTTGAAGTTAATCCTGGTGTCTTAGTTATGGTTTCCTATCTAATTACTATTGAAATAAACTAAGTCTGTGAATTTCTAGCAAAATACATGGATGAAAAAAATGAGGGGAGACTGGATGGATGGATGGATGGATGGATGATGGATGGATAGATGGAAGATGGGTGGATGGATGGATGATGGGTGGATGGATGAAGTTAAGGAGTGAGCTGCTTTTAGAATGCTGTGCTTTTTTCTTTTCACAGTATCTTCTGCTGCTTCCCATTCACAGAATAAAACAGTCTTGATTCTGACTCTTCTATGCCTTCTGCTGTTTATTGGAGTGGGGGTCTTAGGAGGCATCTGTATGTATCATCCTATTCTTTAAAAATTGCATTTAATTTTACTTGCATCATCCTCTCCTGCCCTTCCCAATAACCCCCTCATACTCCTACCTTCTCCCTCTCATATTCTGTTATTGTTACATAGCTATGTAATAAATATATAAATGCAGCCTGGTAAGTCTGTAATTTTGCCTATATTTACATACTATATGCGTATGTGTTTATATAGATATTTTCTAGCTGATTAGGAGAGGTAGAGGAGTTGTTGAACCAATGATTTTTCTTTGAATTAAGTCCTTATAATAATTTGCTCCAAAGGTGACCTTATAATGTGATCAATAGACATGAACATGCTCTTGACAATCACTCCTCTAAAGAAGCCTTTTCATCCCACTTTAATGTGTTAATGCTAAAAAATAACTTCATTAAATTTCTAAAGGTGATAGGATATCTGAGAATTTATGTCTTTTAAAAATCATCTACTACTTTCTTCTCTTCTTTTGTCTTTGGGGAAAAAAAAAACCCTGGAGTTTATACAACGTTGAAAGCAGAAGTTATAAAAGCAAATCAATTACAAAGCATCAAGGAGGAACTTCAGAAAAATGTTTCCCTACAGCTGACACACAATCTCGACAACTCCAAGAAAACCAAGAAGCTTTCTGCCAGGTTGCAAACCCTAGCCACCCAGCTGTGCCAAGAGCTGTATAACAGAGAACCAGGTAATCTTGTATTGCTTTCAAAAATGTTTCCTGGGTGTCAAAAACTAAATCTTAGAGTCATTTAAGAATCAGTTTCATACAGAGAAAATATTAAATGAGTTTGGTAAGTGAGTCATTGATATTTCGCCAGTTAGACAAAAACAAGGAAAGTAGTAAAAATTACAAGCTACCAAATTACATGGATCTATGAGTTACAGAATGAAGCACCTGTCAGTGTACACACTTTCTCTAATCTGCAGTTTATTACCATTGTCCTGGGCACAGGTCTCAAGAGATGATGATGAGGGAAGGAAGCCTCTTTATAACTGACCTTGTTCCTAAATTCCAGCTAGTGCTGAAGGTCCTGGCAATGTATGGAACCAGGGGAGTTGGTGTTACCTACATGTGCCTTTGTAGGTTTTGTGGTTAAACTATATTTCCCATGGTTCTGAGATGCCTATCCAGGAGTTGAAGGCCAGAGAGACACCTGCTGGGCAAGGCAATCTGACATGCCTGTGGGAACCTGGTTATTACTAGATGGCATATATGCTATGATTAATTTTTAGAGTCATAAGTGAGTTCCCTAGTGATGGGCAATATGTCCGAATCTGGCCAGGTACTTGAATATTTTTTTGTTTGTCCAAGTTTTGTGTCAAATTTCTAGGGTGATATACAGGGATGTAGAGAATTTGTATTCTTTCTTGACCTAAAGTGAGTGAACACAGTAAATCTGGTCATTGCCACTCAAACAGTAAAAGAATAATTGTCAAGAGTTTTGAAACCAACTTGAAAAACTGTCTTTATAGAGCACAAATGCAAACCATGCCCAAAGGGTTCGGAGTGGTACAAGGGCAGCTGTTATTCTAAACTCCCTGGGTATGCAACATGGCAAGAGAGCGTGACGGCTTGCTCTGCTCGGAATGCCAGCCTCCTGAAGGTGAAGAACAAGGATGACCTGGTAAGGTTCCATGTCTCTGTTCCCTCCAAAAAGGAACGGGCTTCCTATCATGAAATATGGGGTAGAGAGGGACACACTAGGCAGAGATGCAGTGTCTTAACTCAGGATTGTTTTCGTTGCAAGCCAAGGGGACTAGGCCTTGAATTTTTGTCTCAGGAAAATCACAACTGAGCTAAAACACACAAGGTTTTGGCTTAGGTAGAATTTTAGAAAGTGCAACATAGATGGGTAGGACCAGGGACTCCAAGAATCCTCATCTCTGTCTATTTCTAAGTTGGGTGTGTAGGAGCAGTTTTCTGTGCATGCCTTCTGCATAGTTCTCCAAAGATGGTGTGTGATGATTATGACTAAGGCTCACCACTCACACAAAATCAAAGGGGGTGTGTTCCCTATTGTCATTATATCTTTTGCTGACTAGGCAAAAAACCAGCTTAACCCAGATTGAATGATACATATATAAATAAGTAGACTGGGTTGATATAGAGGAAACAAATGCTGAATATACATATTTCATGGAGCTATTAGGATCAATGAAAAATTTCTCTGGTTTATTTATTTGTTCATGCTTAACTAAGTGGTTCTCAACCTTCCTCACTTTGTGACCCTTTAATACAGTTCTTTATGCTGTGGTGACCCTCAATTATAAACTTATTTTTGTTGCTACTTCACAACTGTAATTTTGCTATTGTTATGAATTGTAATTTTAAATATCTAAGATTTCTGATGGTCTTAGACCAGACCCGTGAAGAGGTCACTC
The DNA here is from genome assembly GCF_963924665.1 of Micromys minutus. NCBI lineage: Eukaryota > Metazoa > Chordata > Mammalia > Rodentia > Muridae > Micromys > Micromys minutus. Next base: position 17,698,324 of record NC_137972.1, on the reverse strand, counting down.
AACCCCAAGTGGGATTGTGACCCATAGGATGAGAAGCACTGGCCTAAATGATGTCTTTATATTTCATCCCATTAGTCAATTGCTCTCATCTTTCACATAATAATCATTTATTATTTTCTGTTTTTATTTTTATTCTTTGTGACAAGTCTCACTCAGTATTCATAGGTAACCTCCACTTACAGCAATCCTCTTGCCTCAGCCTTCTTCGAAGTGCTAGAATTACCAATGTGATCTGCTGATCCTAGATTATAGTTGCTTGTTGTAAAGTAAAAACATATCACCTTAATGGCTCATCTTCTCTACCATAAGAAACATGACAGTTTTTATAGGAGAAAGAAGTTCTCCTTTAAAGTAGATTATTCTGTCACATTGACCTTTCTCAAGTGATTATTCATAATTATTTATTTAGAAAAGTAACTCACTTAACACACACACACACACACACAGAGAGAGAGAGAGAGAGAGAGAGAAAGAGAGAGAGAGAGAGAGAGACACACTACTTTGGCCAAAAATTCTGGTGGGCTCTGTGCTCTGGAGTTACTGTTTTCTCTGACTTTATGGCACATTTCCTCTCTTTCTGTTAAGTCTGGTTTGCAATCATAATCACGTCCTTTGCTCCAGAGCGAGTATTCAGTAGCCAAATATTTAGACCAGAAACCTGTTAAGCTTTACATCGACCCCATAGTAATGTTACCCAATGAATCAGTAGGTTTGCTCATCATCAGTGGTGAAGGCTGAAGCGATATCAGAGATTTCAACCAACTGTTGCCAAGTTCTAGGAGCCATCAAAGAATTCAGACACAGAACTCGAAAAGTTGAAGGGTTTCATTAGAACACAAAAGTAGAGTTGGAGAGATGACTAGGCAGTTAGGAACACTGGGTGCTCTTCCCGAGGTCTCAAGTCCAATGCTCAGCGACACATGGTGGCTCATGATCATCTGTAATGGGTTCCGATTCCTTCTCCTGGTCTATGTGAAGACAAATGTCTCATATACAGTACAATAAATAATTGTCTTGTGAGAATTGTACTGAGAGAAGAAATGTTCTGGAATGAACTAGGATTTAACCAGCATCTACCCTTTCTGTTTGTTCTCACACAGGCAGGTTGGGTGTGTTATGTTATCAGATGCAAGGGAGAGCTGTAGTTCTTGCAAGGCTGATAAGAATATAACAATGAAGTAAAGGGCTGTTTGAAATAACAAGGGCCAGCTATGGTTCTGGCCAACTCAGGTGGTGGTTTTTATTGATTGAACAGTTGCAAGATATCCTGCTGTAACACAGCTCTGCGATTGCATCAGCCTCTGGGCACTGTAGCCTCTGTTTCATTCTTCCCTACGTCCACACAGCAGGCCCTGCTTTCTTTCTGCTAGGCAGAGAAATATCCTGTGAAAGACTGACATCTTCTTTTTATTGCTAATTGTGGGTCCAGGATATTGTGGCTGGGTTAGTGTCCCAATCTGTGCACTAGAAGTCAAGCCTTGTTATAGAAGATGGCCGTTTCAGGCTTCATATCCCTGATTAATAAAATTCTTAGCTGGGGTCATGCTAATAGATTCTTCAGAGTTTTCATAGCGCTAGGTTTCTACCCTGCCCCTGAGTTGCCCCCCACCCTGCACCGAGTTTAATTTGTCTCTTCTTGTACCTTTACTATTCCTCCTCCACCAACCTGATCCCTACTGTTAGCATCCACACCTGCCCCGAGTCCACACACAATATCTATTCAATTTCTACTTCTTAGGGAGATGCTTGCATCCCCCATACCCTCCTTGTTACATAGCTTCTTGAGGTCTGTGGATTGTAGAATGATTAACCTTTACTTTATAGTTAATATCTACTTACAAGTGAGCTCATACCATGTTTGTCTTTCTGGTTCTGAGCTAGCTCACTCAGGATGATTTTTTTTCTAGTTTCATCCGTTTGCCTGAAAATTTCATGCTTTTTTTTTTTTTTTTAACAGCTGAGTAATACTCTGTTGTTTAAATGGACCACATTTTCTTTATCCATTGTTTGGTTGAATGACATCTAGGTTGTTTCCAGTTTCTGGTTATTATGAATAAAGCTGCTATGAACATAGTGGAACAAGTGTCCTTGTGGCATGGTGGAACATCCTGTGGGTATTTTCCCAAGAGTGGCATATCTTGGTCTTGATAAATCTATTCAAATTTTTCTAAGAAACTGTCAAACTGATTTCCAAAGTATCTGTACTAATTTGTACTCGCACCAGCAATGGGGGAGTCACATTCTGCTTCACATCCTTGCCAGCGTGAGGTATCACTAATGCTTTTCACCTTAGCCATCAGACAGGTGTAAGTTAGGATCTCAAAGTCATTTTGATTTGCATTTCCCTGATGGCTAAGGATGTTGACCATTTTTCTTTCAATTGTTTTTTGTCCATTTGGTATTTTTCTGTTGAGCATTCTCTGTTTAGATCTGCACCCCATTTTTAATTGTATTATTTTGTTTATTGACATCTAGTTTTTCAAGTTCCTTATATATTTTAGGAATTAGCCCCATGTCAGAAGCAGAGTTCCTGAAAATTGTTTCTCATTCTATAGGCTGCCATTTTGTTCTGTTGATGATGTTCTTACAGAAGTTTTCAATTTCATGAGGCCTCTTTTATTAATTCCTGATATTAATACCTGAGCCATTAGTGTTCTGTTCATGAAGTTGTCTCCTGGGATGCTGATATCTAAAGAAACACTATCTATCATATATCTATCTATCTATCATCTATTGATTAACAACCATTTATTATCTATGTGTTACCTATCTATTTCTTTTTATTTGAATATATATATATATATATATATATATATATATATATATATATATATATATATATAGTGTGTGTGAATATATAAATAGATCTTGACTGTAGTTTCCCATCTCTTCTCTCTCCCCAATCTCTCCTATTTTATTTTCCCCTTCCCCCAGAGTCACCCCATTTCCACCTCCCTTCACAAAAGATCTGGACTCCCAGAGTCATTAACCAAATACAAAATAAGAAGCTGTAATGTTTAAGACCAGGCACATACTCTCACATTGAGGCTGGACAGGGCAATCCTTTTAAATGATATTGAAAAGTGGTAATATTACTCCAAAGCTATAGTGTAGTGGACAGATATAAGAGAGAGCTTATTAAAAAGACTGGATTTGTTTCTGTAGGAATTTATAAAGTCCAAGAAGCTACGCAATTATTGGCTAGCATTGTCGCCGAGAAAAAATTACGTATACTCTGAAACACTGAGTGAGGAGCTGTTTCTCTCTGAGGGGTAAGTCTTTGGTCTTGTTGGATTTTTATGGTTAGACTTGAATCGAGACAATTTCTTCAGGAGCTTGGTAGATTGCTGTGAAAAGTAGCTTCAGGTGACACCACTTCCTTATAGGCCCTATCAGGCTTCTGTGACATCTACATTTGATGATGTAGAGAGTTGACATACATATCTTGCTATTATTTTGGAAAATCTCCAACAACCCACATTAATCAAATTATGAAAACGTTTTTAAAAAATATACTGTTTATAATTAAGAAAATTGCAGAAACCAAAACCATTTACTAGACTCCTTTAAGTACTTAATATTGTGCTATATTCTGGAATTCAAAAGTGAATGAAAGCTTGATAGCTTTAGATTATTCAACCTTGAGCTGTATGTGGAAGTTTGTGTTGAGAATTAGTTCATATGTACTTGTGTGTGTGTAGTGCATGTATGAATGATACACTTATGTGTGTGATGCACATGTGGTGTGTGGCTAATTGTATGTATGTGTGTGTATATGTATGTATGTATGTATGTATGTGTGTATGTGCATGTATGTGTATGTATGTGTATGTCTGCTTCCATTGGAAGTCAGAAGACAAATTCTGGTGTTATATTTTTAGGTGTCCTCTACTTTCTGGGTTATTGTTTGTTTGTTTGTTTGGAGGCAGAATCACTCACTGGTCTGGAACTCTTCAACAGTCTAGGTCTCTGGGAGCCCTAGTGATCTTCTTGTCTGTATCTCTCTAACACTAGGATTATGAGTGCGTGTAACCAGGCTCAGATTTTATTCATGAGTTCTTCGGGTTGAACTCAAGTTCTTGTGTTTGCTAGGGAAGGACTTGGCTGATTGAACCATCTTTAGAGCCCTGAAGTGGAGACTGTTGAGTCCAGTGATTGAAGATTCACTGGACAAACATTACAGCATCAAGAATTATTTGAATTCCCACATAGGCTACATACATGGCTCTATACAATTTTGTAAGTATATTTAGGAAGGCAGTTATAAATATACTCCTATAACTAAATTTACACCTTGTATTTGTTTTTTTAATGAGGACAAATGAAGTTTTTATTTGCATCAACATGGGAAAATTCCACTTGCATTTATTATCCTTGAAAATTGGAAAATAGAATATGAGACTAGAAAAAAACTTTAATCTCAGTCAGCTGGATATTGGTTCAGGCCCCACTTTTGTTGTGAGGTACAGAAGAGTTGGTGCTCATGGAAACTGTAACAGGAATTATAGGCAGCTGTGATCTGGATTCTAGGGACTCAACTTGACTTCTGTGCAAGAGCAGTGTGCACGTTAACCACTGAGCCATCTGTGTAGACTGAATACAGGATCCTTTATTGGCTAGGTAATAATACTACCACCATATTACATCCCAGCCCCTTGACTAGATGTTTCAAAAAGAAAGTCTGTACACTAGCAACTTGACAGCACAGCTGAAAGCTCTAGAACAAAAAGAAGCAGATACACCCAAGAGGAATAGATGGCAAGAAATAATCAAACTCAGAGCAAAAATCAACCAAGAAGAAACAAAAAGAACCATACAAAGAATTAACAAAACAAGGAGCTGGTTCTTTGAGAAAATTAACAAGATCGATAAACCCTTAGCCAGACTAACTAGAGGGCAAAGAGAGCATATCCAAACTAACAAAATGAGAAATGAATGAGGAGACATAACAACAGAAACCGAGGAAACTGAAGAAATCATCAGATCCTACTACAAAAGCCTATACTCAACAAAACTGGAAAAACTGGAGAAAATGAATAAATTTCTAGACAGATACCAGATACCAAAATTAAATCAGGACCAGATAAACCATCTAAACAATCCCAGAACACCTAAAAAAATAGAAGCAGTCATCAAAAGCCTCCTAAACAATAAAAGCCCAGGACCAGATAGATTCAGTGCAGAATTCTATCAGACATTTATTGACAACTTAACACCAACACTCTATAAACTATTCCACAAAATAGAGTCGGACGGAACACTACCCAACTTATTCTTCGAGGCCACAATAACTCTCATACCTAAACCACACAACGACCCTACAAGGAAAGAGAACTTCAGACCAATATCCCTTAAGAACATTGATGCAAAAGTACTCAATAGAACTCTTGCAAACTGAATCCAGGAACATATCAAAATGATCATTCACCATGATCAAGTAAGCTTCATCCCTGGGATGCAGGGATGATTTAATATATGGAAATCCATCAATGTGTATATGTTTATGATGCATATATGTATAGTGTTTTGTAAGTGTGATATGCCTGTGGTATATAGTGTTTTGTGTGTGTGTGTGTGTGTGTGTGTGTGTGTGTGTGTGTGTGATATCTAGTATTTTTTGTGTGTGTGTTTGTAATTTTGCTGTTATTTTTAGGGTTATTTGGGAGCTCTCTTTGGAGGGGTGATGCTTACTTTGACATCATGGAAAATCTCATTTTTCAACATTTACTTTAATTTAATTATGTGTCTGTGTGTTTATACGAATATTCACACATGATTTTATGTACCTATGGAGGCCAAAAGCCTCCCTAGTATACCCTAGATCTAAAGTTATATGTGGTTGTGAACCACCTAATGTAAACTGAGAGCTAAAATCAGGTCCTCTGGAATCTACAATTCAATCACAGAGTCATTTTTCCAGCTCTCTGGAAGTCTCATTTTTGAAAGTTTCATTTGGTACATTCATTCACACATTTCAGGGTGGACCTGACTAGGATGTCAAGAGAAGAAAAAAAAGGACAAGCACACATAAATAAGTGGAAAGTCTGGACTGTCAGATGGAAAAGCTGAGGCACCTCAGAAGTTCACTGTGTTTATTATATACCGTTGGCTGTGTTGGTGGGATATTGCATATAGATAAACAAAGTGCTGGGGTTTTATGAAGCTGAACAAGGAGGCAGGGTCAGCAGAAGCAGCCTTTGAAGGGAAACTATCAGGTGACCAATATCCAGGAGGAGAATTCTATGTTGACATTTTCTGCATATGCCATCAATATCAGCACACAGACCAGAGGAAGGCTTTGTCTGAAGGTCAGAGGTCATGGTCCTTAACATTGCCAGCTCCTGGCAACAGCAATCAAACCTTCCTACACTCCAGGCTTCTTCTGATCCCCACATTAACTGATAAACGTATTTGATGACTATTATTAATCAGTTCAAGAGTCAATGCATTTATGACCACTTACCCCATGTCATATGCTAATAGTCAGAAGGAATTCCTGAGATATTGCTAGAAGAAACATGAAAGACAGTGCAGACTTGAAGTTTTCTAAATTGATCATTAGGTAAGACACTTGATGATCATAGTGCAAAGTTAAGTTATAGACTTATGACCTAGCATTGTTCTAAATTGCATCAGTTATAGCAAGAGAGGCTAAGTCTGGAATCAAATGACAAAAATATTCCAGGTGTGGGAAATAGAGAAAATAGTGTTTCACATCACATGTATATATTCCAGTCATCAACTGAAATTTAACTTAGACAGTAGACTGCACAATCATAATACTATTTTAGAAATTCTCTTCTGTAGGTATAATCAAAATACAACTCGCCAAGTGTACTTATTTTTATCTTACAGGTTGGAAAGAAGTACATATAACATAAATGACATATACTGCAGATATGTAGATGGGCTATCAGTTTATTGGGAATACTGCACTGCCAAGAAAAGTGTCATGTGTGAAGAGACAGCCAGCAAGATACAGGTGGAAAGAGTGCTGGATGACCTTCCGGAGGGTAGCATGTAGCTACTTCAGTTGCTTGTCCCTAGCTACTATCCTACTGTGGTGGTTTGAATGAGAATGGCCCCAGGAGCTTCTACGCTTGAATACTTGGTCCTCAGTTGGTGGCACTGTTTCAGAAGCATGAGAAGGTGTGGCCTTATTGGAGGAGGTGTGTCACCTAGGACAGGCTTTGAGTTTCCAAAAGCACATGTTATTCCCAGTTCATTCTGTCTCTGTCTTGCGCTTGTGGATTGAGCTATAAGCTCACAGCTACTGTTCAAGGCCACATCTGCCTGCCTGCTGCCATCCTCCTCAACACAATGGTCATGGACTCTAACACTCTGGAACCAGAAGCTAAGTTAAATGCTTCCTTTGATAACTTACCTTGGTCATGGTGTTTTGTCATAGCAGTTGAAGGGTTGCTAAGGTATCTGTCATTCAGAAGAACTGTAGCCAGTGTGCATCTCCTCTACACAAACACAGTAGTGAACAATGTAACTGTGGTCCTGCCTTTCCATAATTTTTATATCTAGTTTCCTTTGTCTTATTTGCTGACAGTCAAGATACTAAGTTATCACCATGTATTTTCAGCACATAATATGCTGAACCCAAGACCATGTAGCCTATTTTTTTTTCTCTTTTCCCAAAGATAAGTCAGGCAAATTTCAACCTCAAAAAAAAAAGTTTGGAAAAATATAGAAAGCATAGTATGATAGGAGAAATTTGTATTAAAGATTTATAGACATTTTCAAACAAAAGATGTGTGAGGAAAACACATTTTTCAATTGACATAGCAAACCATTTGGTGAATACTTAATACCTTGTGATAATAAAGCTTAGGTAACTAGGAATAGCTTTAAGAAATATGGCCAAAATTTGACATGAAATAAACAGCAAACAAATGAGCAAAACTCTGAAGTTTGAATTGACATCATAGTTCTAGTAGGAAAAGGCATATTTCTAGATTTAGAATTAGACAAGAATAAACTTTGAAAATCACTTTATTCAACAATCTTTAGTGTCTGTTAGAGATCCAGCAGTAAAATAAGGCGAGAAAAAGGCATATCAAGTTTTAAAGTTGTCAAAAGTGAAAATAAAACATTCTATTTGTAGCCAATATAATAATATATTTGAGAACCAATGCAGTTTTTGAATTGCTACAGTAAACATTATATCATATCAAAATTACTGGATAAAATTTGAACTGAACTCAAACATATTTCTATATATTAACAATGAAAAATTGGAAATAAAATTTAAAAGGCAACCTCATTTTAACAGCTTCCCTAAACATTAAATGTTTAAAATAAAACTAAAAATAGTAGAAAATATCTACATGCAAAAGGTACGGACAATTTAATTCATTTTATTTACTAGGGATCTTAATATTTAATGACCTGTAAGCAGACTTCTGGTTACAGAGTCTCCCACTAAGACAACCAAACTCTTCACTGAGAATCTACACTGGTCAATTTCTCCTTTTCTTTCTCCTCCATGAGAGACTGAAACCAGGAGCATACTCCTGCAAGCCAGTGTATATCAAAGAACATTTTGAAGGGGATCAAACCTGTAACAATAGCCAACAAGAATTAGTCAAGAAAACAGACGCTAAGAGAAGATTTGGGATCTGTAACATCTGTCGCCCAATGGGTAATGAAAACTCCATCACTGTGTGAGAGAAGGAAAATATTATCCAGCTAGAGAGTAAAAGCATAATTGTTTTTAAAATACAGACAAACCTTCACTGGATTGGTGAAAGAGTGGAGACAAGGAAGTATCAGAGAGATGCACCAGCATTTGAGAACTGTGGGTAGAACACAAAAGACCAGGGCAGGGAACATGGTGGAGCCATTAGCAACATTTTCACTTCCTGTTTAGAAGTGGAAGCACCAAACACTAGGGTATCATCAGAAATGCGATTAAATTCCTCAAAGGTGAGGTCTGCCATAATGCTGAATAAAAAAGTTCATTACCTCCTTGAATGAGAAAGTGAGGAAAGATAAGGACCACTCAGGGGTATTAACAATATGAAGGGCAGAACACCAATGGTTATTAAAACCTGAAGCTGAGCAATGATCAGAATCAGGCCAAAGCTGGGAAGACAGCAAATGGGAGCATGTATCGTTAACCCACCCTGGCCAGTGAAGCTAAGTGAATGGAAGAAAATGGCAAAGATCCCAGGGATGCCACACATCTGGGTTTAGGAGTAGGGCAAACAAAGCATTTTTTTTTTTTTTTTTTTTTTTTTGTTATTGAAGCAACCAAAACATAAGGAGACTTTTGCCTCCAATTCGTGAGGGGGACCTGAAGGATAGAGGTCAGTCTTTTTGGAAGTACCTCAGTTTGCAGTCAGGTTAAGAAACTGCAAGCACAGTGAAAGAATGCACTTGGTGTTATGTCTTATCATCCTTGCTCATGTAAAGAGACAAGAATATTCTTCCCAAGCTTTTGCCTTTCCCACAGAAGTGATGCAAACATGCCACCCATGGTGTTCCCTTCTCGCTCTTCCTTGGACCTGGATCCACCTACCAGTTTATGTAATTCTTTCCAGAAGGCAACCATATGAATAAAAACATTCTGTACACTGCCTCATAGTTCATAGTATGTTCACAGCTTTCTTACACAAGATCCCACCATATTTCATCTTTTTTTTTAAATGACCTCTAACATCTTCTTTTTTTAAATACAAAGTTTTTTTTTCTTTTTAAAATTTTACTGGATATTCTCTGTATTTACATTTCAAATGCTATACCTTTACCACCTCATCCTCTCCCTCCTCCCCCTCAACCTGCTTCCATGAAGGTGCTCCCTCTCCCCAATCACCATCTCCACTTCAGTGCCTTGGCTGTTGATGGTGTTGTTCTTCTCATGAAGGTGCAAATCTTTCAGCTCTTTCAGTCCTTTCTCTAGCTCTATCATTGGGGCCCTGTGTTCAGTCTAATGTTTAGCTGCAAGCATCCTCATCTGTATCTATATAAATTTGGCAGAGCCTCTGAGGAGACATCCATGTCTGGTTCTGCCAGTAAGCACTTCTTGGCATCACAATAGTGCTTGTGTTTGGTGGCTGCATATGGGGTGGTTCTCCACGTGAGGCGATCTCTGTAGATCTTTTCTTCAATTCCTGCTCCTCTATTTGACCTTGTATTTTCTTCCTCTGTTTTGTTCTCCCTTCTAAGGACTGCGACATTCATTTCTGGTCTTCCTTCATTTTGAAACTATCTGTGGATGGTTTCTTGGGTATTCCAAGCTTTTTTTGGGGGGGGGGAGTAGCATCCATTTACAAGTGAATACATAACATAAGTGTTTTTTTATGACTCAGTTACCTCACTCACGATGATAGCTTCAAGTTTCATACATCTGCCTAGGAATTTCATGAACTTGTTATAATTGCTGAGTAGTAGTCCATTGTGTATATGTACCACAATCTGTATCCATTCCTTTATTGAAGGACATCTAGGTTCTTTCCAGGTTATGATTATTATTATAAAAGGCTGCTATAAACATTGTTGAGCATGTGTCCTTGTTAGATATTGAAGTTACTTTCGGGTATATGCCTAGGAGTGGTATAGCTGGGTCCTCAGGTAGTACTATGTCCAATTTTCAGAGAAACTGCCAAACTGATTTCCAGATTGGTTGTACCAGTTTACAACCGCACCAACAGTGGAGGAGTGTTCCTCTTTCTCCACATCCTTGACAGCATCTCCTGTCATCTGAGTTTTTGCTCTTAACCATTTTGACTGGTGTGAGGTGGAATCTAAGGGTTGTTTTGATATGCATTTCCCTGAAGACTAGGGACATTAAACATTTCTTTAGGTGCTTCTCAGCCATTTGATAATCTTCCATTGAGAAGACTCTATGTAGCTCTGTTCCCCATTTATTAATAGGATTCTTTGATTCTCTAGGGTCTAACTTCTCAAATTCTTTGTATATATTGGACACTAGCCCCCTATCTGATGTAAGATTGAAAATGATCTTTTACCAATCTGTTGGTTGACATTTTGTCCTTTTGACAGTGTTCTTGGCATTACAGAAGTTTTGCAATTTCACAAGGTCCCATTTTTTGATTCTTGATTTTAGAGCATAAGCCATTGGTTTTCTGTTCAGAAATATTTCCCTTGTGTCTATGTGTTCTAATCTCTTCCCGTCTTTCTGTTCTATTACTTTCAGTGTACCTGGTTTTATGTGGAGTTCTTTGATTTACTTGGCCTTGAGTTTGTACAAGGAGATAAGAAAGGGTCGATTTGCATTCTTCTGCATGCTGACTGCCAGTTGAATGGGCACCATTTGTTGAAGAGTCTGTCCTTTTTCCCATTGAATGTTTTTAGCTCCCTTGTCAAAGATCAAGTGACCATAGGTGTGTGGGTTCATGTCTGGGTCTTCGATTCTATTGTGTTGGTTTACCTGTTTATCTTTGTACCAATACCACGCAGTTTTCTTTTTTTTTTTTAAACAATTTTATTATACAAAACAAAGATAAATGTACAGCTTTTAAGCATTGTTTGTATAAAATTATATAATACATTTTGTCAGTACTTTTTTTCAGATTTTAAAATAATTTTTACATAAAACTGTATGAATATATTTTTAGTCAGTACTTGATTTTTTTAAAGGTTTGATAGTATGCATTGAAAACTTAATAGTTACAATGAGCATAAAGTACATGTAAAACAAAATATAACATGGAAATAGTCAAAGTTTTATTGTTGTATAGAGATTTTTTTGTTTTGTTTTGTTTTGTTTTCTTTATTTCTTGGATTTCATACAGTCTGTGAGTTGTTTCTGGGGCAGTGCGAGCCTCTGGGGTTAGCATCCCATTATCAGTGACTGCATATTATGTCTGTTCTTTTGTGACTGGGTTATCTCACTCAGAATGATATTCTCTAGATGCAGCCATTTTCTTAAGAATTTGGTCAAGTCATTGTTTCTGGTGGCTGAGTAGTATTCCATTGTGTATATGTACCACAATTTTTGTATCCATTCATCTTCTGAAGGACATCTGGGTTCTTTCCAACTTCTGGCTATTATAAATAGAGCTGCTATGAACATTGTGGTGCATATATCTTTGTTGTGTACTGAGGTGTCTCTGGGGTATATGCCCAGAAGTGGAATAGCTGGGTCTTCAGGTAGTATTATGTCCAATTTTCTGAGGTATCACTAGACTGATTTCCAGAGTGGTTGTATTAGTTTGCAACCCCACCAACAGTGGAGAAGGGTTCCTCTTTCTCCGCAACCTCGCCAGCATCTATTGTCATCTGAGTTTTGGATCTTGGCCAATCTGACTGGTGTGAGGTGGAATCTCAGGGTTGTTTTGATTTGCATTTCCCTGATGGCTAAGGATGTCGAGCACATTTTTTTTTTTTTAATCACAATTGATCTGTAATACAGCTTGAGGTCAGGGATGGTGAAATTCTCAGAAGTTTTTTTTTTTTTTTTTTTCACTTTTGAGAACTGTTTTTGCTATCTTGGGTTTTTAATTATTCCAAATAAATTTGAAAATTGCTCTTTCTAACTTTATGAATAATTGAATTCGAATTTTGTTGGGGATTGCATTGAATTTATATTTTGCCTTAGGCAAGATGGCCATTTTTACAGTGTTGATCCTTCCAATCCATGAAGATCTTTCCATTTTCTGAGATCTTCTTCAATTTCCTTCTTCAGAGACTTGAAGATTTGTTTTACAGATTCTTCACTTGCTTGGTTGAGGTCACACCAGGGTATTTTATATTATTCTTTGGTTATTGTGAAGGGTTTAGATTCTCTAATTACTCTCTGAAACTGTTTGTCCTTTGAGTAGAGGAAGGCTACTGACTTGCTTGAATAAATTTTATATCCTGCCACTATGCCGAAGTATTTTTATGAGCTGTAAAAGTTTCTTGGTGGAATTTTTGGGGTCACTTAAGTATTCTATCATGTCATCTGTAGATAGTAATATTTTGACTTCTTCTTTTTCAATTGTTATCCCTTTGATCTCTTTAGTTGCCTTACTGATCTGGCTAGGACTTCCAGTACTATATTTAATAGGTAGGGAGAGAGTGAACAGCCTTGTCTAGTTCCTGATTTTGGTTGGATTGCTTTAAGTTTCTCACCACTTACTTTGATGCTGGCTACTGGTTTGCTGTATATTTCTTTTACTATGTTTAAGCATGTGCCTTGAATACCTGACCTTTCCAAGACTTTTAACATGAAGGCGTGTTGAATTTTATGAAATGCTTACTCAGCATCTAGAGTGAGTTTTTAATTTGAGTTTGTTTATATAGTGAATGACATTTATATATTTTCATATATTTAATCATCCTTTCATCCTTGGGATGAAGCCTACTTGTTCAGGGTGAATGACTGTTTTGATGTGCTCTTAGATTGAGTTTGCAAGAATTTTTTTTGAGTATTTTTGCATCAATATTAATGAGAGAAATTGGGGTAAAGTTCTCTTTCTTTGTGGGGTCTTTTTGTGGTTTAGAAATAAGCATAATTGTGGCTTTAAAGAATGAGTTGGGTAGTGTTTTCTCTGTTTCTATTTTGTGAAATAGTTTGAAGAGTATTAGTATTATGTCTTCTATGATGGTCTAATAGAATTCTTCCTTAAACCCATAAGGTCCTGGGCTTTTTTTGGTTGGGAACATTTTGATGACTACTTCTATTCTTTTAGGAATTATGGGACTGTTTAGATAGTTTATCTGATCCTGATTTAACTTTGGTACCTGATATCTGTTTAGAAAATTGTCCATTTCCTCTAGATTTTCTAGTTTTATTGAGTATAGGCTTTTGTAATAGGATCTGATGATTTCTTGAATTTTGTCAGTTTTTGTTGTTATGTCTCCCCTTTCATTTCTCATTTTGTTAATTTGGATACTTTCTCTGTTTCCTCTGGTTAATCTTGCTAAGGGACCTTGTTGATTTTTTTCAAAGAACCAGATCTTGGTTTTGCTGGTTTGTTGTATACTTCTTTTTCTCTGCATTTGGTTAAATTTGGGTCTAAGTTTGATTACTTCCTTTGTTCTACTTCTCTTGGGTGTATTTGCTTCTTTTTGTTCTAGAGCTTTCAATTGTTCTGTCATGTTCTAAGTGTATTCTTTCTCTAGTTTCTTTTTGGAGGTTCTCAACACTGAGTATTCCTCTTAGCACTGCTTTCATTGTATACTATGTGTTTGGGTAAATTGTGCTTTCATTTTCATTAAATTCTAAAAAGTCTTTGATTTCTTTCTTTTATTTCTTCATTGAGCAAGCTATCATTGAGTAGAGCATTGCTTAGCTTCCATGTGCATGTGGGCTTTGTGTGGTTGTTTTTATTATTGAAGACCAGCCTAGGCTATAGTGATCTGATAGAATGCATGGAATTATTTTGATCTTCTTGTATCTGTTGAGACCTGTTTTGTGACCAATTTTATGGTCAGTTTCAGATAAGGTGCCATGAGGTACTGAGAAGAAGGTATATTCTTTTTTTTTTTAATGAAATGTCCTTTGGATGTCTGTTAATTCCAGTTGGCTCATTACCTCTGCTAGTTTCGCTGTGTTTCTGTTCAGTTTCTCTCTCCATGATCTGTCCACTGATGAAAGTGTGGTGCTGAAATCTCCTTCTCTTATTGTGTATGGCGTAATATATGCTTTGAACTTTAGTAGAATTTCTTTTATAAATGTGGGTAACCTTACATTTGTAGCATAGATGTTCAAGGTTGATAGTTCATCTTGATAGATTCTTTTCCTGTGATGAGTAAAAAGTGCCCTTCCTTGACTTTTTTTGATAACTTTCGGTTGGAAAATTTATTTTATTTGATATTAGAATAACTACTCCAACTTGTTCCTTGGTACCATTTGCTTGAAAGTTTTTTCCCAAGCCTTTTACTCTGAGGTAGTGTCTGTCTTTTTCTCTTATATGAATTTCCTGTAGGAAGCAAAATGCTGGATTCTGTTTATGTATCCAGTCTGATATTCTACATCTTTTTATTGAGGAATTGAGTCTATTGCTGTTAAGAGAAATTATGGAATAGTGATTTTTGTTTCTTGTTATATTTGTTTTAGAGATGGACGTGTGTTTGTGTTCTTTTCATCTTTTTGTTTCCTTGCATGTTTTTTTTTTCCTTAGGAGTAGTTTCATTCCTTGTGTTTGATTTTTTTTTCATCTATCATCTTTTGTAGGGCTGGATTTGTGGACAAATATTGCGTAAATTTGGTTTTGTCCTGGAATATCTTGGTTTCTCCATCTATGGTGATTGAGAGTTTTGCTGATATAGTAACCTGGGCTGGCATTTATTTTCTCTTAGGGTCTGTTTGACTTCTTCCAAGGATCTTCTAGCTTTCATAGTCTCTGTTGAGAAGTCTGGTGTAATTCTGAATGGTCTGCCTTTATATGTTACTTGTACTTTTTCCATTACAGCTTTTAGGATTCTTTCTTTGTTTCAAGTATTAGGTGTTTTGAGTATTATGTTTTGGGAGGAGTTTCATTTCTGGTCCAATTTATTTGGAATTCTGTAGGCTTTCTGTATGTCCATGGTCATCTCATTCGTAATGGCAGGAAAGTTTTCTTCTACGATTTTGTTGAAAATATTTAATGTGCCTTTTAGTTAATATTCTTTGTCTGCTTCTACGCCTATATCCTTAGTTTGGTATTCTCATTGTGTCCTGGATCTCCTGGACATTTTGGGTTAGGAGATTTTTGTTTTCTGTATCTTCTCTGACTGTTTTGCCTATGTTTTCTATGTTGCCTTCAGCCGCTGAGATTCTCTCTTCCATCTCTTGTAGTCTATTGGTGATACTTGCATTTGTGACTCCTGATTTCTTTTTCGGTTTTCTATCTTCAGGGTTGTCTCTTTCTGTGTTTTCTTTATTATTTCTATTTCTGTTTTCAATTCCTTTTTCTCTTTGGGTGTGTTTTACTGTAGTTCTTTGAATGATTTTTGTGTTTCCTCTTTAAGGACTTCCATTTGTTTATGTGTGTTTTCCTGTAATTGTTTAAGGAAGTTATCCACGTGCCTCTCAAAGATCCCCATCATCACCATGAAGTATGATTTCAAGTCTAGGTCTTGTTTTTCTGGTGTGTTTGACAGTCCACTACTTGCTGTGATGGGAGAGCTGGGTTCTGATGTTGCCAAGTTTTCTTAGTTTCCATTGCTTAAGTTCTTTAGCTTTCCTCTTGCCATCTTGTTATCTGTGATTATAGGTGATCTTATTGTCTCTGAGTAGAGCCTGTCTCTCCTGTGGATCTGACTGCCCGTGAGCTCGGGAAGGAAATTGCTTCTGGGTCTTTGGCTCTTTGTAGGCAGGTAGTGAGTTCTGATTGCAGTGACTCCATTCTGTCTCCATAAGGCTCAGGTGGGAGAGCTCTTGTGAGGCTATTCTGGGAGTTCAGTTGTTTGTAAGCGGGTCCTGACCTTGGTGGTCACCTGCCCCTCTCTCTGGGCTGGAAAGGACCAGATCCCAGAGTGCAGCACTCTAGCTCTCCTCCAGGAGCTCCAGGCTATCCCCCCACCCCCAGCCTGAAGGGTATGTGGCAAGTTCTTGCTGGCTCAGGTGGGAGGGCACTTGCAAGGCTTCCCTGTGGGCTCAGCAGTGTGCAGGCAAGTCCTGAGTCTTGATGGGCCAGCGACCTCCAACATTTTGATCCACAGTCCAGGTGAAAATAATTTATAAGTATTTGTCACTGTGTATATATTATATCACTGCGGTAAAACCGAATCTTAGTGTTTTGAAATCTAAACTTTTGAATCCAGAAATTTTGAGGTCTAATCTAAAATTCGTTGTCTAAAGCAAGTTTTACTAGTAGCTGCTGCACAATTGTGGCAGGAATGAGTAGTTTGGTAGAAGATCTGTCATGGAATAAATAGACTCTCTCGATTCCCAGATTCCCAGAATGCATTCAAGAGGCTGAGAACAAGTTTTCTCCCTAGAGTTTTACTGCCCTCTAGCGGTCACATAGAAGAACTTCGTCTGGTTTCTTATTAAAGGGAACCTTTAATTGTAATATAACCATCATTGGTCTGACTCTTCTGGAAATAGACCTGGTCTCCACGCTCAGCGGCCCTGCACCGCGTCCATCCAATCTCATATACTGTGGAAGGCATTGGAATATACTCTACAAAGCAGGATAGTGCCAATTTTTAATCTCAGAACTCAGGAGAAGGCTGAGTGCAGGGCACAACTGAGTTCCTGGACAGCCTCAGCTATACAATGACTTACTATTACACCCCAGGTGGTTTCACAGACTTTCCTGTTGCATTCAGGAACTCTAGAGATTTCCAGCCCACACACTTTTGGGAAGTCATATTTAATTAGTTGTATGTATTTGATTACATCTTTAAATGATGTAACTATACTACCTTTGAGTATGCCTAGGGCATAGTGTTTGGTCATCGTGTTTATCACAGCAACAGAGAGTAAGCTGAGACAGCCTATGATCCCAGAATTATGGATGTGGAGGAAGGAGGATCAGAGTTCAAAGTGACTTAAAGGCCTGCCTGTAACACATGAGATCAGGCCGGTCTCAAACAAACAAACCAACCAAAAGGAAAAGTGTAGACGTTCTATTTACATGGCCAAGTGAAAGTCTCCACATACTTCGTGCTCTTTAAATATTATACATTGCAGAAAATAGAAGTTTCAAATGAACACAATCCAATGGGCACTGTGTCTATTTAAACGCTAAGGACATTTCTGAGGCACCATCAGAATTTAGTAAGAGAAAATCCCAAGGACTCTGAGAACATTAAATATGGAGATAAGGAATTATGTCACTGCAACCAAGGAAAGCAACCATTTAAGTTGCTTATGCTAAACAATCAGCTAGTTGATCTTGGAGTAAAATCTATAATAAAATAAAATCAGATCCAAAATGTGTTTAAGAATGTATATCCTGATGAATAACTACCTTGTTAATGTCCTTTAACTGGATATCTTATGACCACAGAAGCAGTTGGGAATATGTTAGAGGGCCTGACATCCTAGAATTTTCTGAAATGCAAATTATTATTATTTTTGCATTGAAGAAAAAAATGAAGCTTCACAGACTTTGATTGATAATGATGGGAAAATTACTAGATGCATCAATGAAAAAAAGAGTTGAGCATAGTAAGAGAAAGGAATTGACTGTTGGTAGAAAAACTAACAAGTCTGCTGCTTAGGAGAACAATGAAGTAAAATCTACACCTGCAGAGGAAAGAAGCTGGTACTCATTGTGGAGGTTTCTTTGTAATGTTTACCATCTAGTAATTTTGATGATACCTACGCCACAGTGGACAGGGAGTGCGCCATCTCCAGGGGACACCACATCCAATGAGACTGGCTAGGGTAGGTTTAGCTGTCCACTAAAACTCCTTTCGTGCAGAAATGAGACACAAGCTGCTTTATTTCAAGGGTACTAATTTTATTTCTACCACATGTCATTTATTTTCTCTTAAGAATCTAGTTCATACCACAGTAAGGCTGGCTGTGTTATTAAAAACCTTCACAGGGAAGGAGGGACCTGGGTGGGAGAGGGAAGGGGAGGGGAAAAAAGGCCAGGATCAGCTGAGGGGGTGGGATAGGAGAGAAACCCAGAATGGCAGGAAAATCAATGGACATATGTGTCTGTCAGGGATTGGGAAGAACATTTAGAAAGCTCCAGAGACTTGGAATGTGAGAGACTAGGGATGTGAGACTCCTACAGCTCATTAGGGGTCACCTTAGCCGAAGTGCCCAAGAATGGGGAGATGAAACCTGAAGAGCCCACCTCCATCAGTTAGGCAGCGCCCCCAGTGAAGAGATGGGAACACCAATCCACCTTCAAAATTTTTGATCTAGAACTGCTCCTGTCTGAGAAAAAAAATGTGGGGACAAAAATGTAGCAGAGACTGAAGGAAAAGCCATCCAGTGACCGGCCCAACTTTGGATCTACCCCATGGGTGGGCACCAAATTCTGATTCTGTTACTGATGCCATGCTGTGATTGTAGATAGGAGCCTAGCTTGGCTCTCTTCTGAGAGGCCCTACCAGCAGCTGACCTAGGCAGCTGCAGATACTTGCAGACAACCATTGGACACCCTTATGGAAGAGTTAGGGGAAGGATTGAAGGAGGTAAAGGGCATGGCAACCCCACAGGAAGACTGACATTATCAACTTACCTGGACCCCTGGAAGTTCCCAGAGAATAAGCCACCAACCAGAAAGCATACATGGGCTGGTCTGCTCTCTGAGACCCCTCCACATATGTAGCAGAGAGCAGCCTTATCTGGCCTGGATGTGGGGTGAGGGGGGGCCTTTCAGAGGCTAAGAGTAGGAGGTGATGAAGTAAAGAATTTTGTGAAGGGAGACTGGGATGGGAGGGCGACATTTGGGATATAAATAAATTAATTAACTAACTAAAAAAGACCTTCATATTGTGTCTGACTTTTGAGAATATGATATTATGATATGTCCTAGTAAAGCCTGTTATTTATTTGCCTGTTTGTTTGGAGACAGGATTTTTCCATATAATTCAGATGATGCTCAAACTTGTGTGTTCCTAACTGACTTAAACTCATGGTCTTCCTGTTTTTAGTTTTTTTAAGCCTAAAATAAAGCTTTTCCTAAGGACAAATTATTATCAGATCATTACAGTAACATCATGCCTAAGAGCGGAAGAAAAAGACAAGATGTAGAGGAGAGGCCAGAGTAGTTTTCTGATCTCTTGCTCTCTCCCTTTCTCCCACCCTCTCTCCCTCTCCCTCTCTTTAACTTTCTCCCCAACCCCTGTTTTTAGAAATAAATTTGCACATAGAAGCATTTTTATCGACCTAAGAGATAAAGGATTTTCCCACAGGAGTTTACTCATGGGTGTAATTTTCTCAGAAACACAGTTGCTTAATTGGAAATAAAGGCCTTTTTATCAGTTCCTCCCCGGTTTGTTTTTGTGTCTGCCGTTTTCAATTCCAGCTGATAACGAATGAGAAACTTGAACAGGCATGGATGCTCTCTTTGTCCACTTCATTTTGAGTAACACCTCAGAATGGATGCAGGAAATATAAAAATAATCCATGTACAGCAGCCCCAGACCTAGGAATTTCCTGAGCTGACCTCTACCTGCTGCTCACCCCTAAGCCCCTGCTCCTTCACCCTGGATGCGCTGGGGCTTGGCAGCATGAAAAAAATGTCTTTGATTTCCTATAGCAGCAGGAGATAAAGGATTACAGATTTGTCCCAATATGCTTCCTATTTCTATAATAAAGAGGCCATGACCAAATCCAAAACAGGAACACACACAAACGCACAGACACGCACACACACATACACTGTGTGTGTGTGTGTGTTAATTTTATAACTTTATAATATGTATTTTTATATAAATGTATATTTTATATTGATCACTTGACTTCAATAATGCAAGTTAAAAACTCAGCCACATTTCATGTCATTCTTTCTTTCTCTGGCTTAATATCCTAAGCATAAATTTATTTGCTCTATTTTTCGTAACTACCTAAAATAGAATAAGATGATACAAAACCTATTACAAAGAGCTCCGAGAGAATGCATAAGAGTCAAAGACCCATGCGAATGTTTACATATTCGGGGGTCCCACAAAAATAGTAAGCTGTTCATTCTGCCTTGTGGTACTTTCAGCTAAAGATACAATCTCTCAGGTTTCTGCTCTGGCTTCATGATTCCCACCTCAGAAGCCAGCTAACAGAATGATCACTAAAGGATAGTGTGTTCTGACCAACAAAGGGCAGTGGGTCTCCAGGAACAGATGCATCCGGATGTCCTCCATCCTGCAGAGGCGAGTACCAATGGTGTGATGACAGCAAGATGCAGGGAGGGTGAGACAGACCGACTGACCTTATCAAAACCCAGAGCTTCTGGGAAACTAAACACAGTTTCTTTTCAAATGGGTGTGGAAGTCAGACTGACCATGAGCTAGGCAAGAGCAGATACAGGAGGCCAGGCAAACACTATAACCTCTGTATGAGACAAAATAACCAGCACGGATGATTAGCCTCTACACGGCAGACTCTTTGGTTAGAGATAGAGGGAAAGCAGGAGTGATCATCTTTCCCAAGGGAAAAAAGAGAAACCCAAAGCTGTGGGAGTCAAGTGCAGACTTTTGACTCTTAATGAGAAACTCCGCTCTGCGAGAGAACAGTGGCAGGAACCTACAGATGAGAAATGGAAGAATAAAGCTGCAATTTAGATTTATGTATATTTTACTTGGGATTGAGCCCTGAGTGAGGACTGGTAGATTCTGTGCACTTATGTTGAAAGTAATGACCGGTATTTTAAAATATGTATTTACATTCAGTTTGTAAGTTTTATTAAATATTTACTCTGAACCTTATTCCCTACTTCTATGATATATCCCTGTATATAGTATATATAATTATATATTATATAGAATATATAATATATTTTTAAATTAAAAATATATATTATATATACACATATAATATATACATATATAATATATAATTATACATAAAATATATGTATATATAATATATAATGCAAAATATAATATAATAAATTGTGATTAAATAATATGTATTTGCATATATTATAATACCATATAATGCATATATCTTATAATGAGGTGAAAATTTTAGCATTTCTAAGATAATAAGATTATCTTAGTAGTATTGTAAAGTTGTTTCAAAGAACTGTTATAATGTTCAGAATGCAGTTCATTTTCCAGTAAAATTTGAGCCACTGTTCAAAATTGATACCACAAGTTAATTTAACATTCTCCTTAGAAGATAACTGTTCAATTAGTTCATAACTAAATAATAAAAAGTCAGATCCATTTCATTCATGAATATCCTGAAATCAGTATTTTGTCTCAGAAAGATTTCTGAAACCTGGATTTACAGTATTTAGTAGGGATCTGAGGCTGTTTCAGAAAAGTTTTTTTTTTTTGTAAATAATTGTTCTGATAACATGTCTCCAAATAACACTTCAGCATTTCTCAGAAGAAAATCAAACTCGTAGCGATGGAGAGCTGTCTGAGAGAGGTCTGAGCACTTGCCGAGCAAACATTTGGACAGGAATTCAGATCTGAGCTCTGCTCTAGAATCTAGGTGTGACCAGGTACATGCCTGCAACTCCAAACCCAGTGAGCAGAAACAGGGAGATTGCTGGTGATTGCTGGCTCCGGCCTAACTGAAAACAAAACGCACAAGATCCTCATTCCGGGAGAGAACCTGCATCCAAGAAATACAACATGGTGAGGAGTGCTGAAGGAGGGCACCCAATGCTCTTCTGGCCTGCACAAGTATGTGCAGGTACAGGTATCCACACACATGCAC
The DNA here is from genome assembly GCF_963924665.1 of Micromys minutus. NCBI lineage: Eukaryota > Metazoa > Chordata > Mammalia > Rodentia > Muridae > Micromys > Micromys minutus. Next base: position 17,676,087 of record NC_137972.1, on the reverse strand, counting down.
ATATACACATATATGACGTTCATACATGATATACATGATCCTCATAGATATATGCAAAATAAAATTATATAACGTATTCATAGTAACAGAATAAAATCTTTGTTAGTCTGATAATATGCAGATTGCCAAATCAATAACCTGAATATTATTAGTTTAAATAAATGATAAAAATATTAAGACACAGTGTTTACCTTACTTTATGTAGACTATCAGTTATAAGAATTTATAGTACATAGTTTAATAGGTAGATAGAGCAAAGCAACTTTGCTTACATGGAGGCTGACAACTAGGGGTTTAGACAGACGTTCTCTAAAATACTAAAATATTTTTAATTCAGCAATACAGCACTTGTTACAGGTCCTTTACCTTGGGCTCCCTCAGACCTGCACATGATTGAGCAGCTTTTTTAACAGAGATCTTCTGGGAAATTGCTCCCAAACTGTGGCCTGTGTTGTTCTGGTAGTTAGTATTTAAATATCACTCAGCCTTTGTGTAGACATGCAAGAATAAATCAAACACACAATGTTTATTGACAGACAGACTGAGAAGACATGATTTTCCTGGGTACTTGACATCATTTTAAGTTCTAAGTTATGAGAACACCAGGTCAGAGGGAATCAGACAGTGAAGAGGAGACTGTTCTGTGAAGCAGGTTTGTCTACAGGACAGTTTAAGTACACAGTCAGTTTTCAGTTGGATTTTGGCTCAACTATTGTAGCTTCCTCCTTTCTTGCATGGGTTTGCAATAGGCCTTTACTTCTGGATAAATTTAGAAGAGTCAAATTAATCCAAATCTTCAATCTTCACCAGGGAGGCTGTCTTCTCACAAATCCAGGAAATTTCAGCACTACAGCGAGAAATGTAAATATTCCCTCTTTCAAAATAAGCGCACTCTCTGGATCCATTGAAATTGGCAAGCTCCTTATCACTGAATCTGAAAAGTAGTCAATTTAAAATCAATTAAGACTATCATATATGACATTTAATTAGAATTTAGTGTTCTCAGTCACCATTAAAGGGAAAAATCCGACTAGTATGCAGACTCTACAAAGCAACAGGATCTGCAATGCCATCACATCTGTGTTCTTTGTTTCAGGGTAATTTTGATCCCCCATAAAACATTCCCTTAAGAAGAATGTATTCAGTTCTGCATGACATGCTGGTTTGATAGTGGCACAAAGGTTGTGGGAGTAACCAACCACTATTTGATTGGGTTAAAGACTGACTCCGTGAGAGGGAACCTAGGCCTGACACTGCTCACATCTTTTATTGGCCTGTTTGCTTTCTAAAGAGAGAGAAAGAAGGGAGGGAATTGGATGGGTGGGAAAATCTGGTAGAAGAAAAGGGAAGGGAACCCATGATAAGAATATACTACATAAAATCCAATTAAACAAGAAGAAAAATATTTCAGTTGGAAAATATTATATCCAACAGTAATATGGAATTCCATAAATGCAATTTACTCGGTGCAGATTAACTTAAATTTTATAAATTATTTTTATATTTCATATTTTAATAAGAAAACTAGAAAAATAAAGTCAACCTATGTAAAAATTGCAGCAGTTTACTGTGTAAAAATGTAATTATGCGTGCTTTCATACATACTTGAGAAAACAAGATAAGAGTCTGAAAGAGGAAATGAATGACTTATTGATGTGATCAGGTAGTTGGGAAATTGTGTCCAGCGGTTTTGTTTTTTGTTTTTTGGTTTTTTGTTTGTTTGTTTGTTTGTTTTTTTGTTTTTTTTTTGTTTTTTGTTTTTTTTTTTGGCTTAACTTTAATGATAGTCCTTAAATGTTGTTCTTGAAAACTATGCATGCTCAGCTTAAATCTTTGTTGAAAGTACTGCTTTCTTTCCAGTGAAGCTCACTGATGTTTCCTATTATTTTATTCATTGGAGAGAAGCCTAATAAATACCACTATTCAGATATATCTTAGAAATAGATGCCTTATTCAGGACCCAAGGAAGAGGCTGTATAAGCCTGAAGAAGTCTTTCTAAGCTGAGTATCAAGAGCTTATCTGACATCTGTGTTTGTGATGACCTAGGGTCATTGTCCACAGGCTTTGCATTCCAAAAAGGGACCATTTCCTTCACATGTCCATGGAAGCCAACAGATGGGTCAAGAACGACCAGTCCTCATATAGAAGAGAAGAAATGTACATTCTAACCCAAGAACTGTGCTGCATTGATATGGTGCTGTGTTCCCACCCCTAGGGCTCTGTCTAATGGCCCTCCTCTCCTTGGCTCAGAAGTGAGCACTACCCACCCAGTTATTCTGCCTTTATGAGAAACAACTCTTCTCTACATCCATATTGTTTTGAGTGAGGCTTCTGCTATCATTACTAGTGTGAAGATTGACTAATCAGAACCCAGGAGATATATATTTAAACAGGAAAAGTTCCAGAAAAAAATTCTGGGAAATGGATCTTTACGGAGAAAACAACAGACATATCATTATTTGGTGAGCCAAAGCTGAATCCCAGCAGCTTGGAGGAAACATGGAATGATTAGAAAATGTTGACAACTAACATTAAAGAGTAAAACAGACTCGGGTGGCTTGAGCACTTGGAGGAGGGAAGAGAAGAGATGCTGGTGGTACCAACTTTCATTTGAATAAATGTTATAGCTTCAAAAAGTATAAATACACTTACTCCCTTTCACAATGTTCTGATATGGAATGTTTGTATTAAAGCTGTTCAAGGAACTTTTGAGCTACGTGTTCTTTTAAACTTTTAGTTTTTAAGAGGATTAATTTTATTTTCTGTGTATTTCTGTATGTCTATGTATACATATATGCATGTGCCCACAGAGCTCAGTAGAGGGGGTTAAATATCCGGGACCTGAAGATCTAAGTCACTTGTGGGTGATGGGAAGAACTTAGGTCCTTTTGTAGAGACAGCCAGTGCTCTTAACTACTGAGCAATCTTTCCAGCCTTTAGTTTTAAATTAAAAAAAAAATGCTCTTGAGATGACTCAGTGGGCAGGGGCATTTGCTACAAAGCTTAATGATTTGAGTTCAGTTTCTAGAACCCACATGCTGGCAGTAGAGAGCTTATTCCTGCAGGCTATCCTTTGAGTTCCATACAACCATGACCTCCACAATAAATAACAATTACAGAAACAATTTTTAAGCATCACAGGTAAAACAAATCTTGTTCTTTAGAAAACAAGGACTTAGACCATGAAATCATCTCATAGATGAAATAAACACTGGATTTCAACTCCTAACCCACACCACACACACCCTGGCTCCCTCTTTGAGCTAAGCCTGACTTCAAGTGGCACCAGGATCCCAGTGAGTCTGAACATTTTTTTCTACGGAGTCTTTTGAAAAGTGCAGAAGATGGAATGGGGGAAGACTGTGAACCACACATTTTTATGTTGATTTCTATTTTGCTATAACTTTACATAGTTGCAAATCCTGGGTTTCCCAAATCATACAGATTTGAGATGTACTTTCAACATTGTGATCAAGACTCTGCACAGTAGATTTTGCTTAGGGCATTTGCCATGTAGTGTAATGTAAATGGTGGTTCTGCATCATGAAGCTAATCTATAAACTGATCAGGCAGCTCAGACTTACTTTCTGTGAGAAAACTGCCAACAGCTATTCAATAAAAGTAAATATGTCAACATATGAATGTATGTTCTTACGACAAACACCACCCTTGAAGCTTGTAAAGGCTGGAAAATACAATAGCTAAGTGGCTGATTAGGTGACCTGGAATGTTCAGTCTTGATTGATATGTTTGAGCTGAACAGTCTCAGGCAAGACAATAAAGGTCTCTGATCACATTTTTTGTTATGTAGTGGGGATATGAAAGTACATCTTTCAAGGGTGTATATTTATGAAGTACTTTGAACATACTATCACATGTACATGCTTAATAAGGAAAGCAACCAAGAGACATATGAAATTTAATGCGTCACTTTTGACAAAACAGATGGAATTACCAGCTCTCGGTGTATTCCCTATGAAAACTCTCTCTTTTGTTAAGCAACATGGTTCTCTTTTTCATATCTGGGTTTAATAACTATTTCAATTGACATCAGTTTTCTCAGAGTTCTATGGGAATCCTGGTCTTCCACCCCCAATGGTTAGATACTTACAGGGTTGGAGGGGGAAATGAACCATCTTCCCACAGCCACTTGCTGCCAGATGGGCTCCAGGACAATCCCAGCCAGAAGAAGGCAAATGTGAGAGACAGCTGTGACTGAAGGAGATCCTGGGGACAGGAGAAACAAATGAGAGACCCATCTGCCAGTTTTCAGTGGTAAGATTAACGTGTGTGTGTGTGTGTGTGTGTGTGTGTGTGTGTGTGTGTGTGCTTGTGTATGTGTGTGTTTGTGTGTGTGTTTGTGTTTGTGTGTGTTTGTGTGTGTGTGTTTGTGTGTATGTTTGTGTGTGTGTTTGTGTTTGTGTGTGTGTTTGTGTGTGTGTGTGTTTGTGTGTGTGTTGGTGTGTATGTTTGTGTTTGTGTGTTTGTGTTTGTGTGTGTTTGTGTGTGTGTTTGTGTGTGTGTTTGTGTGTGTGTGTGTGTGTGTTTGTGTGTGTGTGTGTGTGTGTGTCCTGGGCTCCACACCCAGTTTCTCAAACCATTTATTAGTTCTACAGCTTGGGGAGGAGAGTCAACCATACCCTTTCTTCAACACTGTCAATCTTCACCAGAGTGGCATTCTTGTCCATACAGTCCTTTCTGCTATCATGCCAGGATTTCTCTTCATTGATTGAGAAATAGTAGCAACTGTTTCCATGCCAGTGCCACGTCTTGGGACAAGGATTGCATTTATGGTCTGAAAGGGACATTTTATTCAAAATGAGCTCTGTGGGAGTGATTGTAGAAGCCTTTGGAGACTAAGTTGTACACATGGGCAACAGGGAGCATGAGGACCTAAAACACCATGACAGGAGCCTCTGGAAGCAGAAAGACCCTGGTTAGGGGTTGGACAATGTCAGGAGATTCTCTTATCAGGTGCAGCTTTTGAATATTAGGATAACCAGAGCACCAAGGAGTAACTAATGAGGTGAGAGGTTAAAGTATCCAAGCTCATAGCATTTGGAAGTGACTGTGAAGTTTTCCAAAATATTAAAGAAATGTCTGTAAATTCTTGTCCATTGTACATTTAGGGTACTATGGTCAAGGGATTGTAGAAGGACATAAGTCCTAGGTGCTGAGCTTCATGTGGGGACTTTAATCAGGGTGACAGTTTTCATCTGGCCTTTTTGCAGATCTAAGTCAAATTACCAGAAGTGTGGGTGAGGAATTCCTTGCAGAGTTTCGTAGCCATCTGTCCCTGCCTCTCCAGGAGGGCAGAGATCTGGGACTGGAGAGATTCCTCTATGAGACCCTTTCTGGAGCTGTTCAGTTGTTCAGTCAGATTGTCCTGCTGTGGATGGATGACTTTCGGAAGTTGACTCAACTTCTCTGAATCAGAGTTAATATCGTTAGACACCTGCAAAACTGCAAGACATAACAAGACAAGTGCATAGGAACTGCTGCTCTCAGAAGGCTGTCAGCTGACTCAAGAGTGTGGTACCCTGGCCACCAGGGATTCTCCCTCTCCTCCTCCTCCTCCTCCTCTTCCTCCTCCTCCTCCTCCTCCTCCTCCTCCTCCTCCTCCTCCTCTTCCTCCTCCTCCTCCTCCTCTTCCTCCTCCTCCTCCTTTTTCTCCCTCCTTTCCTCTCTCCCTTTTTTCTCCTTTTCTCTTTCCTTCCCTTTTTCTCTTTTTTCTTCTTCTTCCTTTTGTTTCCTCTCTTTTCCATTGTCTCTCTTCTTCCTCTTCTGTAGACTGCCTGTTTCTCTCCTGCTCACACTCTTTCCCTGCACCCCACCCCTCTCTCTTTTTGTAGACTATATATTGCTCTCTTGCTCACACTCCCCTCACCCCACTTCCTTTCTTTCATCCTTGACAGAATTTTACCAATAATCCCAGACTGGTCTTGGACTATTCTAATCATTCCTAGTTCTGGATCCATGCACCTATTTAAAAACATCTTTATTTTTTATTAAGCTTTCCAGTGATTCATTAGCACTCTGCATGTCGCAACTACTGCATCAAAAGCATTATACTTTACAATGAGTTACAATGCATTTCATGATATGTCAACATCATTTCACTTTAATTTATTAGTGTGCATGTTTTAGAAGATATGCAACTTATTTTTCTATCAGAATGTGCTGAATATATGTTACCTCAACAGGAATATAAGATTTCTTTCCCAAAGAAGAAGACAAATCATTAATCTCTATTTATATATCCAAATCAATCAGTATTTTATATAAGAAATGATTGAATAGAGCACAGGAGACATGAGTATCTGTGATGGTTAATCATGTTGATATGACAGGCTAAAGATCACCTAGCAGATCAACCTTTGCATGTGCCTATGTGGGCATTTCCAGAAAGGTCTCTTGGAAATTTGGGTGTGGGCAGCATCATCTTCTAGGTTATGAACCTAGGCTGAGTATAAAGGAGGAAGCAAGTAGAACATGGAACTCACTTCCTGACTTCTGAGGCAATACGATCGACTCTGCCTGTCTGAGGGACTGTATTCCTTTTTAATTAAATCATGGACTAAATAAAATCTTTCTTCTTTGATCTGCTTTTGTTGGTCGTGGTTTTTTGTTTTGATGTTTTTGTTGTTGTTTGGTTTTTGCTTTTTTTTTTTTTTTTGGTTGGTTTGGTCACATCAACAAGAAACACTAATGTTTTCCAATTTTCTAATTTTTTTTTTATTAAAAGTCTCTTGGGAGTGGGCACTGATAAAAATTTTCTCTTAGGGTCTGCTAGGGTGTGACTTTCACTGTAAGACACATGAATAGTTCCATTCTGTCTGCCAGGTGTGATATAACTCCCATCCTCCTCTTCCTTAACTATGTGATTTTCCTTATTCACAAAAATTAAGTTGCTGCTGTCACTTGAATATTTTTTTACCCTAGAAACATGAGCAGATTGGATTAATCTACTAAGTTTCAGAATAAACAAATTTCCATATCTGTCTGCAAATCCATCTTCCCCCTGCTCTCATGTTTTTTCCTAAGAATAACAAATATGTATGTATGGTCAGAGGAGAGCTTGCTCATTCTAACCAATAAGTAAGACAAAAAGAATTCTCGGCACAGTGTGATCAGGTTCACCAAAAGGCAAAAATGGCTATAGGGCAATATTTACACATAAAATAGGCCCGTGGTTAGTTTGCTTCGAAGGTGTACTGGAGAACGACCTGGAGTAACAGAAGTGATGAGGATTATGAGTGCTAGTACCTTATTCTTCCTGAATTATCACACCGTATAAGTGTTTTCTACATGACTTTCTTTTGCAGAATACACGTGTACTTACACATAGTTGCCAAGGTCACCAGTCCTGTCACCAGAACCAAGCACAGGGTCATCAAGCTCAAGGCAGCACCTCGCCAAAGTGGGGACTGAACTGGGTGTCCTGGAAACCAACAGGGAAGAGACACAGCATGCTGTTATTTGGAGGACTGTTTCTCCAACCATAAAAGTTTCTATCTATTAAACTAGCTAGAAACAGGCTATTGCTTTGTTAGTATCACTGTTTCGATATTTCTAATATGAAGCATGATGTGGTCCCTCCCTCAGCCCTCCATTCCCCACTGTACTTTCAAGAGTGATTGTCTCTTAATTTAATATGAATTACATGTGGAGGTAAGTTCTCAGAAATGATGTTGAGAAGAGAAGAGACCCTGAGTTTTAAGACACAAATCTCCAAAAGGAGGTGGGTCTTCCTCACTTATAAAGATGAAGTATACTTTTAAAATTATTTTTAACCCAATGAAATAATTTTGTCATTTTATCCTGTTTTCTATGGCACAAAGAGTAAATTAATCCTGGATGAAAATGCAGTCTAAGATGCAGCGCTATCAGGCAACTCGTGGGCCATGCTTGTCATAAAAGTATCTGTCAGCTTTCTCTTCCTTGAGATATACAATGTTTTTGCTAGGTCAGTAGAGCAGCACTCATATGAAAGCCACACGGTCCCTTTACTCAAAGGTTAGATTCCAATGAGAATTAGAAGGCAGAAAAGATAAGCACAGTCATGTCACCTTTAGTAAACACTGCAGACTATGATCATTGCTGTGCTGTGTATCACACACACACACACACACATACACACACACACACACACACACACACACACACACACACACACACACACACATTAAAGCAAATCCACGGAACAGAAGAAAGCATTGCATATGATTCAGGACAACAACTTGGACTGTAACGCAACCTTTGGAAGTGAAGGAGAGAGTCTTATACATGGAACTGGTGTCTGGTCCTACAGACTTGACATTTCTGACAGGTGGACATAAAGGAGTGAGCTGACATTGGAATACTGGCTCCACACATGTGTATAAAAGTGGAGAGCCTACCTAGCTGCTTGGAGATTCAGTTGTCCCATCCATGACTTAAAAAACGGTGATATTATTTACTTTACAGTAAATATTTTATTATTATTAATATTTCATATTTAATAGGAACAGCAAAAGGCATAAAGACAGCACAACTTCTTGACAAAGATCCAGAAAAGCTGAGCCTATGAAGCGATTGTTGTCATGCTGTCTTCCACTTATGGTCTTGATCTCCATGTGTCGCATGCTTGGGGGTGTTGGATTGATAGAAAATTTCTTATGAATCATGTATGCCTTCTCCCAGCTGTAGTGATTCTAAGCTTCTCCAGAAAATTCCTGAGCATATTACCCTTCATGCTTTTAGGGAGATATCCTTATCTGGCCTTACTTGAAGGTCTTTTTTATGCCATGGAGGATGTAACTCAAATAAAGATGCCAGAGATCTCCTGATGAGGCTCCAGCTCCAATAAACTCCTAGAAGATCTGCCCCTGCACTTACTCAGGAAAAAGATAATCAGAACAAAGTAAACTTACTATCGCAAATAAGATTCAGTGAGCTAGAGAAGCTGGCAGGAGAACAGGTTAAAGGCTTCTTACTATATACTCAGGCAATTACATGGCACATAAGATTGGGGGACAAAGGACTGAGCACAGAGACCTCAATGGAGAAGTTAGGGGAAGCACTGAAAGAGCTTAAGGGGTTTGCAACTCCATAGGAAGAACAACAATATCAACCAGCCAGACCCCTCAGAACTCCCAGGAACTAAACCACCAACCAAAGAGTACACATAGAAGGACCTAAGGCTCCAGCTGCATATGTAGCAGAGGGTGGCCTTATCTAGCATTAATGAGAGGAGAGGTCCTTGGTTGTGTGAAGGCTTCATGCCCCAGCATGGGGAAATGCTAGGGTGGTGAGGCAGGAGTGGGTGGGTGGGGGAGCACCCTCCTGGAAGTAGGGGAGAGGAGGTTAAGATAGATGGTTTGTGGAGGGGAAACCAGGAAGGAGGATAACACTTAAAATGTAAATAAATAATTTATAAAAAATTTTAAATGATTGGGGGTCAAATATGGTGTGCGTTCTCAGAGAAAGACTGGTGTGAAAAAAATGATAAAAGGATGAAGTATTAAAACCTCTTCTTAGAAAAGTTAACTGCTGATGGTAAATTCCACAAGTATATAAAATATAAACACTGTATTACATAAGAAATTGGATAATAACTGTAGAAGCTTTGGCCTCAAAATTCTTTTTGGGTGATAATGAAAGTTAGCACTTCGGCCATTAAAAGTTGATAATACACTGCTCGGGACATGGCAATCTCCCCAGGCTGGCTTGACACTTTTCTTTCTTTCTAGTACCCTTGAAACTGTAAGAGGTTCCAGTCTGAAAACACAATGTTGTTCTTTGGCAAAATATGCCTCTAGATTCTTAAAAGTTGGGCTAAGGAGTTGATGTGGGAAAACAATGGTAAAAGATAAATCTGTTCTGCCAATTTATGGGTGGTGACTAAATCATGACTAAGAGACAATTAAAACACATGTCCGGGGACAAAAATGGTATGATCTATGTTTTGGAAAAATGTGAATCTATCTTTTCATATTGAGTTGTATATGTATGAATCAAGATGCACTCCCCCTGACAGTTGTCAGTCAGGTTGAAAGATTGCCCCAATGCCTGTGCCTGACTCATTTCTCCTTCATCTACTCCTTTGCTTCTTAGTAGGAGGTGGCCATCACTAGGGCTGTCCCCGGCAGGATTCTTCAGGCAGTAAGTTAAAAAACAGAGTAAGAGCAAACAGTAGATCGCAATCATTTCTGATTTAACTGTGCTCAACTCTTTACCTTCAGTCATTTACGCCATACTCCAGTGAGGTTTCCTCTACATAGTTTAGAACATTTTTTTGCCTTCCAGAAGAACATCTACCTGGCATTGCTAACAAGGCAAAAAAAAATAAAAAAATAAAAAAATAAAAAAAGGATGCTTACAAATAGAAATCTCTACCGCCAGACCCAAATTCTGACATACCCACTAAATTTCCCCCTACAGTGAAGAGCTTCATAACAGTGATTTCATACAATCCACACTGGCCTTGAAAGCTCCATCGATTCTCTTAAGGAGACTCACTCTTCTGACAGTTTGTGTCTATTTTTGGGACTATGGCACCCATTCCCCCGCCACCCTGTTCCGTGTCAAAGCCAGCAACCCCAAGCACTCAATGCCTGTCATTTGCAAGGTCGTAGTGTGCTTTCTCTAAGCTCTTACCTTCTTTTCTTAGGTTATTTCCATCCTGACTATCTCTCCCTCGTGCTGGGTCCTGAACCATCAGTGTGGCATAAGTCACCTCGTCAGACATCCTAGGAGAAAGTGACTTCGTAAATTAATGTTGCAATAACTTCGGGCCCAGTACGGGCCATTTCTTTTCAAGGACAGGCGCTTTTACACAGACACAAGACACTCCCTATTGTTCTTTCACAAGGACAGAACAAAAGCCAACGTCTCTCTAGTGAAAGGGACCGAAAGCAGAAACTCTTCTTAGGAATTAGAGCGTTGACAACTTCTAACTGTCCCGCACTGTTCTTTGTTCTGTTTGTAGGTAAGCAAATGCTAACGCTTCATATTGGCATCCCTGTGATCCTTACGGAGCTCTGAGTGACTGAAGAATGAATAGAGTTCAGTTTTCTTCTCTGCCTGTGTGGAAAGCTAGTTAATCCTGTATTGGATCTAGTTTGTCCCTCAGTCATACCAGATACCAAGCAGAGTCAGGATACAGAGGACTCACACATGAATGGGTAGTGTGATGAGAAAAGTGTGTGTGTGTGTGTGTGTGTGTGTGTGTGTGTGTGTGTGTGCGCGCGCGTTGATGGAGAGAGACACAGAAACAGAGAAGGACATAGGACTGGCAATGGGGACTTGTTGAAGCATGGGAAAGAAGTTACAGAATGCTTAAATTGGGTAAGGGAAGGAGCCCTTACCTGTTGGTGTGGTTGAGTGAAAATCCAGTATAAACTTGTCAAACAATGCCTTGCTGTATTGAGAGAGTGATAAAAAAAAATGCAGATTAAGGCAAAGGCACACTGATATCTGTAATTCTTTTTTTTTTTTCAGATTGAGGGAAGCTCACAGCTATTGTTTCACAGGAAAACCAGAACTCTTACAGTAAAAGCATTATCTTTTTAGTATAAAAAATCAGAGTGGGAAGTCTGGGCTATCTAAAGCCATAAATATTACAGAAACAATCAAGTATTTGTGTGGACACTGGTTACAGGGATGCCTAGATAGTCACAGGGCATGAAGCTAAGCCAAGATTCATTTATCTTTCTTTTAAAAAGCTTGATAACATAACTTACCTACTTTCCTTAACTTAGACATGTAATATCTGAACTTTATTTCATACAAAATTGGCATAAGGCCACTGTATATTTAAATTGCAGCAGTAAATATTTTGATAAAGGAGCATGGACAATAGTCAACGGTAGTAGATGTTATTCTGGCAACTATGTCGAATTCAAACTCTCACTCTCCCTCCCTCCCTCTCTCCCTCCCCCTCCATTTTCTTCCACCCTCCCTCTCCCCCCCCCACACACACGGTCATTTATTTACAGCATCCATCACTGTATTCTGTTTTTTTATTTCTATAATAAAACACTGCAATTAAAAAAAACTTGGGAAGGAAATGGTTATTTTAACTCAGGGCTTTGCCGTCTATCATGACCACATGAAGAAAAGTCAGAGCAGCAGGAACGTAGAAACCGAAGCAGGGGTCATGGAAGAGTGCAGCTTACTGTCTTGCTCCCCATAACTTGCTTGGTCTGCTTTCTTATATACTTCAGGATCAGCAGCCCATGGGTGGTACTTTCCATAGGGTCCTGGGCACTCCTACATCAATCGTTGGTCAAGGAAATGCCTCACAGACTTCCCTACAGGCACTCTGATGGAGGAACTGTTTTAATTGAGGTTCCCTCTTTCCAGATGAACTAACTAGCTTAGCCATACAACACACAGGGGTCTTTAAGGCTGTTTCCATTTCTAGTTATCCCATAGTTTTTAAAATATAAAACTTATTACACTAAATAAGGAAAAAGATTGCTATTAGAAATGTGTAGTGGGTAAAATTTCCTGTAAGGATATCCTTCCGAATGTGACAATTCATAACGAAAGTGGAAGAAGTTATGTTGGGTTACCTAAATGTAGCTAATGAAATCACAAGCATTTAAGCATCTCAAACACTTAAGTACTTCTGGTGGATGACCAGTGAGTTTTCTGACTATTAGAGAAGGGGAAAGAGGAGGGCAATCAGACCTCAAAGAACATGGGCTAGAAGGAAGATACGGAAGCAAGTTTTCCTTAGAGATTTTCTTTTTTTTTTTTTAAATGACTTTATTTTACAAAACAAAGCTAAATGTACAGATTTTAAATATTTTTTGCTTAAAATTATACATTTTTGTCAGTACTGTTTTTTCAGACATTAAAATAATTTTTACATAAAACTCTGTGAATATATTTTTTAGTCAGTACTTGATTTTTTCAAGGGCTTGACAGTATGCATTGAAAACCTAATAGTTACAATGAGCGTAAAGTACATGCAAAACAAAACGCAACATGGAAATAGTCAAAGTCTTCTTGTTTTGTAAATATATTTTTTTTGTTTTCTTTATTTCTTGGACTTCATACAGTCTGTGAGTTGTTTCTGGGGGAGTGCAAGCCTCTGGGGTTAGCATCCCAATATCAGTGACTGCATATTATGTCTGTTCTTTTGTGACTGGGTTATCTCACTCAGGATGATATTCTCTAGATGCAGCCATTTTCTTAAGAATTTGGTTAAGTCATTGTTTCTGGTGGCTGAGTAGTATTCCATTGTGTATATGTACCACAATTTTTGTATCCATTCATCTTCTGAAGGACATCTGGGTTCCTTCCAGATTCTGGCTATTATAAATAGAGCCGCTATGAACATTGTGGCACATATATCTTTGTTGTGTATTAAAGTGTCTCTGGGGTATATGCCCAGAAGTGGAATAGCTGAGTCTTCAGGTAGTACTATATCCAATTTTCTGAGGTATCGCCAGACTGATTTCCAGAGTGGTTGTATTAGTTTGCAACCCCACCAACAGTGGAGAAGTGTTCCTCTTTCTCCGCAGCCTCGCCAGCATCTGCTGTGATCTGAGTTTTGGATCTTGGCCAATCTCACTGGTGTGAAGTGGAATCTCAGGGTTGTTTTGATTTGCATTTCCCTGATGGCTAAGGATGTGGAGCACTTCCTCAGATGTTTCTCGGCCATTCGGTGTTCCTCAACTGAGAACGTTTTGTTTAGCTCTGCACCCCATTTTTTAATAAGGTTGTTTGATTCTCTGGTATCTAGCTTTTTGAGTTCCTTGTATACCTTGGATATTAGGCCTCTATCTGATGTGGTGTTGGTAAAGATCTTTTCCCATTCTGTTGGTTGCCTTTTTGTTTTCTTGACAATTTCCTTAGTCTTACAGAAACTTTGCAATCTCATTAAGTCCCAGTTGTTAATCTTTGACCTTAGAGCTTGAGTCATTGGTTTTTTGTTCAGGAAATTTTCTCCTGTGCCTATGTGTTCTAAGGTTTTCCCTACTTTCTCATCTAATAATTTCAGTGTATCTGATTTAATGTGGAGATCTTTGATCCACTTACACTTGAGCTTTGTACAAGGAGATAAGAAAGGGTCTATTTTCATTCTTTTGCATGCTGAGTGCCAGTTGGACCAGCACCATTTGTTGAATAGGCTGTCCTTTTTGCATTGAATGTTTACTGCTCCTTTGTCAAAAATCAGGTGACCATATACATGAGGGCTCATTTCTGGATCTTCTATTCTATTCCATTGATCCACATGCCTATTTCTGTACCAGTACCATGCAGTTTTCAACACAATTGCCTTGTAATATAGCTTGAGGTCAGGAATAGTGATTCCCGCAGATGTTTTTTTGTTGTTGAGGATGGATTTCGCTATTCTAGGTCTTTTGTTATTCCATATGAAATTGCACATTGATCTTTCCAATTCCTTAAAGAACTGGGTTGGAATTTTGATGGGGATTGCATTGAATCTGTAGATTGCTTTTGGTAGGATGGCCATTTTTAAGATGTTGATCTTTCTAATCCATGAGCATGGGAGATCTTTCCATTTTCTGAGATCCTCCTCAATTTCTTTCTTTAGAGGTTTGAAGTTCTTGTCATACAGGTCCTTCACTTGCTTAGTTAGAGTCACACCAAGGTATTTCATATTTTTTGTGACGATTGTGAAGGGTACGTTTTCCCTAATTTCTTTCTCCACATGTTTGTCCTTTAAGTATAGGAAGGCTACTGAGTTGTTCGAGTTAATTTTGGATCCAGCCACTTTGCTGAACTTGTTTATCAGCTGTAGGAGTTCTCTGGTGGAATTTTTGGGGTCACTCAAGTACACTATCATGTCATCGGCAAAGAATGATGTTTTTATCTCTTCCTTTCCGATTTGTATTCCTTGATCTCCTTTTGCTGTCTAATTGCTCCAGCCAGGACTTCCAGTACTGTGTTGAATAGTAGGGGGAGAGTGGGCAGCCTTGTCGAGTCCCTGATTTTAGTGGGATTGCTTCAAGTTTCTCGCCATTAAGTTTGATGTTGGCTGTTGGTTTGCTGTATATTGCTTTTATTATGTTTAGGTATGCACCTTGGATTCCTGTTCTTTCCAGGACTTTTAACATGAAGGGGTGTTGGATTTTGTCAAATGCTTTCTCAGCGTCTAGTGAGATGACCATGTGATTTTGATCTTTGAGTTTGTTTATATGGTGGATTACATTGATGGATTTTCTTATCCTAAATTATCCCTGCATCCCAGGGATGAAGCCTACTTGGTCATGATGAATGATCATTTTAATGTGTTCTTGGATTCGGTTTGTAAGGATTTTGTTGAGTATTTTTGCATCAATGTTCATAAGTGAGATTGGTCTGAAGTTCTCTTTCCTTGTAGGGTCTTTGTGTGGTTTAGGTACGAGGGTTATTGTAGCCTCAAAAAATGAGTTAGGTAGTATTCCATCTGATTCTATCTTTTGGAATAGTTTGTAGAGTATTGGTGTTATATCCCCAATAAATGTCTGGTAAAATTCTGCACTGGACCCATCTGGACCTGGGCTTTTTTTGGTTGGGAGACTTTTGATGACTTCTTTTATTTCTTTAGGTGTTATATGGTTATTTAGATGGTTTACTTGGTCGTGGTTTAACTTTGGGATCTTGTATCTGTCTAGGAATCCATCTATTTCCTCCAGATTTTCCAATTTTGTGGAGTATAAGTTTTTGTAGTAGGATCTGGTGATTTCTTGAATTTCCTCAGTTTCAGTTGTTATGTCCCCACTTTCATTTCTGATTTTGTTAATTTGGATACTCTCTCTTTGCCCTCTAGTTAGTCTTGCTAGGGGTTTATCAATCTTGTTGATTTTCTCAAAGAACCAACTCTTGGTTTTGTTGATTTTTCAATGGCTCTTTTTGATTCTATTTGGTCTATTTCTGCCCTAATTTTGATTATTTCTTGCCGTATACTCTTTTTGGGTATATCTGCTTCCTTCTGTTCTAGGGCTTTTAGCTGTGCTGTCAGGTTGCTGATGTAAGCTCTCTCCAGTTTCTTTTTGGAAGTACTTAGGGCTATGAGTTTTCCTCTCAGTACTGCTTTCATTACATCTCATAGGTTTGGGTATGTTGTGTTTTCATTTTCGTTGAGTTATAGAAAATCCTTAATTCCTTTTTTTATTTCTTTTTTGACCCTGCTATTGTTTAACAGAGCGTTGTTTAGTTTCCATGTTTATGTGGGCTTTTTGTTGTCTTTGTTGTTGTTAAAGACCAGCCGTAGACCATGGTGATCTGAGAGGATGCATGGGAGTATTTCAATCTTCTTATATCGATTGAGGCTTGCTCTGTGTCCAATTATGTGGTCAATTTTCGAGAAGGTGCCATGGGGTGGTGAGAAGAAGGTGTATTCTTTTACTTTAGGATAATATGTTCTGAATATATCTATTAATTCTAGTTGGTTCAAAGTCTCTGCTAGTTTTGCAGTGTCCTTGTTCAGTTCCTGTTTCCATGATCTGTCCATTGGTGAAAGTGGGGTATTAATGTCTCCCACTATTATTGTGTGGGGTGAAATGTATTTTTTGAGCTTTAGTAGGATTTCTTTTATGAATGTGAGTGCTTTTTTATTTGGAGCATATATGTTAAGGATTTGAGAGTTTCTCCTGACAGATTTTCCCGGTAATGAGTAAAAAGTGTCCTTCCTTATCTTTTTTGATAACTTTTGGTTGGAAATTTACTTTATTCGATATTAGAATAGCCACTCCAGCTTGCTTCTTGGAGCTGTTTGCTTGGAAGTTTTTTTCCCACCCTTTAACTCTGAGATAGTGTCTGTCTTTGTCTCTGAGGTGAGTTTCCTGTATGCAGCAAAAGGCTGGATTTTGTTTATGTATCCAGTCTGATAGTCTACGTTTCTTTATTGGGGAGTTGAGTCCATTTATGTTAATAGATATCAAGGAATAGTTGTTTCTGTTTCCTGCCATTATTGCGTTTGTGGATTGAATTGTGTCTGTGTCTTTTTCTTCTTTTAGTTTTCTTGTTTAGGAGTTTTCTTGTTTTTACTAGGCTGTATTTTCCCTCATTGTATTGGGTTTTCCACCTATAATTCGTTGTATTGCTGGGTTTGTGGTCAGATATTGCGTAAATTTTGATTTGTCTTGAAATATCTTCATCTCTCCATCGATGGTGATTGATAGTTTTGCTGGGTATAGCAGCTTCTGCTGGCACTTGTTTTCTCTTAGGGTGTGCATGATGTCTGTCCAGGCTCTTCTAGCTTTCATAGTCTCTGTTGAAAAATCGGGTGTGAGTCTGATTGGCCTGCCTTTATATGTTACCTGACCTTTTTACCTTACTGCTTTTAGTATTCTTTCTTTGCTTTGGGCACTTGATGTTTTTACTATTATGTGTCGTGAGGTATTTCTTTTCTGGGCCAACCTATTTGGAGTTCTGAAGGCTTCTTTTATACTCGTGGTCATCTCATTCTTGAGGGTAGGGAAGTTTTCTTCTATGATTTTGTTGAAGATATTTACTGTGCCTCTTAGTTGATACTCTTCTCCCTCTTCTATTCCTATTATCCTTAGGTTCGGTCTTCTCATTGTGTCCTGAATTTCCTGGACATTTTGGGTTAGGATCTTTTTGTTTTTTGCATCTTCTCTGGCTGTTTTGTCTATGTTTACAATGTTGTCTTCTGCCCCTGAGATTCTCTCTTCCATCTCTTGTAATCTATTGGAAATGCTTGCTTCTGTGATTCCTGATAGGTGTTCTACCTCTAGGGTTATCTCTTTTTGTGTTTTCTTTATTGTGTCAATTTCGGTTTTAAATTCCCTCTTCCATTCCTTCATCTCTTTGATTTTGTTTTCCTCTCGTTCTTTGAGTTCTTTGAGTGTTTTCCTTGTTTCCTCTTTAAAAGCTTCTGAATCTTTTTGCTTTTCGTCCCATTCTTTTTTAAGTATCTCTATCAGCATCTTGAGGTATTATTTCAGGTCTGTGCCTTCCTTTTCTGGAGTGTTTGGAATTCCGATATTTGCTGTTATGGGAGAGCTGGGTTCTGGTGTTGCCAGGTTGTCTTGGTTTCCTTGGGATATACTCTTTCACTTTCCTCTTGCCATTTTGCTGTCAGTGATATGTTCTTGCCTTTCCTTTGTATCTGGTCTGTGTCCCTGGATCTCCACTGGTCCAGGTGGCAGATGAGTGGAGCCCTGTTCTATGCCTCAGAGTCGCCGGGTGGGTACAGAAGTTCTAAAGTTCTGTTCCTGGTCGCTGGATCAAACAGGGCGGGGCAGGGCAAGGCAGGGGGTGCACTTTCCGTGTGCACTCCTCAGAGATCTCTCTGCTCCCTGGCAGCTCAGTTCTCCCACCCACCAGTTGCTCAGCCTCTAAGAGCCGCCGTTCCGGGTAGCAGGTGGGCCAGGTTCTGCTCTGCGTCCTGAAGTTGCCTCCAGGTGGGAACAGAAGTTCCTAAGATCTGTTCCCGGTCACAGTTGCTCAGCCTCTACCAGAGATTTTCTAGAGAAGTACACTCCCATCAATTTCCCACGTCCTGTAACTCCTCCCAGAAAGACAACAAATCCCGCCTCCTGCAAATGCTCTGTTTTGTGATCTCCTCAATCCATATGGTCTGCTTTTAGTTTGTCATTTTAGTAATTTAGAAATCACATACTTTCCTATCCCACAAATTTTCAGCATCCATATTGATAACTTTAGAAGTTAAACTTTCAAAACATGCTGTGCAGTCATTTACCAAGTGCTAGGATAGCCTTTCTCACTCCTTTGTTAATTGACATGATTATTTATTTTGAGGTTTTGTAATGCAGCACCTTGAGCATTTTAGAGAAGCAACTATTCTACTGATCTTTATCTGCTGGCTCCCTGATTTCTTCATCAGATGTCCTACGTTCTGGCCCTCTGATTATTTATCAGATGTCCTACCTGCTGGCCCCTGATTACTTCATCAGATGTCCTACGTTCTGGCCCCCTGATTATTTATCAGATGTCCTACCTGCTGGCCCCCTGATTACTTCATCAGATGTCATAAATCTCCAGTTGGCCTATACTGCTCTTCTGACACTCAGTTAGTTCAATGTCTATGGAGCTGATAATTCCACACCCTGGGTCTCATCTCCGGTTACATCATCTATAACCACAAATCAGCTGCCCACTAGAAAGTTATTCTTTAGGTATATGTGAGCCAATGTTGTCTGACCCCAACCTCAGTCTCCCCAGCCCACCCTGTTAGCAGTTTTATGGCCATAGAATTTGATGTCTGTTGGGATATGAAGTTCAAGCTCCGACTGCCTTTCTATTGTTGTCAGAGTTTATTCTTGCCGCCTACTAAGCTTTGCTCAGGCCTTGTACCGGGAATGATGGTAGCAACCATTTTCTGACACACAGCCACAACCTCCTTGCGTATTTCCTCTGTCATCAGCACCCAAATATGGGACATAGCTTCAACGCCCTCTCTTTGCACGTCTCTTGCACAATGGTGGTCAAATGTGAGCACAATAACTGCTGACTTCAAAATTATGAGTAGTCAGTGTTATATATGCTAAGAAAATCATTCACTACTTCTGTTTCTCAGTTATCAAACTTGCTTTCTTTCCCCTTACACTTCACTTATAATCTACTTTGAAAGTATCTTAGAAATAAATAATGGTCTTTTCTCTGCTGTTTTAAATGAAACAAAACACTACACCAGCTCTTATCATTGACAACTCTCCATATGTGTTTTAAATTCTATTTCATTTACAAAGCTATTCAAGAATTTTGAATGTGTGATTTTTTCCTCTAATTCATCATTAAGATTTTCAAGTTTTATTCATATCTACTTGTTCATGTACCCTATCCTATACACAGAACATACCTTTCATCTCCAAAACAACAGCAAATCTCATTCATACCTTCTACATATGAACAGATTATTTTTCTAATGCTCTTAACAATGGAAAGGTTCAAGAAACTGTCTCTGCCTTCCTTCTCTTAGGGCTCCTGAATTTCTTATATAAATAAACTCTGACATGAATATGTTGTCTTTAACCTTCAGATAAATATACTCGGTGAGTATTGAATGGGACAAATCTTACTGATCACATAGGTAGCGTGTGGAATAATTATTTTCTTTATTTAAAGTCTTTTTCAAACATTTTATTGCCCAGATACTGTTCACTTGATTTTTTTTTCTTACGTCACCCACTAGCAGCACCCCTCCTTGGTCTCACCACTTCTCCCTATGTGGTGGTTGCAGAGTAAAATGTCCTTCATAGGCTCATTTATCTATGCGTTTAGTGTCCAGCTGATGGCAGTGTTTGGAAGGGTTATGGAAAGATTTTTTTCAATTAATTAATTAACTAATTAATACCCCCAAAAGATGCCTCCTCCTGGTTCCTCCTTACAGAGCCCCTGCTCCAGTCCCCTCTTCTTCACCTCTGAGAGGGCTTAACACTCTGAGAGTTCCTCCACCCTGGCCTATCAAGTCTCTGGCTCTCCCACTGATGCAGGACAAGGCAACCCTTGGATACATATGTGCCAGGATCCTGTCTAGTCCCTGTTTGCTCTTTGGTTGGTGACTCAGTCTTGGACCCTGTTGTTTTTCCTGTGTGATTCCTAGCTCCTTCAGGGCTTTCAATCTTTTCCCCAACACAATGTTTGGCTGTGGTATCTGTGCCTGTTTCAGAGGACAATTATTCTAGGCTTCTGTCTGTAAGCATATTGAAGTATCATTAATGGTGTCAGAAACCGGTGCTTGCTCATGGCATGGGTCTCAAGTTGGGCTGGTTATTGGTTGGGCACTTCTTCATTCTCTGTTCTATCTTTGTTCCTGCATTTCTTTTAGATGGAACAAATTTTAAGTCAAATTTTTGTGGGTGTGTTGGTATTCTTATCGCTCCACTTTAGGTCGGTCCTGCCTGGCTATAGGAGGTGAACTTTTTGGTTCCATGTCCCCACTATTAGGCATTACCATTAAGATCACCTGCATTGACTCTTGGGAGCCTTCCCCATCCCAGGTCTCAGGGACTACCTAGAGATTCCCCTTACCCCTAACCTCAGACCAGCCATTATTCTTCTGGCCCACTGGGCCTCTCTCCTCCCTCTTTCCATACCTGATCCCACCCCTCTATTTCCTTCCCCACACCCTCTCCTATCCAGGTACCTCCTTACCTCTGCCACCCATGACCATTTTGTTCCCCTGTTCTAAGAGGTATTCAAGCATTCTCACTTGGGCCTTCCTTTTAATTTAACCTCTTTGGGGCTGTGAGGTATATCGTGGGTATTCTGTACTTTATGTCTAATATTCACTTATCGGTGAGTATATACCATGCATGTCCTTTCAGATCCAGGTTACCTCACTCAAGATGATATTTTCTAGTTCTATCCATTTGCCTGCTAGATTCATGATGTCTTCGTTTTTTAATAGCTGAATAGTGTTCCATTGTGTAAATGAACCACATTTTCTGTATCCATTCTTCAGTTGAGGGACATCTGGATTGTTTCCAGTTTCTGGCTATTGTGAATAAAGCTGCTTTGAAGCTAGTGGAGCACGTGTCCTTGTGGTATGGCAGACCATCTTTTGGGTATATGCCCAGGAGCAGCATCACTGGGTCTTCTGGTAGAACTATTTCCAACTTTCTGAAAAAACACCAGATTTCCAGAGTGGTTGTACAAGTTTGCAATCCCACCAGCAGAAAAGGAGTTTTCCCCTCGCTCCACATCTATTGCTGGAAGTATTGAGAGGTGGAGTCTTGCTGGAGGGCTTTGAGCTGTAAAGTCAGGCCCCACTTCCTCTTTGTCCTTTGCTTCCTTTGCACAGACGAAACATGCCCAGCCTGATTTTTCCTCTTCTTGCCAGATCTTTTTCGTTTCCTATGCCTTTCCCACCATAACGGATTCTTACCATCTGGAATTGTAATCCAAAATAAAGCTTTTATGATCTAAGCTTCTTTTTCTCAGATTATTTTACCAGGGAATGAAACTAAGACACATCCTTGGTTGGGTATATTATGTGCTACCATTCAGCTCTTGGCCCTAATTGTTTCAGCCTTCGATGAACTAAGGCTCCCCAATCAATGAGAAGGGATGAAACATTCAGTCATTGACCATGTCTTGATGCCTATCTCCAACCAACTAGCCATTAATAATATCTTGCTGCCTATCGACAAGTTGGTTAGCTATAAGAGTTCACACTTAATGTCTCAAAAATGAATGATGCTCCCCAGTGTCTTTCTCCACCTTATTAAACAAGAGCTCTATGCTTACAAATCCTCAGTCAAAGTGCCTATGCTCATACGCTGGCCCTGGTTAAATTGAGTGGCTCATGAAGTGAAACAAGAAGACATGAATTTGGGAAAGGGATCTGTAAGAAGGATCTCCAAGTTGACAGGGCTGAGAAGGAGACGATACAATGTGAGAGTTTGGGTAATTAGAATATATTATATATATACTAATATATATAATAGAATGCATTATATATGTCTATTAAATGGCAGGGCAGTGTTGGCACACATTCTCATTCCCTGTACTCAGGAGTCAGATGCAGGCAGGTTTTTGTCAGTTTGAGACCAGCCTGGTCTATAGAACAGGTTACAGAACAGCTAGAGCCACACACACAGAAACCTTGTCTCGAAATAAACAAATACATAAATGAACAATTATATATTAATAAATTAATTACTCAAAGAACACATTTAATTAAAAGCAACTCTGCCAGAGGGTCAGAAAGATTGCTCAGTGGTTAAGAGCACTTGCTGCTCTTCCAGAGGATCTGAGTTTGGTTCCCCAAATCCATATTGTGTGGCTCACAACCATCTGAAATTTTAGTCCAAGGAGATCTGACATCCTCTTATAGACTCCATAGACTCCTGAACATATGTGCACGCACACACACACACACACACACACACACACACACACACAGTCATAAAACCCCAAACAACTCGGAATCGATTTAGACTTGTCTTGCTTCTATTATGTAAATTTAATCAATCATAAAATGCTACTCAATGCATGAAGCAGCACAACTTGGATGTAACTGTAGAAGTTGATTTGCATTAAAAGAATAAATGCTGAGCTTGTGTGACAGGAAGGGCTCTCCTCTCTGTGTTCTTGGGCAGTCTCTCTGCTCCCACAGGCTGAGTTTTCAGCAGGGAACACTGCTGGAAACAGACTAGACTAGCACTTACCCAGTCTGTGCCCACAATCATTCAGAATTATGTAAGAAAAACTTAATTTCAAAGACAGAGGTGCCAACGACCCAAAGGAAACACAGACAAAATAAAACCAGAAAGAAGTGAAAATGGCCACAAGGAGGAGACAGAGGATAAATGGAGAATGGAATTGAGTTAGAAACCTGATTGTGTCTTTCTTTAGATAAAGAATTGTCAAGGTATACTCATAAATTATGACTCAAAGCTACTAATGCTGCAATCTTTTGTGTGCCAATTAACCTTTTAATGCTGTACACATTTTGTTTTGAACAAGATCTCAGTGTGAAGCTCAGATAGTCCTCACAGTCATCCTCCTGTCTCACTTCTCTACTTAAAGACATGTATTACCAAGCTTGTCTAATTTTCTCATTATTAAAAATTTGTATACATAGAATCCCTACAATAAAGATAATTGATAAAACTATAAAAGATGCCATTACCCTTTCTCGACATAGCTGAAGCAAGTTTGATTTAATGTGGGTATGTTTTTTTTTTACTGGATATTTTATCAATTTACATTTCAAATGTTATCTCTTCTCCCTGCTTCTATGAGGATGCGCCCCCTCTCACCCACCTATTCCCTCCCCATGACCCTGGCATTCCCCTACACTAGAAAAAGAGCCTTCACAGAACCAAGATCTTCTCCTCCTATACATGACAGAAAATGCCACCCTCTGCTACCTGCGAGGCTGAAGCCATGGATCCATCCATGTGTGCTCTTTGATTGGTGGTTTAGTCCCTGGGAGTTCTGGGGATCTGATTGATTGATTCTGCTGTTCTTCCTATGGGGGCTGCAAACCTTTAGCTCCTTCAGTCCTTCCTTGAACTAACTCATCCATTGGGGGTCACTGTGCTCAGTACATCGGTTAGCTGCAAGCATCCTCATCTGTATCAGTAACGCTCTGGCAGAGCCTTCAGGAGACAACCATATCAGGCTCCTGTCAGCAAGCACTTCTTGGCATCAGCAGTAGTGACCGGGTTTGGTGGCTGCATATGGGATGGATCCCCAGATGGGGCAGTCTCTGGATGTCCCTTCCTTCAGTCTCTGCTCCATTTTTGTCCCTACATTTCTTCCTGTGAGTATTTTTTTTCTCCCTTCTACAAAGGACTGAAACATTCACACTATGGTCTTTGAAAAAGTTGTTATAAACAGTTGCTGAAGTTCTGTGAGACTTGAAGAAACCAAACCAAGAATTTCAACTAGTTACATTCTATCACAGTGATTTATTTTCTTTCAAGGCACTATGTGTGTGGTTCTTTGCTAGGTACATGGGTGTGTTCATATGAGCATGTGTACATGTGTGAATATGTGTATGTGCATACAGGTGAAAGGTGGTGGTGACTGACATCCAACATCTTCCTCAGTAGCTCCCTGCCTCATCTTTTGAGATAAGAGCTATAATAGAGCTAACTGGCCAGACAGCTCTAGAGATATGACATGTCTGGCCTCTTCTCAGTTACCCAAAAATCCACTATAGATTGTCCTGAAGCTGTTGTATTTTAGTGTTAATTCTACTTCTCCAGGAAGGGCTGCCTAGTCACATGACTCCAACTGAACCTTCCCATTTTAATTAGTATAATAAAGGAAAGCCAGTGTCTAGGCGGGGTGAGGTAGGTGGAGAGGGCTGAGAGCTCTAAGGAGGTCAGATGACAGATGTTAGAAATCACGGCAACATGGAGCTTCCCAAGGACCACCTGGACCCAGGTGGGATTTATTGGTGTTAAAAAGCTATGAGCATTAAGGATTTTATAGGTCTAATATCTCATACAGAAGGGCAGTTTGTATCTTTGATGCAATCTTGTTGTGTAGAGGATCTGTGGATTGAGAGTTGAATATATAAACCTGTATGAAAAGCTATTGGGCTGTAGAGTTGTGTTTGTGTGGGATTTCGGGATACAGAAACACCCCGGGACAGAGATGGAGAAAAGGCGGTAGTAAACTGCCAAGGGAAGGGAGTTGCATGGACAAGTTGGGCCGTGTTGGTGGCTCAGACTGGGCTCCAGAGGTGCGTCGGGCTCTGTATCAGGGTCGGGCCTGGGGAATGAGACCTCAGGGCCAGTAAAGAGATAAACCTATTTTTATTTTTTAATATTTACTGCAACAGTCCACCACCACAGCCCCTGGTTTTTAAGCAGGTTCTGGAGATCAAACTCAGGTCCTCATGCTCGTGCAGCAGGTACTTTACTCACTGAACCACCTCCCCATTCCCCTTCACAGAATGATGAAGAGACGGGAAATGTTCTCTGCTTCCTCTGCTTGTTTATTAGGGTACTCACTGTCCTCCACATAACCTTTGTGTTATATTTGACCCCAGAAAACAGAAAAGTGCTGGGGACATTCACAGCACACATGCAATACACACATATACACACACACATACATACACACACACACATACATATATATACACATACATACATACATTCACACACACATACATACATACAGGCTTGGATCATGCACTGGTTAATCATCTCTGCAATGCAGCTTTCACTGTGACGTAACACGTTGAGTCTCAGTGGAAGCTTTCATGAGAAGCACTGTTGAACATATGCTTGACCAGACTGTTGACTGGAGTATACCATGCTTGCTCAACCTTTGGTACCTTTATCCAGATACTTACCTTGACTGGCGATCACTCCCCGTTTCTTCCTATACTTTGGGATTGTTTTCCTGTCTTTGGGATTTTTATCAGTTAGCATTTCACTTGGCATTTCTAGGTGTGTTCCAGGTAACCTTAATGTGATGGTTGCAGGTCATGCTTGTCTTCTTCATGACTTTTATGTAACATGTGCTTTGACTCAGTTGCCTGATAATTAGATAAAACTCATCTCTTAAAAACCCACGTTTGCAATTTCTGAAAATGAAGGAATGGAAGTTAATTACAGTTTGTTTCCCACACAGGATATCCTGTCATTTTCCCAAGATCATCAGCATTTCGTGTGTACGCACACGAGGTTACAAAAGCAAAGTTGAACCAACAATGTTAGAGCTGGAAGTAGAGAGGCAAGCGTTTGGAATCAGGGTTGGCATGAGGGGCAAAGGGCAGGGCTAGGTGGTGGTGGTGGTGCAGTAAGTGAGGGGTAGGTGGTAGGGCAGGTATGGTGGGGGTGAGGAGTAGAGAATAGGGTGGTGGTGGTGGTGGTGGAGGTGGTGGAGGTGGTGGTGGTGGTGGTGGTGATGATGCTAGAGGTGGTGGTGGTGGTCGAGATGGTGGTGGTGGAGGTGGTGGTGGAGGTGGTGGTGGTAGAGATAGTGGAGGTGGTGGTGGTGGAGGTGGTTGTGGAGGTGGTGGTGGTAGTGGTGATGGAAGTGGTGGTGATGGTGGTGGTGGTGGTGGTGGTGGTGATGGTGGTGGTGGTAGTTGTGGTGCTGCTGCTGGTGGTGGTGGTGGTGGAGGTGGTGGAGGTGGTGGTGATGGTGGTGGTGGTGGAGGTGGTGGTAGTTGTGGTGCTGGTGGTGGTGGTGGTGGAGGTGGTGGTGGTGGTGGTGGTGGTGATGGTGGAGGTGGTGGTGATGGTGGTGGTGGTGGTGGTAGTTGTGGTGGTGGTGGTGGTGGAGGTGGTGGTGGTGGTGGAGGTAGTGGTGGTGGTGGAGGTGGTGGTAGTTGTGATGTTGGTGGTGGTGATGGTGGTGGTAGTTGTGGTGGTGGTGATGGTGATGGTGGTGGTGGTGGTAGTTGTGGTGGTGGTGGTGGTGGTGGTGGTGGTGGAGGTGGTGGTGGTGGTGGAGGTGGTGGTAGTTGTGGTGGTGGTGGTGGTGGTGGTGGTGGAGGTGGTGGTGGTGGTGGAGGTGGTGGTGGTGGTGCTTTCCCAGAACATACTGGTAAAATGACGTTGACTTTGCAGTGAAAATACACATCATCAGGTACAAAGCACTTTTTTTATTTTCATTTGGAGACTATGCAGCAGTGCCCACAGGGCCCACTTCTTCTAGTGTATTGCCTTTCTCATTCCAACAGCCTCATGCAGCCTCTGTATCTTAGTCCTGTCCACAAGCTTACTGGGCTACTTTCCTCTCTAGTTATCGTCACTCAGATCCCAGAATCTGCTATGTTCTTCTTCCATGAACACAGGTGATGCTGTTGGACAACAGCGAAACTTGAAAGACGTCTTAATGAACAGAAAGAATTTGAAACCTGCAGAAATGCTACCACTTTCTTTTATCTTTTTAATTTTATTTAATCTTTTTCTTTTATACTCCAGATTTTATCTCTCTCCAGGTCCACCCTCTGACTGTTCCACATTCCATACCTCCTCTGCCCCAACCCCAGTCTCAGTGAAGATGTGAAGATGCCCCCACTCTATCCCTCACCCCTCCAAACCTCCCTACTCTGTGGGCCCTCCTGTATCTTGAGGGTTTGTTGCATCTTCTCTGACTGAACCCAGAGCAGGCAGTCCTCTGCTGTATATGTGTTGAGAGCCTCATATCAGCTGGTGTATGCTGCCTGGTTGGTGGTCCAGTGTCTGAGAGATCTTCAGGGTCCAGGTTATTTGAGAGTGTTGGTCTTCCTACAGGGTTGCTCTCCTCCTCAGATTCTTTTGGCTTTTCCCTAACTCAACCACAGAAGTCAGCAGCTTTTGTCCATTGTTTGGGTGTTAATATCTACATCTGACTCTTTCAGCTGCTTGTTGGGTCTTTCAGAGGGTTGTCATGATAGGCCCCTTTTTGTGAGCACTCCATAGCCTCAGTAATAGTGTCAGGCCTTGAGGACTCCCTTGAGCTGGATCCCACACTGGGCCTGTCACTAGACCTCCTTTCCCTCAGGCTCTTCTCCATTTTTGTCACTGCAGTTCTTTCAGAAAGGAACAATTATGGCTCAGAGTTTTTGACTGTGGGATGGTAACCCCATTCCTCAGGTGATGCTCTGTCTTTCTGCTGGAGGTGGGCTCTATAAGTTCTCTCTCTCCACTGTTGGATATGTTGTCTCTCATGTCCCAGGTCTCTGGTACATTCTGGAGGGTTTTTCAATCTCCTACTTCCAGAAGTTACATGTTTCCATTCTTTCTTTCTACTGGCCCTCAGGGCTTCAGTCCTGTTTCTCCCACCCAATTCCTGACCATGTTCCCCTCTCTCCCTCCCTGTCCCATTTCCCACCCAGATCTCTCCCTCCCTCTCCCATCCTGTGATTGTTTTCTGTTCCCTTCCAAGTGGGATTTGTCCTCACTTGGGCCCTTTGGCTTGTTAATCTTTTTAAGTTTTGTGGACTGTATCCTGGGTATTCTGTTCTCTCTCTCTCTCTCTCTCTCTCTCTCTCTCTCTCTCTCTCTCTCTCTCTCTCTCTCTCTCTCTCTCTTCCTGCCTTCCTTTTGTTCTTATCTTCTTCTTTTCTTCTTCTTCTTCTTTTCTTCTTCTTCTTCTTCTTCTTCTTCTTCTTCTTCTTCTTCTTCTTCTTCTTCTTCTTCTTCTTCTTCTTCTTCTTTGCTAATATTCACTTATTATTGAACACATATCATGCATGTCCTTTTGGTCTGAGTCACCTCACTCAGGATGCCACTTTCTAAATGAAATATGACCATAGAAAATTTCCAAAGTCTTAAAAAGTTTTTTTGTGTGTACAGTCATCTATTTAGTTAACAAATATTAACTGAGTGTTAACTGTTTGTCAATTACAAGAACATTAGTTTTATTTTTTTTCTTACAGAACCCAGCTTACATTCGTAGCATAAGTAATAGAGCAAAATTAAAATGCAATGTTATTAGAGGCTTTTTGACCCTGCAGTTCTCCCATACTTGTGTTCTATGATCATAACACCAAATGCTATGCTTGGAGAGTAGGATGCACAGAGAGACAGATATCTATTTAGTGGACTATACTATCTAGGGAGAAAAAGATTGTGGCTAGAGTAACTGAGGCACCAAAGAGTAGTTATGACAGAAATACCTTAACCCTGGTTGTAGAAAGTGGTGTCATCTTATGCTCTGAGGCTCCAGCTTACACATCTCAGATGCATCTTTTGACACTAAAAATACAGTTCCATGCGCTAATAGACCTGTAAACAAAGTAAGCCTGGTCTCCTTCTGGTTTACAAGAGAAAACAGGACGCTTTAATAATGAACTCTTTTGTGCAAGACTCAGGAACTCTGGAAACTTAAGCAAAGTAATTATTAAGTTTAATTACTTCTTGAGGTTTACATTAATTAATACAAAAAACATGTACCCCAATTCCCTATGTCATTGGAGCTCAGAGTTACATGTTTAATTTAATTCACTGATTACATTTTTAATTGGGTTTGTTTCATTTCTAAGAGAATGCAGTGAAACTTTACTGGAAAAGGTGTCTTTAGAATTATAAATTCTGTATCTCTCCCCTTTTCTCTTCTTTAAGCTGAAATTATGCATTTGCTTACATTGTATCATTTCTATATATAGGTAAGTAAAGACAGTGAAATAAGACAGTAGGAGAAGAAAGCATGTTTGATCTCAGTTTGTTGGTGGATATGGGTAAAGGAAGGAAGAGATCAAACTGATCCCTTTGCTGGAAGGCTATTAGCACATTCTTCTGGCAGGAAGATGGAGAATCTTTGAAGAGGAAGCTATGCAAACAGCAGCAGCCATTGGTGAGTCCTCTGCTGGCTTTGTGAAACTGCTGGAGGTGTGAGCGAAAGGCATTTCAAAATGCAGAATCCTTGCAGTGAATTGATGAAAAGCTAAGAGTGAAGTAGAGAGCTAGTAGGAAAAGAAATAAAGCCATGCAGAAGACACCAAAAGGAACAGAGGCTAGCAAAACCCTGGCTATAGGCCCTGGATGGTCACCATGATGAAATGTGGAAACTGGATTCTCCTAACAAGGCAGAAGGGCAGTGCTATGGTCACTCTCGAGACAAATGCCAGGTGCCAGGAGCTTTGGAAGAGGGTGTTTCATCAGCGATGGAGATTTAGAAGATTTACCTGCTATAAAATGAAATAAATGCCAAGCTCATGCCAAGACAGGCAGCATCCACACCAACATTCCTACGATAATCACCCTAGTTAGCGCTGCATGGCGCTCCTGTGGCTGCTGTCAGTGTAAGCCAGCACAACTATTTAAAGCCCATTTCTATAGAGCTGAATGATGGAGTACTTATCACATTGTGATTGAAAAGAATCAGCATCCCCCCTCCTGCAAACAGTCCTGTTGCTGGGCAAAACCGCTCTCAAACTCAAAAAGTGTCTTTGAAATCTAGTTTTATTTTTAAACCTAAGAAATTTATTTTAAAGTACTAATATTATCTAAGAAAAGCATATTGTCATGAGTTTTGTATTTACTTGATTTTGTTTTCCCTTCAGGGTCTAGAACTAAGCAATCTGAGGTCTGCCTCATGTGCAGCCCACAAAAAAAATTTTTTTTAATGAAATGACTTAACATTTTATGCAAGAATTTGGGGGAATTTTGGCTCATAAAAGAGGAGACACGCATTCTAATGTAGGATTGTAAGTGTCTAATTTCGCACCAGAGCCAATCAAGTGATATTAGATTTGAAGTCACAGTATAGGCTGTATGTCTTACTGGCGTACTTCTCTGTGAGCTTTTATGAGGAATCAGTTCGCTCAAGTGATATATTTTGAGCTTTCCTAGGGTTAAGATGAAGCGTGAACTTTGCCGTTCGACAGGATACTCTCACAACGGAACATCCCTCCGCTCGGAGTTAAAGATAAGAAAGCAGGAAACGAGCCCCGCATCTACTCTTTCACCACAAGATATTATTATTTTTGTTTTTAGGTCCAAGACCACGTATCTCTGAACATCCATGAAAGGGCTTCCTGGAAAACAAGACAAAGCCAAACAAAACCCGAGTGTTCTGATGCACATGGTTCCACAGCACCGGGAGAGAAGAATCCCACGCTGGCAGGCACCAAAACCCTAAGAGTGGACACCGAGCCAGCTCCGCAAGTCACTGAGCTTTGAGCTCTTTGCAGTTCAAAGGGAGCCATGCAAGATGAAGATGGGTACATCACCTTAAACATCAAGCCCCGGAAACAAGCTCTCAGCTCAGGTAAGAAGGTCATTCAGCAATTTGGACATTAGTTAAATAGGTCACTCCTACTCTTTGTCTCTCTCCTGGTGACAGGGTGCTTAAATTTATTTGTGTTTTCCTGAATGATATTCTTTCTCTAGAACAGGCAAGTGGGGCCTACAGAAGCTACCGCAGACATAGTTAGATTAGTGGCAGTAAACATAGAAGGGGAACATTGTATTAAGGCTATTAAGTGCAATACTGGGGAACTAGAAACTGGTGGGACAAAGGGAAGGGCAGTTTGAAAACTCAAATATCCGACAAATATCTGCACATTGTAAAAGGAATACATTTGTTGCATGATGTACTTAGGAAAAATGAGTTTTCTTTTTAATGTTCTGGAGTGAAGTGTTTTATAATCTGTAGTCTTTTCTTTCTTTGCTGTTTAAAATGATATAGTCATTTGGTCATAGTCAATATGTAAACATTTCATAAATAAACATTTATGCGACATAAAATTATTATTGTTTTATCCTCTTAAAAACAGATTTATGAACACCAGAAAGACACAGTTCTCCACTAGTTGCCTATGAAAGCAATTGCGGAGGAGAACAGGGATGCTGGGGGCAAAGCAGAAGGAATGACAAATGGCTTTAGGACTCATGGAATGTGGCCCACCAGTTAGCACAGCCACAATGGGTGTGACCCAGAGAAGATTCCGTGTCCTGGGGATTTTGTGTTGATACAGAGTTCTGTTATGCTTGCTGCCCTCACATCTCTCTTAATCTAAGAACTGTGTAAAAACACTTACAAATAATTCTTGATCTCTTTTAGGTATTTCTGCTCCAGCAGATTAATGATACAATGACTATCCTAGGAAAGAACTTAGAGATATAAATTGTTAGCAATGACCACTGCCTTTAGAAAATATTTGTAAAAATAAAAATGTTGGTGAAGCTGTATTCTTGCTACTGCTTCTGATGTAGGAAACCTTGGGGAACAGTTTGAAGTTGAGAAAGGCACACTCTTATTAGTTAGGCCAGGGACCTTTATGGTCAGGGACCAGGAGCACTGGTAGCACTGGCTGACGTGGCTCTCACTGAGCTTGGACTGGTGAGGATTGATATCTTCTGCCCGTTTTTGCCCTCAGCTTCCTGATATGATTTTATTAAACAGATATAAATTCTGAGAGTTTAAAGTGGATACGACTGATTTTTATATAAGAGTTTAGATTTGTGATTCTTTTAAGACTTGTATAAGATTACTTTTAAAGATAAATAATAAAATAAATAATTGAGTTTTTTTTTTCTTTGTAACTGCAAATTGCTGCCTGCTAGTGAGAGAAACTGGCTGAGAAAACTACCTTCCTTGCTCACACTTTGCTAATCTATGACAAAGTGCTTAGTTACAGATGTTCATGGGTTCTTGGGAATAATTTGGTTCCTTTACCTGTACTACATAATGCATTACACGCATGTATTACATTCCTTGTAAAGGTATTAGAGAACATACTTTTTTCATAGTAATTCACTAGGGAAAAAAACTAGAATGTAATCATGTTATAATTTTATACTGCTTGAAGGATTTTGCTGGGATGTATAAACCACAGGAGAAAGAATAAAGTTGTTGGAACATTGTTTCTTTCACCCCCACCCACTATGCATATGTATTTTTGTGTGTAAGTTTTGTGTAAGAGTGTGCTGGAACGTTGTTTCTTCTGCCCTTCAAGTATATAAGTCTACGTGTATGTGTATGCATGTATGTGTATAAACTGTGTGTTAGAGTATGTTGGAAGTTTGTTCTATCCATTAAATCTGTACATATGTATATATGTAAAGCTTGTCTGGGTGTGTGTTGGAGCTTTCTCCATCCACCAATTATGTGTATCAATTCACGTATCTCTATATATGAAATGCTTGGAGCCAGGTTGCTGAAGCTTTGTTCCATTCATTCTGTGTGTGAACATGTATATTTTGTTTGTATGTCTGCATGTCCATATGCATTCGTATGTATAAAGTTACTGAAGTCTGTCTTTTGCTTCATCCATTCATTGTACATGTATATGTACATGTATGTGTGATTTTTTTTCTTTTCTTTTCTTTCTTGCTGACCCTAAAGAATTAAAGAGTTTAGCGTTTTTCTAATGGCCACAGGGAGCGGCAACCCCTTCTCTCTCTTCCCTCAGAGAAAAGTCTGCTGAGTGATCTCTCGAATCGCTGGCTGCCTTTGGTAGAAGCCTCTGGCAATATCTGCATTGACCTCTGTTGACAGCCTTAAGCACTGACTCCCATCAGCTGCCTGCCTCAGTTTACCCACCGCCCAGATGCCAAAGCTACTAATTGGCACGGGGAGGCAAAAACAAAAACAACAGAACAAAACAACATAAGCAAAAATAACAACAACAAGGAACCCCAAATGCATG
This sequence comes from Micromys minutus, assembly GCF_963924665.1. Taxonomy (NCBI): domain Eukaryota; kingdom Metazoa; phylum Chordata; class Mammalia; order Rodentia; family Muridae; genus Micromys; species Micromys minutus. Next base: position 17,642,602 of record NC_137972.1, on the reverse strand, counting down.
TGGTCTTGGCAGCCAGCTATATGTTAGAATGGACAGAGAATGAACCATGGAGAATGGGAGTGGAAGGGTGGTGTAAATTAGACCATTCTCATTGGGGACGGTCACTAATGGAATGCAGGTAAGATCAGAGTAGGTTCATTTCTTCCACCCTGTATTCCAGGACTCAAAGTCAGTCTTATGTATCTTACCTGCTAAGCCATCTCACTAGCCCAAGTTTTGTTGGGCTTTGAGGCAGGATCTCATATAGTCTAGACTGGCACTGAATTTGTAGCGAAGACTGGCTTTGAACTCTTGATCCTCTTGCCTCTGTGTCCCAAGTATGGGAAACTTGACTCTCTCACACATAGGTTGCAGTGCTGTTTGATACTTAAACACTCCTGAGAAGCCCAGGAGAGCCTTAACAGTCTTCTGCTTGCATGTTTTCGATGCCCCCACAGCTGATCCTGCCTCTTCTTGGTGGCGTGTGACAACTTTAATTCTTCTGATCTCATCCATGGGGCTGGTTGCTGGACTTGTGGCTCTGGGGATCATGTGTAAGTACTGGCTCCTTGCCAGGGTTTTGATCAGAGGAAAGCAATAGCTACAAGTTCCTGGTACATTATGCCAAGCTTCCTAACTGTTTTTGCTCCTCTCTTTGTCACCTACTCTGATTGTCCTAAACCCTGCTGTGGACATAACCTCATGGGAGAGACCTCCCCGACCCTGTGCTCTGATTCAAATAACTTTTAGGGTTTTTTTTTTCTTTTGTTAAAATTACTTTAGGGTGCATTTCAGTCATTTAAGATCCTCCTCACTATGGATCCAAGCTATCTTTTTTTTCTCCCTCTTTGCCTTGCCTAATCTAAGGCCTGAGCAATCTAGAACTCAGCTAATTTCAAAAGTAAAGCCTGTGTCTTCCCATACGAAGTCTTGGTTGTTCTAGTCTCTACACATAAAATCTACTCCATCCCATTTTATTTACTGACCCAATGGTTTTCTGTTCATAACTATCAAATCATAAGACTTTATGAGGTCATGCTATAATTTATGTTGCTAATTTATTTTTCTGTTTTTTAATATATTTTAGAATCTATTATTCTTTATATTGTGTAAATGGATATAAAACATTTGAAACATCATAAAATACAATATGCATTTCAATGTTTTGGTCAACATTTTATTTTTCTTAATTTAAATGTCTCATAAAGAACTTGCAAATAAGAAACCACGCAGCAAAATGAACCAGACTAAAAAGTCTGTACACGTACCTACCTGAATTTCTATAGGAGTGGTTCTCAGCCTTCCTAATGCTGCGACCCTTTAACACAGTTCCTCGCGTTATGATAACCCCCAGCCATAATATCATGTTCATTTATATCTCCCAATTGTAATTTTGCTATTTTTATGAATCGTAGTGTAAATATCTGATATGTAGGATATCTGATATACAACAACTGTAAAAGTGGTTGAGAACTACTGTTCTAAACAGTTAGACTAGCCATCCAAACATACATTGTTAGATAGATTAATTCAGTATTATGTGTGGAACGGAATACAAAATCCAAGGTTTCTCATCTCTCTAAAGCCCACTTAGAAGCCTTTCCAGAAAATATAGGAACTGCTGCTCTAGTCACGAGATTTCTCCTTGGGACTATCTCGTAGCCAGTGGGTTCACACACTCTTTCTACACAGTCCTTCATATTTTCTTTTCAGTATTCATTGAGTTTTGTGTATCTGGTGGACTCTTGAGCTCCTGACAGGTTGATAGAAACAAAAGTTCACTTAAGAATCCCGCCGTCAACTTTATGACCTTGAGACCCATGTCTAATTTATCTCATCTCGACATCTAGCAGTCACCCAACAAAAATATCTACTGACCGAAAAGGAAACTCTCTCAGCCACTCTGCAACAGTTGGCCAAGAAATTCTGCCAAGACTTGATTAGACAATCAGAAATTAAGACGAAGAGCACTTTTGGTAAGTCTGGCCTTAGAAACATTACCTCTGTACACAATGCACCTCCGTCACGATACCTGGAGGGCAGCCCACCTGAGCAGGAAGGCTGCGGGTGGGAAAAGCTTTGACTGGATTTTTGACAGGCTTCCATTCTTGGTCTCACCTCCAGAGCACAAGTGCAGCCCCTGTGCCACAAAGTGGAGATACCATGGAGACAGTTGCTACGGCTTCTTCAGGCGTAACCTAACATGGGAAGAGAGCAAGCAGTATTGCATCGAGCAGAATGCGACGCTCGTGAAGACGGGCAGCCAGAGCACCCTGGTAAGGAGGGTCCCAGGTCAAACATTGGGAACCCTAAACATCTACTATATTTTTTTTCACGTGGTTCTTAATGGATTGCGCTGTGTGCTCCTCTCAGAACTTCAGGAAGCTTGCTAAGAACTGTAGAGCTTAAATATTCAATCCAGTCCTATCACAGAATATTGCCAAAGTGTTTCAGTAACATTGGATTGTTGTAGACCATCCTAACAGTGAACGTGGACACTGAGTGAAACACGGGATGAGTCTGCCTCGGATGCTGTCACCACTCATGTTCCAGTTTGCGTGACACTCTGTCCCTTGCTGTAAGCCCAGGCTCACAGAGAAGTTTAAAAATTAAATTAACTAAATAAACAGTCAAAACAGGGGTGTGCCCTAGTACATCAGCTCCATTCATAAAGCGATCAACAGGAGGCAAGAAGCATGCCCTACTACTTGAAAATCTGTAATATAACAAAGAAGTAATATAATTTTTGGAAGAGATTAAAGTTAAGAAGTAATATCTTTTTGAGAAGACAAAGTTAAATATTGTTTTTTTTTTTATCAAGTCCCACAGAGAGGCATCTTGGGCAGTGTACATAGACATCTGTGTGGGTATGTTTTAAATGACAGATCAGCCATCAATGGACTAGTGGAACGGTGGCTCACACAGTAGAGAAGTGAGATTCATACAGTACCTCCAGTGGAGTGCTATTCTGAGTGTCACATGTCTGTCCACAAGCTCAAACCAACTGCTGTTGCCTTTCATATGTGGATTCTTACCTGCTAATCCAGAATGCATAAAGGCATTATAAACACATGACTTCCTTTTGCTTTTCTTTCCAAGAGATTGATTGTCCATTCATCTAATAGTCAATATACCAGAAACACCGCAGGACACTGTAAAACTGAAATGCCCTAACTTAAAACAAACAAACAAATAGCAAATTATAACTAGGCAGGAAAAAGTAAACCAGAGCCAGATGACCAGGTGCATGTTTATGTAGGTATAGCTGAGGACCATGTTTGAGGCCAGCCTGGGCTACACAGTGAGAATCTATCTAAAGCCCGAAAGCATACAAAAATGTAAATCGGAAACCTTCATGCCTGCTGTTTACTAAGTCCTCTGAGAAAGAAATCCATCGTTCTTTTTATCCATCCAACTAAAACAAATTAACATCTGCATGTATGAGATAATCAATGCAATCCAAAAACTTAATTTCAGGGATTGCAAAGCTCGTCAACAACATAATTGCTGCCATTTGTAATTTATGCATTCCCCCCCCCACTTGAATCATATTTTGAAATCTTCCTGGGACTCAAATCTTCACTAGTTAGGGCATAAAAACGTACATTGTAAATACCCTAGGAAGACCAGCATATTACCTGCTCAATACTTTTCAGTATCTCAAAACAATTCAAACTAGCAAAATCTTAGACATGAGACACAATCCAGCATATTGACACAGATGAATAATTCTGGTTGTTTGTGAAAGGCCCCCCCACTGCACAGTGCGGTGGCCTTACCACGGTATGGATTTACGCTTGCAACAGGAATACATCGCAGACAGGATTACTTCAGTCCGTTGGATTGGATTGTCACGCCAGAACTCTCGGAAAGACTGGATGTGGGAAGACAGCTCGGTTCTTCACAAGAGTGTGTAAGTCCCTGTTAGCTCAGCTTGAAGGCAATATTCAAAGCTTTGACTCCCAGATCTTTCTTGGTGAACATAAGTGGCCTGAGAGTTGAGATGCCTCTAGCTTAGCGTGCGTTGTAGCTTCCAGTCCTGTGTGCCCTAGAGATGGGCAGCCTTACTCTCTCCTCCCTTTCCTCTTACGTAAGTAGTGATTCATTTTTATATCACACCCATTCATTCCAATGACTAATCTTTCTCTCTGCACACGCCTACCCTGTGTATGATTGTGTGTGTGTGTGTGTGTGTGTGTGTGTGTAACTTAATCTGATTCTTTTCTGCTTTGAGAATAAACGTATCCCCTTAGGCTCCTTTCAGCACACAACCATTCTGTTTTCTCTTCGCCATTTTATTTCTTCACAGTTCTTACTACTTTCTGCCTATTTTCTGTCTGCTTATCTGTGGGTGTCTTACTGATTTCTCCTCACTGGAATTTGGGTATTCAAACAGAATAGACTTCAATCATTTGCTAACTAGTTGGAATCTATAGGTGTCAGCCAAGTAGATTTAGCGTATTTTCCTTGTCTGTCATTGTAAACAGTGATTCAGAGAACAGAGGAAAACCTGTGGACAGTTACCATCCAGTAGTCTAGCGTAAATCAATTACCTGGTGCCCTTTCAACTCAGCTCTGTTGTATTTAGCCACACTGCAATTCCTTGAGATTTTTTCCATGCTGTGCAGCTAGCTGCTGACTCTAAGAACTTCTCCTTCCCTCTCTATTTTAAACCTATTCTTCTTTCAGTACTGGCCCAAGGTGAATTGTAGATAAAGATTTGCTTGGCATGTCAGGCTATGATGTGCCTTCTCCTCTGGACCCCCAGGTACTAAGGATTAACTTCCTCCTTGATTACACTGTATTAAATTGTTATCAGTAACAGCTTTTATGTGTAATACTGTCTTTTTAGAAGCAGGTAAAGAGTTTCTAAAAGGTGAGAATGCTGTTTATTTACCCCAAGCCTCTAAGTTGATGAACAAGATATGTATGTCTTTTCTTCCTCGTCTGTTTGTATTTCTAAAAGTCTTGCAATCTGCCTCCCCCACCCCCTTTTTTTGTAGAATTGATCTCTCTGGGAACACAGAAGAAAACATGAATTGTGCCTATCTTCACAATGGAAAAATCCATCCGGCTTCCTGTAAAGAGAGACATTACTTAATATGTGAGAGAAATGCTGGTGTGACAAGACTGGACCAACTGCTTTAGTGCAGAGGGATGGACAGGATGCCAGATAAGTGCTTGATCACGCAATAAAAGATCTGGACAAAAGAATTCCGCATTCATAAAGCACTTATTTTGGTTTTTACATTGTCCTTATACAATAAGTCTGATCCTTTCTTTGTATATTAGAAAAAAAAAAAAAAACTAGCATGTGAACGAATCTCAAACTTTTCTAATAACTTTATTCTTATTATCCATTCCTCATTTTCTTAGCTAGCTGTAATCCATTGCATCTTCAAATAAACACACATTAAATTAAAATTAAATTAGGGCCTATGTGAGTTAACATTGAGCAAAATATCTTAGCTAAGAAAGACATCATGGGATAGCAGAAAAAATACAGATCTGAATTTGTACAAAATGCCATGACCTCTTAACTGAAAGACAGACATGAAACAATTTATCTATCTATGTATCTATCTATGTATATGTATGTATGCATGTACGTATGTGTGTATGTATGTATGTATGTATGTATCTATCTATCTATCTATCTATCATCTATCTATGTATCTATCTATCAATCTATCTATCTATCTATCTATCTATCTATCTATCTATCTATCTATCTATCTGCCTGCCTGCCTACCTACCTACCTACCTATCTATCTATCTTTGAGAGAGGAGCACTAACTGTCCTGGAACTCACTATGTAGACAAGGTTCTTTCCTCTGTATTCCAAATGCCAGGATTAAAGACATGTGCCTCACTAATGAGACAATTTTCTATTTTGTTTAATTTCCATTTTCTCATACTTAAAATATGCTAATTCGGGGTTGGAGGATAAACCAAAGTGTGTGTAGTTGTATATATATGAATATAAAAATACTAAACAAATATGAAATGTGTGAATAAAAAATGAAAATATATGAAATATATTTTCTATAATTATATAACAATACTAAAATAAATAAATAAATACATAAATGAATGAATGAATGAATAAATAAATGAATGAATGAATGAATGAATAAATAAATAAATAAATAAATAAATAAATAAATAAATAAATGGGATGATGTTGCCTATCTTATATACCCCAACAAAAATAAACTTTTGAGTTTATTTGTATGGTATCTATACAATGACCATACAATTTAAATTTTTTATAACATATGCTTACAAGAAAACTTATGAGTACTAACTATAGCAGAAATGCCATGGAAAATCCCTAAGTGCCTTGTGCATCATTTGTGACTCATGAGGAACCATGTGCTTTTTCATCCCGACTTGCTCCAGTTCACTCTCTTCACAGCCAACAGTGGTCACCTTCCATACACCACAAGAGAATTGGATTGGAGAGAGGCTTCACGGGGATGGCAAAACCATAAACTATTTCTTGACCAAGCAGTGTCCTGAAGGCAGAAGAAGCAGAATTCTTTTTATCTGGTTCTTTTTTTTTTTTTTTTTCTTTTCCTGGCGGATCTATGTTTGGTGCTTGCTGAGTAACCCAGAAGTTATTTATAGGGCCTGTGGGGAGGCACCTCTAACAAGATAAGAGGCAAAAGTCATACTTTCTCCCTGAGCCATCCCCCACAGCTTCCTTTGTTTAACCAGTGGGAAAGCGGGGTCTTGAATACAGTTTATCTCAGCGAGGACTTGGTGAGAACGGAAGATGTTAAAAGCATGAAGTGAAATGGAACCCTGAAAGCTGAGAAAATATGAAATCTGTGTTTTTAACCCACAGTCCCTGTGACCCTGGTGTAAGCGGTCTACTCTTAAGACCTTTCATTAACATTGATTTAGCACTTACTCCCTATGTGGTTTGGGGCAAGTGGTTTAGACTCTAACACCATTTCCTTGGCTATGAAGTGAGCGTATCCTATCCAGTGGAGAGTTGTGATGATCTTTAATGTAGTTATATAAAATATTGGTCAAAGCACCAACTGTGTGATACTAAAAAAGGTTAGTTTTACAGCTCTGTGTACAGACGTACAAACCTGCACTTTGGTTTATTTTGGACTGTTCATAAGGGAACAGATTTATGAGCTACAGAAAAGCAACAGTATTTATTTGGATTTTTACCAACAAGATATTGGCCTAGCAATATGGAAAGTCTTGGCTTCCCCCTCCCCCACTTTGGAAATGGGGATTTGGGACTGAACTTCTTATATGAAACTGTCTATGCACAAAACAAGTGTGGACAAATAATTCAGAAACTATTCGAAGATCAGCCCTATGCCTGGATATTAGTGTTCTTCATCTCTTCAGCATATTTATACGTTATTACAATACATGGCTTTCGACGGAACATAATTAATCCCCAGCTAAACATACACCGAAGGTGAGACCAAACTGAATCTTCAACAACCAAACAGTACCTACAAAGTCTCTTTTTCCCCTTGTACCCATACCTGAGGCATGTAGTGAAATAAAAGCAACCCAGATTCTGTGATCAGAGGACTCCATTTCAGACACTTAGCATGGAACTAGCCAAAAGGACATTTCTATGCCCTGAGTTACAGCCAACTTACCCCATTGCTTCACAGAACTATAGTAAGGAAGTAATACCTGTGACCTGGCTTCAAAAATAGTTGTTAAGAATTTAATGAATAATGAACAGTATGTATTTAAAGCAAACAAAAGCAGTACATTATATGTAGCATCTGGATCTTTGGCTGGGGGAAACCAATGGCTCCCGTGTAGAAATTTCGCAGAGTGGGTTTTCCTGGGAAAACATTGAATCTGTTCAAGCTTTGGTTTCAGTGTTGATTAAATGAGAAGAGAAACTGGACTGAGTAGTTGCAGCTGATGAAGTCTGACTCCTGAGGTTAGTTGCAATATTATTTGGTGGCGTGGTTTCTTCCTCTTTTCTCCTTCTGGTAGAGCTTAGCATATGCAGAGGGTTATCTGGAGTTCAGTCACCCTGCTTTCATGCCAGGAACACTGCAGGAAATGTTGACAGAATGTGCTGGTCATTTTTCATTTGTCTCTAATGACCCCACCAGCTACTCCTTGTATCTCAGGAAGCTAAACACTCATGAATACATTTTCCTCAGCAAAGCCTGCCCCTGAGACACATAGAGTATGGTCAGAAATAAAATTCAGATCTCCTATGTGTCTTGGTCTGATAAAGCTTGATGTTCTGTATCCCAGCAGTGAGACAGACCACCAAATCCCAGTGAGCACCCTTCTTACTGCTTTAGACCATGGGGTTACATCAACCCTGGAATGCTGTGTCATCACTGACCCACTTCTTCCTTTCGAAAACTGTAGTTCTATCAGTGAATTCCCTTACGTCATCTCTTGAGTGTGATGAAGAATAATTGATCCAGTGTGAGTCTAAAAAAAAAAAAAAAAAAAAAAAAAAAAAAAAAAAAAAAAAAGAACATGCAATTTTGCTTTGGACATAAAGATAAGTGGTTGTGTAAGAGATCAAACTTCTCAGTATCAATGCTGTAGTCACAGGATGTGATGAAAATGTTCATCTATCCATTAAATAATTAATTCTTCCTTCAAGAGCAAAGTTACTTCTGGATGATGCTTCCCTGGAAAAACCCAACATTCATGTCCAGTATGGAAATGAAATGGATAGATGTGGCTATGATTCACAGCACTCCCAGATCATGGCTTTCAAGAAGAAAATGCGGGTTCTTCACCTTCTCTGTCCCTTTCCCATTACGGCTCAAATATTACAGAAGATGAAACCCAGGCACCTTTTGGGAGACAGCTCTTCACTAACTAGGACCTCTGGGAACAAACTATGAGGGAAATCTAAATATTGCCAGTATTGATTGGTATTTTGAAGTTTACTTATATTAACAGTCAGTATTACCTTAATCAGCTGACTGATTGGAGATAAATTTAAGGATGAAATCTCTCCTAAGCTTTTATGTTTGGAAATCCCAAAGCTATGCACAAGTTGGTTTGCCTACATTTCATGACCTTTATCTTTATTCCCTGAATCTTCTTTGTGATTCATATTTTATACAAAAGTGAGTATCGTATGCTGCACCTCATCTTCAGCATCTGCTGCCATGTGGAAATCAGAGCAACAATATAATTTGATCGTAGCTATGTTGAATTCCATAGGTTCTCATTTCTTCATTTACAGAGTTATGTTTCAGGTTAAGCCTCAAAAGTTCCACTTTCTGGGTGAGGATGAGGATGCATCTTAATCTTCGTTGCGTTTTACAAAAAAAGTAGCCAGTTCCATTTTTTTTTTTTTAACCAACCTACTCCTAACTATAACCGAAGTTCTTTTTGTTAGGGTTTAACACTCCAAGCACCTTCAGCATGCATGAGGAAGAAATATACACCTCTCTTCAGTGGGATATTCCAACCTCAGAGGCCTCGCAGAAGTGTCCTTCCCCTAGCAAATGTTCAGGTAATAAATTCAAATTGCTTAGTAGAAAACTTTCATTTGTTTCTGTCTGTATTCTGTGATAAAACGCAGTGCTTCTCCTAATCTGAGATCTTTAGAGTATTCTAACGTGCCTGAAACATTTACCAGCATGGAGGGCCCCCGGGCTCGGGAAATGTGATATATTCTCTCAATTTGCGTTAAGTGAAATAGATTATACTATTTGAATTATTTTAGTTTTTGTGAAAAACAGTCAGTAAATAATCTGAAAAATAGTAAAACACATAGGGCAAAGTTGAAAAACTAGGACAAAATGTCTTCATGCCAATGCAGTTACATTTTTAGTATTTGATAATTGTTTCTGCATTTTATGCTAAGTTTTTTATTTTAACAACTCTACAGTACAAAGTATTTTCAAATATATAAGTTGTTCTGTCCTTTTATTGTCTTTAATTCATCAACTAGAAGTCACTCATAATACCATACAAATAATTGGATGGGTTTAAAAAGAATTTTATTATATTTTTCCAAGTAATTTCATCAAATAGTCTTTAGTCCTGACTTGTTACAAATTAACTAATTGAAGCTAACAGTCCTATATAGTATTAGCTTCAGAATATCTTTTGTCACATAAAGCACCATTTCAAGGTTCCAAGGATGACCCGGAGTCATCACAGGCAAGACATTATCATGCCTATCCCAATATGTAAGAACAATTGTTTTTATTAGTATGAAGAATGTCATAAGCCACATTACTCACCTTTCTTCCTGGAAGAGTTGTAAAATTAGCTTAAAATTATTGTTCGTTTTCTAAATTACTCATTAAAATTAAAAATACTTCAATAAATCATGTTCAAGAGATGCTGAAAACAGGTAAGAGAGATTTTATGTTAAGAATTCAAGGTTTTCTGGCTGGTATTATTGAGATTATTAAAAAAGACTAGAAAGATAGACATATAGACAAATAGATAAATTTCTTTTTAAAAAATCACAATAGTATTAGAGGTATTATTAAGTCTATTGAATTTGGTATTTTACAACTCAGATACATCACATGCTATAAGGTTCATTTGAGAGAATTTAAGCAAAGATTTTCTTATTAGAGTTTCTAGTCTTTGTAGTTCTCCAATAGAAAGGACCCATCCCTATTTCATTCATCCTGACATCATCTCTACCCATCCCTTGCAACTACTTCCTCTAACTCATGTCACTGTCTGATCCCACATTTAGGAACATGGTGTGTTGTGACAGTGATTTCCTGTGTGGTCAGTGTGGGCTTATTAGCAGCATCCATTTTCTTGGGCATCAAGTGTAAGTACAAATGCACATCTTCAGTGATACCTGTTAACATAAATGGGTTATGAATGTAGGAATTAAGGTCAAAATTATTTTCAATAATAAAAATGCAATTAGTTATGAATTTATCCAACTGTCCAGTAAATCTCCAGGAAAGCATTCTGAGAGGGGGGGGGGACTATAAAAATTGTAATATCTCGTTTCTATAATATCACTGTAATGACAAAACCACTGAACTAGAGCATGTAAGGGCTTGAGGGGAATGGACAACCTTCATAAAAGAGAAATCTACTGGATCTACATGGTGATGAAGAAATGCCATGCTATAATGTCATTAGTGTTGATACCCTAGTTATGACACTGAATTTCAGTTTTAAAGATGGTTCCTTGTGGTGGAAATTGAGCTAAGAGCTGATGGAATCTATTATTTCTTATAGCTATGTACAAAACTTCAACTGCCTCAGAACAAAATTCTAGTTAAAAGAAATTAAGACATGAAGCTTGTGTAGTGGTTATACCCATTATCTCAGTTGTAAAAATGGCTTATTACGTGAATGTATGCATGAAAATATAGCTGGCTCTACCATTCAAATTGTAGAGATGTGTCAATTGTCCTAAAGCTGTTTATAGTTTAATGTTAATTTCACTTCCCCAAGAAAGTCTGCCTAGCAACGTACTCAAGAGGTGACTTCATCTGAACCTTCCATTTTAATTGGTAAAATAAAGGAAAGCCAGTGACTGGGCAAGGTAAGGGAAGTGGAGAGAGAGGACCAGGGAGGAGAGGTCAGAGGAGGGAGGATGATGGGAGAGAAGTTCCAAGATGGACCTCCATAAAGATGAGCTAGATCTAGGTGGGCTTAATTGGCAATAAATAGCTATGAACATTAAGGATTTATAGGTCTAATATTTCATATAGAAGAACAGTTTGTATCTTTGTCTATTTGATGTAATCTTGTTGTGTAGAGGGTTTGTGGATTGAGAATTGAATACATAAACCTGTATGAAAAGCAATTGGGCTATGGAGTTATGTTTGTGTGGAATTTTGTGGTAGAGAAACACCCCAGGATGAAGGAAATAGGGAAGGCAGAAGAAAACCACCAAGAAGAGGGAGATGTGTGAATGGAGTGAGACCCGGCTGGTGGCTCGGACCAGGCAACAGAGGCATGCAGGGGTCAGTTCTAGATTTGGGCCTTCGGGGAGAGACAACAGAGCTGATAAAGAGATAATATATTTTTATTTTTTTAATATTTATTGCAACAGAGATGTGTGGCAGCTGTCCTAATGTATATGTTTTAACAACCTGTAACAATAGTCACCTGGCCTCCCCACATTCAAGAGTTAAATATATCCACTTAACTAAAAAATAGGTGAAGGTTTGGGGATGAAGCTCGGTGGTAGAGCTCTTACCTGGTGAGCACAGATTTCTGGGTTTTGAATTTAGCACTAAAAACTACCACCACAAAAATTCAGTGAACTAGAAGATAAAGTAGAAGATATACATTATATATATTTTTATATATTTAAATATATCTGTATATATTTAAAAGCATGAAAAATAATATAGCAAAACACAGAAATATGAGTATAAAACAATTATACAAAGAGGACTAGACTATGTGCTGCAATGTATAATTTTGCCCACTTAATTAGACTTAAATCAGTGAAGGGTTTCTGAAGAGACTGGCTATTTGTGAGCCCATTATGTAGGAAGCCGTATCACCTAGGATGTAGTGGACAGAGATGAAGAGAACTATTCAGTGTCAGCCCTCTCTCCTCCTTCCTGACTGTTGAGATGTAACCCATTCTGTCCCTCCATTCCCTCCTTTGTCAGTTCCTTAGAAGTTCACTATGAGTTAAGTTTACTGTGCCATTTTAAGTGACTACTAAGAGAGTGTTGGTGGAAGTCATTAATTTCCATAACTGCATAAACATATGGGCAAAAATTGACATAATTCCTCATAATCAAAATGGCAATAATCCCAAATATGTCAAATTATAAATGTACCACTATTTTTTTGTTTCACATTTACTATTCTTTCACAAGCAAAACTATAATTACCAGCAGTCTTAGCATAATGATAGTTATTTATAATTTTTCAATTGATACTACTGGCTAATACTACACTTATACTAATATTTCTGCTAACAACCCCATAGCTTTTCCCGTCCTAACTCCTACACTACAAAATGTATCCTTTCTAGTCTTTTATGTAGATTATATGCCCTAAATTTTTTTTTAAATGGTGGTGTCCCAAGAAGAGACAAATATTTTTCAGCTATGTAAATAAATCACCATAAATCAAGCTAAATGTCCAATGAAATATACATAATAGCTTACAACTTTACCAAAACCAATCTTTGAAGCAGGTGATATGCCAACAAATCTCTCTAGGCACAGCGCTGGTTGCTAACAGAGACTCATAGGGTCTAAACAGCAGGCCTCAGCATGTTAGTGTATTGAAATTTAAAGAGTTTAGTTTATTACACAATATGAATACAACTTAATAGCACTGAAGTAAGGATACTGCCAGTAAAGCCTCTCCTTAGAAGGATCCTGGATGGAGCCAGGAGGAGTAGTGACCCACACCTGCATTCCCAGCAAATGGGAGGAGGAAGCAGGAGAATTAGGAGTATAAGGTCATCCTTGGCTGGGCATGAGGTTAAGACCAGCCTGAGGTACATGAGATGCTGTCAGAAGTTAATAGGGGAACAAGAGAGTGGGCAGGGATCTGGACAGATAAGGCAGGTACCTTTCCCTGCCTGTTTCTACTCAGACACAGTTTTCTGTTAGTGCAGGAATTGCTGATGTTTGCACAAGATACTGTGGGATTACAAAGCACGAGAGTCTTGCTTAGAGATTTTTATATTTTGCTGATCAAAAAGACAATATTTTGCTGAGGCTAGACAACCTGCCTCAGCACAAGGCATCTCTCAGGGTCTCATTAAAAGAAAGGGCAAACCATCCAGCATACTGTCAATAAGCAATGCTGAAACAAAACAAAACAAAAAAAAAAAAACAAAAAAACAAAAAACAAACAAACAAACAAACAAAAAAAACCAGTTAGTTACATTCTGGTCCCCAAATACTCAGCCCCACAGTTACAAGCAACCTCATTAACTTGCTTACACCATGCCTTGTGTGAACTCAGCCTAATTCCAACCCAAGGGAACAAAGAGCAGTAAGAGAAAGCCAATGGAGGGTATGGCATTCACAAAGGCTATAATTTTCTTGTCACATGGACAAGAATATGCATCCAAACTGTTGATGTTTGTGAAGGGAATTTCAATCTCGCACAGAGAGAGCTCTGTAAATGCAGATACCCTTGAAGCACTATGTACAAAGGCATACATGGAAGCGGGGACTTAGAGATACTGAATGAGATTTAAATGTCCAAAACTTTCAATCTAGCCACCCATCTTAAAAATTGCTTTCAACTGTGTAAAGTGAGTGAACCTACCTCATTTGTTTCCCTGTAATAAGGAGTCAATGGGTGAGACCTTTTTGTGTCCTTACAGGAATGAGGACTCAGATATACATAAGTATTCATCATCACCTAAACAGGCCCCTACTCTTTGCATGAGAGGCTGAACAGAGTTTTATATTGATATTTTTTAAATTAAAATATCTCTGGGAAAAAAGGGTCTGTTAAAAAAAAACTTAAATTTCTCTGTGAGGCTGGGTGAATAATGGAAAGAGATGGCTAAGAATGCTTTTGTTCTGTTTCAGTGTTGTGAGCAATTTGCAGCACTTGATGTTTTGCATAATGTAAATTTTAAATAAAAACCCAAATGCAGGCAAATTATGCCCTCCCCCTCAGTGATTTTTTTTTTTTTTTTTTTTTTTTTTTTTTTTTTTTTTTGATCTGAGCTGCGGGCTTACTTCCATTATATATTGGGTGAAGAATGCTCACCCTTTGAACAGTCTTCCAGGTGTCCTCTGTTGTAATGGAGCAGCAGGAAAGACTCATTCAACAGGACGCAGCACTGCTGAACCTCACACAGTGGCAGAAGGACCACATACTGCAGTTGAAAAGCTGCCAGGCCTCCCTACAAAGATCTCTCCGTTCAGGTAATTGACAAAAGACCAGTTGGTTTCCACTGTTTGTCATATAGCATAGGCTGGCCAGAACTCACCATGGCTGCTTCCTAATGTGTGACTCTCTTGCCTCAGCGTCCTGGGATGATGGTCATGAGACATAATACTCAGATAGTAAATCCAGCTGTGTGGAGCAGTTGCTCAAAAGAAACGATTCTCTAGTCTTTCCTCTATGGATTATTAAGATTTAGAGTGGGTTCCAAGACAAGTCTGGAAGACGGACAATAATGAGATGGAAAAGAAGAAGAGGCTTATATCCAGGGACCTCGTAAAAAGCCTTCCACCTTGGGCAAGCAGGATTCCAGGGCCATTAACTACTGCTATTCTCCCTTCATCTGTAAACCTGCAAATTTCTAGGAACCTGACCAGAAATCATATTTACAGGGAAAAGTTTCATCCTGAACCCTATGTGAAACCCTCATGGTATCAGGCTTTACTTCATCAGATTGTAATTCCACCCAAGGCGTCTCCAGAGCTACCTGATAGTCTCACTTATCAAAACTTGAGGATTTCTTAGACATGTTATGGGCTGTAATTCTAGAGAGCCAGCAGAATGGCATACAGGGTCAGTGAGAGGAAAATTGCTTGTGGTTCTCTTTGAGAAGTCTGCACCCATACTTGGATATGCTTTACTTTCAGCAGTCAGCCTTAGGGAAGCTGACAGCCATGCTTTTGAGTGACTCTTACTTTTCTCCTAGTGACACTCCTACTTTTCGCTCTCATGCATATAAAGTCTATATTAAAGTATCTTTCATAATCTCTTGCTCTGTTACCTTTTCTGCAAAAAGATTAAAAATCAGTCCGTCAACCAACCAACCAACCAACCAATCAATCAATCCAAATTTGGCCAGAGGTCAGGTCCCTGAAAGATCAGCTGAATGCCTCATGTTGCTGAGGGCTGTAGCAATGAACCCTCTCTGGCCCTTTGCAGCTGGTGTGACAAACTTTGGTTGCTCTGGAGTTCAGGGTCTTGTACATATTCCTGGGAAATGTTGAAACAATTGGCATGCCTCATCGTTCAGCTAAGCAAGCTTATAGTGAGGTCAAACGGGTTCCATGTGATTCCTAAGCTAGGCTCTTAAGAATCAACAGTATATTTCATCTGCTCACTCAGATCTAGGCCCATTTTCAATTCTAGCTCCAAACTGTGTAACTCATTTAGTTGGGCTCTTGCTTTAGACTCTTTCTGTAGATAGTTAAACATAAAAACTGATCTTGGAAATCAGACTATTTATCTTAACATACAAAACTCACTTTCTTCTAACAAGATTATAAAATTTAGTTTTACATTTTACAAGTATCTTTTAAATTTTAGTGGTTATTTTGCTTATTTACGTTTGTTTTAATTGGATATTTTATGTATTTACATTTCAAAGGTTATCCCCTTTCCCTTTCCCTCTCTCCCACTACCATCCCCCCACCCCTGCTTCTAAGAGGATGCTCCCCCTCCCACCCATGCACTCCCACCTCCCTGCTCTGCCATTCCCCTTCACTAGGGCATTGAGCCTTCTGGGGACCAAGGGCCTCTTCTCCCATTGATGTTCAACAAGGCCACCCTCTCCTACATATGCAGATGAAGCCATAGGTAACCCTGCCCTCTTGTGTACTCTTTGGTTAATTGTTTAGTCCCTGGGCTCTCTAAGGGGACTGGTTGGTTGATACTGTTGTATCAACCTATGGGTTAAAAACCCCTTCATCTCTTTCAGTCTTTTCCCTAACTCCTACATTGTGGTCCCTGTGCTCAGTCTGATAGTTAATCTATACAAACATCCTTATCTGTATAGGTTAGGCTCTGCCTGAGCCTCTCAGGAGACAACTATATCAGGCTCCTGTCAGCAAGCACTTCTTGGTATCAGCAATAGTGATTGGGTTTGGTGTCTGCATGTGGGATGAATCCCCAGTTTCTGGACAGCACTTCCTTCAGTCTCTGCTCCACACTTTGTGTTATTACCTGTTTTGCAGTTTGTTAAATACTCAGTGGTTGACTTAATATTTATTTAGAATGTTAAATTTTCTCTAGAAGATCTCATTTGAGTTCTTGAGCTCCATGAAAAAAAAATCCATTTTTTTAAGATAAGTTTTATTTTTTAATGTATGTATGTGTGAGAGGGCATCTGCATGGGAGTATGGACACATGAATGCAAGCTCCAGATGAGGCCAAAGACATCAGATCCCCCTGTGTGGACTTTCAGGTAGCTGTAAGCTACCAAACAGAGGTACTAAGACCAAACTTGGATCCTTTGCAAGAGCAATAGGTGCTTTTAGTCTCTGAGTCATCACTGTAGTTCACATAGTTCCTTCTAATTGAACATTTAAGTAAGAATAGCAACAAGAAAACGTTCGCAGAGTCACTGTCTACAGTGCTCTCATATAAAACAGGTTGTTATAACAAGAATCAAGCCCTCTTCTGAGCTATCAGCATTGAATACAGCTGCTAACCTGTTTTGGAGATCTGCTAATCCATCCTGTTTTCTAACCTTCCCAACACCATTTCAGCATTAACTCCCCTGTGATTTTCCCGGTGCTCAGCATGCTGGCTAGCACTGATTCCAACACAGGCTACTGAAAAGCCTTCAGGAGTCAGTATTCACCCTGGAAAACCACTTATGAAGTGTTTCCCACCCCACATGGAATGGTGCTCTATAGCAACCAGTGTTCAATGAGTTTCTCTGTCTTCCTCCTTAAAACTATGCTAGAAGCCCTCGGTCAAATCTGTGCTGTTTTGAATAGATTCTTCCTTAAGACATGTTCCTTAAAAAGCGTTAATATTAAGGCCTGATTATTAGTTATGGGGAAGTACTGAGATGTTGTTTCTTTGTATGCCCAGCTCGCCTGTTTTCAAGTTGTTCTTTTTGTGCGTTAACTACTCTCTCCTTTGTACATGAAATGTTTACTTGGTTAAGCCTCAGAATTAAAACATCAATTCGAGGCTTACTTCTCATCCTAGTGCATGCCTCAGGAGAAGAAAAAAAAAATCAATTTTCATATAGAAGAAAAGATTTGGGTAAAAACAATCTCCACACTGAATTTAACTAGAACTAATTATTAGAGAGCTATTTTGGGTGGAAATTATATAGTCTTATTGTACCCGATGATAAGTTATTTCTCCGCTGGTGAAATGAGCCAAATCAAACCAAATCAAAAATATAAATGCAGACTTATCAGAAAGCTGCTCTCTAAGAGCTTTCTGAGGCTGAGGCCAGGAAAGTCAACACTGGGAGGAAGAGAGGGGAGAAAGAGAAGATGTATGTGATCAGAGAGGAGGAAGAGGAAAAGGGGAAGAAGAAGATAGAGGAAAAGGAGGAGGAGGAGAGAAAGAGAGACAGACAGACAGAGGCGGAGACAGAGACAGAGATACTATAGGGGAAGGGCACCTCAGCCCCTGGGCTGGAAAAATCAGGGTTGGGGCCAGGTATGCCAGGTAGGGACTGAAGGATGCTCTAGACTCTGAAAGCCAGGACTGCTTTGGTATGCTAAAATATGAACCTCAGCACCTTTTCATGAGTCTGAAACCCAACACTCAGCCTCAGAGGAGCTGGATGGATAGAGTCTGCTTCATGGGTATCATTTGGTTATTTTGAGGGAGTTAAGATTCCAATTTTGTGCATTGATGACAATTAAGAAAATATTTATATTTCGAAGGTAGTAAGTGCAGCTCTTGTCCACACAACTGGATTCAGAATGGAAAAAGTTGTTACTATGTCTTTGAACGCTGGGAATCATGGAACAACAGTAAGAAGAATTGTTTAAATGAGGGCGATAGTCTCCTTCAAATAGACAGCAAAGAAGAAATGGTAAAGACTGTTACATGAATTCATCTCATTCTGAAAATGTGATGTTACTCATTAAAATGAAGTACAGATTCTCACATAATAGAATTCCCTCATTTTCCATAGAAGTGGTATACTTTTGTATAAAAAAATATAAAGGGGCAAAGTAGAGGTTCATATAGGTTTTTCCCATTTAATTGGAGAAGTGAAAATGAGGTTGGTTTTCCAGAAAGTAGGGCGCACAGATTATTTATGCCTTAGTTAACCCAAAGGGAAGAGGAAGAGGGTTACTGAGTTATAACATACTCCCACATACATCCCAACTGTGGATGTTTTTAAATGTATTGTGTTTGATACTACAGGAAACAAAATAATCTATAATGCACAGGGAGAAAAAGAAGTATGAAAACTGAAGTCCCAATCTGTATATATTGACACATGTGTAAATCCAGTACACAGAGGGCTGAGGCAGGGGGATCTTAAATATGAGGCTTGTGTTTCAAGATCCTGCCTCAGAAACAAACAACAGTTAAAGAGATTTAAACTAGAATTAATGTCATGAAATGAATCCGCTTAATAAGAGTGAGCATTTGAAAACTGATTAAGCTTACTAACCTACCTCACCATGATCCGGATTAAGTAAACAGTACAATGTCTCTTGAAGGAATTTTACTCTTAAACAGATTCTCTGAAATGGGATTCATAATTAGTTGTTTCTCATTCTAACAAAATGGTCACTCACTGAAGTTCATTTTATAAGAACAATGGGAAATATTAAGAATATGCAGTAAACTAAGAAAATTTAAACTTCATTATTAAAATTATTTAAAAACATATTTTGTAAAAATTAGACAACAAATTGAAACATGTTTTATCTAACAAAATGTCCTCATAGTGGCTGGAATCTCCAAAACTTCACATATTAAAATATACGAGTGGGAAGAATGATCCACATAGTGAATGAAGTAGGCTAAGGTTTCCTTTTGGTGGAGAAGGAACAATATAAAACTTACTTTGCTTTAACATACTATCTGATTGACTTGAAATCTATTAAAACTTTAATTCCAGAAGCATATATTTTTTATAGCATTTTACATAGCATACAGACAATACAACAAATGAATTGTATATGTATGTGTGTGTGTTGTGGTATGTGTGTGTATGTATGATATGTAGGCATGTGTGGTGTACATATGTGTAGGGTGGAGTATATGGTATATGTGTGTGTGGTATGCATGTGTTGTGTGTGTGTGAATGTGTGCATGTGGTGTGTGTGGTGTGCATGTGTAGTATATATTTGTACATGTGGTGTGTGTATATGTGGTGTGTGTGTGTGAGTGTATATATGTGTGCATGTATGGTGTGTGTGGTGTGGTATGTGTGTATGTGTACTGTGAGTGCTATGGTGTGAGTATATGTGTATGTGTGTGTGTGTGCAATATGTGAGTCTGTGTGTGTATGTGTGTGTGTGGTGTGGGAGGTGTGGGCATGTGTACTTATGCATGTGTGTCTGGTGTGATATGTGGAGTGTGTGTTTGGTGTGGTGTGGTGTGTGTGTGTGTGTGTGTGTGTGTGTGTGTGTGTGTGTGTGTGTGTGTGTATGTGCGTGTGCATGTGTCTATTTTATTTTAATATCTCCTCTTGTATTTCAACCCTAAAGTTCTCATTAATTCCCGACTAGACAAAATATCAGACTTTATATTGCACATGTATTTACTTTTCATCATTTACAGTTTGTGTCTTTATTTTTTATAGGAGTTTATCAACCGCAGTATGTCAAAGCTCAAAAGAGGAAATGGATATTGGGTGGGAATGTTTCAAGATAGACTCAATGGATCTTGGTTCTGGGAAGATGGCTCCTCTCCTCTCTCTGACTTGTAAGTCTATGACAGAGTCATTGCAAGGAAAAACTAGGACTGTGAATAAAATTTAAGTTTACTTTTCTTTGTCTATGTCCTGAAGATATAAAAGCATGATTCTTTTACAAGCTCCTGTTTGGAATTATGACTAATATACTTAAGACCTGGTTTTATTGCTTCTCTCTTAGTCAGGGTTTTTATTGCTTATGATAAAACACTGAGACCAAAGAGCAAGTTGCAGAGGAATGGGTTTATTTTGTTTAGTAGCCCATGTTGCTGTTCATCACCAATGGGGCTAAGAACAGGAACTTAAGCAGGGCTCTAACCTGGAGGCAGGAGCTGATGAAGATGCCATAGAGGGGTACTGCTTACTGGCTTGCTTCTCATGACTTTCTCAGCCTACTTTCTTATAGAATCTAGGACTACTTACTAGCCAAGGCATGACAACACTCACAGTGAGCTGAGCTTACTCCCATCAATCACTAAAAATAGGCCCTACAGGCTTGCCCGTATTTTCTTAACTGAGGTTCCCTCCTCTTAGATGACTTCAGCTTTTGTGTCAACTTAACATAAAACTATCCTGAACAGCTTCTAAATCTTCTTATCATTCCTTTGTTAAGTTTTTTTTTTATCATAATCCAAATGTCTAAATGGACAATGAAATGTTAGTTCTTTGTATAACTTAATGCTGAGAGAACCTTCTGGTCAAAAGACTGTGATAACGATTGATCAATTTCTATACCGAGCTTTCCAGATAAGAATGAAGTTTTGTGGACACAATCAAGTGCCTTAGTATTTTAAAAACAGAGTGGAGAGAAAGAAGGCTATCGCCTACTTTTATTCTATCAACATACTCTTATTGAAACTTAATAGATGTTATTTGAAGGAGAATAAAACCACCAGAGAAGGGTGCCACATTAAAGCAAATTAAAATAAACTCAACATCATCGCTGGAGAGTTTTCCTCTCAAATACCAAGGTCATCTCCAAATCTAACCTCTAACGTGGGAAGCTACCTTTCTTTTTCAGGTTGCCAACAGAGAGACAGAGGTCAGCCAAACAGGACTGTGGATATCTCAAAGATCGGACTCTCATGTCAGATAACTGCAGTCACTGGAAATACTTTATCTGTGAGAAGAAGGCATTTGGAGTCTGCATCTGAAAGATACAGAGGTCAGAGGGCAAATGTGGGAGTAGATTGGTGTGTGGCCTACGAAGGCAAACTTGCTGTTCATATTCACTTGGCAATATTCTGTAATGCTTTGCAGATTCCAGTTGACCTTGTCCATTGTACCCAGGAGAAAATTGATTTAGAGCTACAGAAGACCTGACTCATTGAGAACAGAGAAGAGAAAATCGTTTGCTGTCTGTTTGAATGTTCAAAGTGATTATCCATACCATACAGAAATCTAGCCGTCTTTAATGGGAGTTTTTATACTACTCCCTGGTTTGCTTTTTTTTTTAATATAGTAAACAATTCTGTCTACAATACTTACAAGTGACAGAATTATCTTCATATCACAGTAATTATATATCATAAGATCACACACCGAGAGGAGAGAGGTGGAGTTCTAAACCGCAGTGTTACCAACCCATCGTGTGCGAGTTACTTTGGCTCTAGATAGAAATGAGCCGAATGGGGGCCTCCAGTGTTGCTAATCTTCCTCTGAGCCACAGGGCCTAGGAGGCTGACCTCACAGATACAGTGATTTACAGTTTCTCACCCTTGGAGCTAGGGGTCTATTGCTTCAGGATCTGAATGCTCAGGTTGAATTATAGCGCTTTGTTTTAATCATACTGGCGGCTCCAGGTCTGGACAGCTTCCACAATCCCGTTAGCAGAAGCTTCAGACAGCGGACAGTAGCAGCAGGCAGCCCCCACTAGTGTTATAGTTCTTGGATGGCTGTAGGGTGTCCGACATTAACTCTGCAGTGACTGCTATTACAGTCCTCTGGTCTAGAATGTGGGAATCTCCCATCAGCCCCTGTTGGCTGTCAGGTTAGGTTTTCTGGGATCCTTGGTCCCCAAGCCCATGTTTCTCCTCTCTGGTTTGCCACAGCCTCCCGTCTTTATTCACACTTGTTTTTCTGCCTTCTCTCTTGTTTCTGACTCTACCATTCCTCAGTGTCTCTCGGTTTCCGCCCTCTCTGGAATTCTTCAGGTGTCTCTGCTGCCACTGTGACTGCTGTCACCACCGTAACTGCTGGCTCAGTTTGCTTGCCTTTTGCTACCACCATCCTGTGCCTCTGCATCTCCCCTTTGTGTTAGCAGCGCAGGCCGCTTTTCTAATGAGGTAGAGCAGAAGAGGCAAGAAAAGCCCATTCAGCAAGTCTTTTATTGGTCCTAATGTTGCAGCCTCAGGAGTCCAGAGGAGGGGCTGTTCTGGCTGACTCTAAATCTGAAACAAGCAATTTATTTTATAGATAAGAAGGGGGTGTGATGAGGGTGTCTACACCTTCACAGCAGCCCTTCAAGGGCTCTGTTTGCACCAATCACAGCAAAGACAGGTCCTTCCTAGGGCTGTGATTGGAAGTGCTCCCCCTCTGGCCAGAGTGAGAACAACTGCAGGATAGGCTGGGTCTTGTGCAGTTTGCCAAGATTTCTTTTGCATAGAGTGTTACTTTCCGTGGGCTGTTCCAGTTGTGCGACCAGTCAGAAGTAGGGTCTGTCTTCAGCCATGGAGTGGTGGCATTCTTCATTCAGAGGGGCCTCAGAGTGAAGTGACCAAACTACTGGACTGTCGTGAGGGCAGTCTGGCCAGTTGTGAGTAAAGAGGCTGTTTGGCTGATGGCCTGAATCGCTCATTCCCAGACATTAAAAGTGTGTTTACAATAAACACTTAATAAAACCCCAGTGTATTACAAGTCTAACAGCACTTAACAGTACTTAATAAAAATAAACATTTAACAAGATTTGACTTCTGTCTCAAAGCTGTAGAGTCATTAAATCCCTCTGATCTCTCCCAGAAGGAACCAGGGCCTCTTCTGTCTCTGGTGCTAGACTGTGCTTTTCAGATTACAGAGTTCTGCTGGGACAGAGTCTCTTAGAATTTCACGTAGGTGAAGGAATTGTCCTGACATCAGCAGGTCCGGATGTTTAGGGAGGACCTCCCATGGTATTGCTCATGAATCAGCCTGCTCCGTCTGCACTGACAAGATGAACAACCTAACACTTCTAACAGCCTGTCTCCGTGCCTCAGCTTCCCTGCTAGGAAACTGAAATATGACTCAATTCAAAATACTGCTTAAGAATGCCATCCAAATGCGACATGCTAACTATAGAAAATGAGATTTTGCATAGGAAAGGTAAAATTAAAATGTGTGACGTTTACCAGAAGAAAACTTTGTGAATTATTGTTATCATATTCCCTACCTAAATCATGCTACATGACATGCTCTTAATAAATAGTTGCTAAATTCAATATGCTTGTATTTAATTTTTTATTCTGACAAAAGGAAGCTGAGAAGTACAATATTTTCATCCTTCCCTTCACATTAAAGAGGCATAAGTTAGATAAACATAATAATGATAATGATGAAGGTGATGATGATGATGATGATGATACCTAATTAGCTGAAGCAGCAGAAATTATTTGAAGAAAACTGTGCTTCCATTGACTTGAAGGTCATTTCTCGGTGGCTATGGTCCTGTCGCAATGAGGTGATCATGTCTTCACCTTGTCTTTGTTTAGTCATTTCCTTGCTGAGGTGTTTAAAAGGTAGAAGCAATACACACACACACAGACACACACACACACACACACACACACACTCACACACACTCACACTCACACACACACACACACACACCCACACACACTGCTGACCCTGGGAGAGTAGAGAGCCTGCAGACTTTAAAAGTTGCAGGCTGTTTGGCTTTCCCGGCTGGCAGCTGGTAGCTAAATATACAATTCTGAGAGACGGAGGAACAATGGTGATTTTTACCAGCGAAGACTGTTTGTCTCTGAGCTTCTTCAAAGGCTTGTCATCTGGCTATGCTTAGAGAAAGGATGGGGAACACGGACAATCCCTAGCAAAGAAGCACAAGGAAACCCGAACGCAAACATCCTGCGGCTGATGTCATCCACCCTGTATACATCCGGCGCTGTATTTACAAGCCAGCTGTGTGGCCAGTACAGCTAGCACTGGTGCCTACAATATCCCAGGCAGCCATGCTGCAAGTACTCAGAGGGGGCAGTTGGGAGAGTTCTCACTGCAGGTTGTCAGTCATCCAGGATACCTGCCCAGTAATTAGCTACAAGAGGATCAGTTTAAGGTCTTAATCCTACCAGTGATGAACTAGGTATTTTTAATCCATCTCAATGAGTGAATTTTTTAAAAAGAGAAAAATAATAATTCCTATGTATTTGAAAACATACATATGGTACTGTACACCAAATGCAAGAATAAAATGGTGAAATAAAAATATTGATAGAATAGTAAGCTTGGTGTTAGACTATAAAGATCTCTTCATAGAGTGAGTTTTGCGTATTTTAAGTCACATGGCATTTTCATTTTGTTTTCTATTATTTTGTACGTTTCAAAAACAACACTGGACTCTCAAACACTAAGGCTGGCCCCAGGACAACCTCTCAAAAACTATACCACATTTGTAATCTGTTTGTATCCCCCACGTAAAAGCAGCCCCTTAACCTCCTCAAACTTCCTGCTGTCACTGGGCTCCTGACCTGCTTCCTGCTGATAAGTCCTGAGAGTGCCCAATATCCTCAGGAAAAGAAATAGCTCATTGTGTACCCGAGAGAGTGCATTCTATGGGAAAGGCCGTGTTCTCTGTTTGACTCTTCCTGCCATTTCTCCACAATTACCTACACAGCAGAGACTATAAAAATGTCCTCATATCCCTCTTGTCCTGGGAAAGCCAGTTCATGTACTTTTCATCTTTTATTATCAGAAAGCCCGTTCTAAAATTCATTTTATGATCACTTGTTTTTAGGTGTTTCTGGAGGCAGTATTGGACCACACCCCCTTTTCTCATCCTTTGAACTGTTTGCCTATGATGTTATTAATATTATAAGGTTTGGATACAGAAAGGGGTGGGGAATGGATAATGATGAAGGATAATCTCATGCAAAGAAGATATATCAAATAAATACTGTGTTTCTCCTTTTCCACCTAAAATGGCAGTTTTCTAAGGTGTCAGATTGCAAATAAGAATGCACTTCTCCCTTTAGATAGCTAGACTGTTCTCATCAATGGTAGTTAGAGAGACACATGTCACCTTCCTGGAACCCAGAATGCCAGAAGTCAAAGTATAAATGAGAGCCATGGTCCTTGTTTGCAAGTACAAAATGTTACTGGCTGTCCTTTGCTGACTACTGTCTTCTTCTGTAGTAGGTTCATATAACAATCACTTAATGATGGATTTGGTCTTTATCCCATAGTTTGAAATATTATAATAGCCCATTTAACCAAACAGAAGCAACAGGCATAATTTTGTTAATTATGGAATTATTTGAGAATATTTGAGAATACAGATGCTGCATTTGGGTTCCCCTATATTTAAAGAATGATAAAACCCTTTAGAAGATTTTCTTCATTTCCTACACATCTTATATTATGAGACTAATGTCACACTTCATTTTGAGTAACATTATAGAAAAATTATGAATACTCCTACTGTTTAATGAGCTACATGATGTGAGGTGATTGGTTCAATAAACAAGAAAGATCTAAATCTCTCAAGTTATTAAAACCATAAACACACTTCTGTTTGCTTGTTCCAGTAAACCTGAATAGGATTCAATATTGAATATTAAACACCCCTAGCTAACATGAAGGAAATCTAAAAGATAACTCAAGTATCCTCACAGTAATGTTTAGATAAGTGATAGTCATAAAATTAAGTCCTATGAAAATAAATATGTAATTGTTTTTCATAACAAAGTGCTCATTTAATTGTAATTTAATTATAAAACAAGTGTTTCCCAGTTTTTACCATGGGAAATTTAGAGTGTGAAATCTATGGCTGGTCCTGCCAGTGTTCAACCCCTAATGTTGGTTTATCTCTAACCAATGAAAGCACTTGGCATGATGCTATTCACAAAGGCCCTGTGGTGACTTCAAATGTCACCACCCAGAGAAACCCATGTCTAGTCCAGAGTCTGGCTATGAGGCTGCCACAGCTTCTCTTTCTCTGCCCACGCCTATGTAGAACTCATGACTCTCCCACAGCTCGGTTAGTCAACCTACCAACCTCAATGCCCTGAGCTTGCCTCGGACATTTTACATTAGGAATATGATAAAGCCAACTTCTTGAAGACAATATGCTTTGAAAACTTTCTAATACTTAAGTAATCTTATAAACAATAGCTTCATAGTGGCCCCGCCAATTGACAGTGCACAAGTAGTCAAGAAGTGATTGTTTCCATATTATGAAGAGGATTCCTTTGCTGATTCCCTGTCCCAAATCACAAATCCACTCGAGCACTTCCCCCATTTCACATTATTTACACTTATTATTATTAAACGTTCAGTACCTGAAAGGTATAAACATTGTTCAAACGTGATGGAAAAAGAACTAGAGCTAGGTTCTGCGCATATGCAGAGACTGTTTTGTGTTTTGTTATTTGTTGTTTGTCTTGGTACTGTGTTGTCTAGGCTTTGGTCTCTTTGGGAGTACAAGGCTATTAATTCTAACTTAGATCACAGTCGAGACGGTCTCCTTCCTAGGAGACATGTTTAGGGGAAAGATGCAGTTGATGGGGTGGCTTGACATAATGAGCAATGTGTCACCTGGGAAGCTGTCCACAGATGCAGTGGGTGCAGTCACTTTGGAGAGCCTAGGAAAGGCCAGGTGTGAACCAGACACAAAAGAATTGTCTGTGTGTAGAGCAGCACAGGGGAAGGACTTCTGCTAGTTTTTCTTAGATTACCTGCTAGGATAAAAGAAACCACCATGTCTTTTCACTTTGCCTTTTCACATTTTGTTTTTTAATTCTTCCTTTCTTTATATCTTGTTCTTGCTCTTTTGTTCCCTTTTTTTCCTGTCACTTGAGGAGTTGTACTTGTGTAGCCTAGGATGGCCTCCAACTATGTAACTGAGGCTGGCCTTTACCTTCTCATGTCTTCCTCTTCCATCCAAGTGCTCTAACTCTAAAAGCATCAATACTGGTGTGGGCACCAGCACACCCAGCGTGCAGCTTTGTATCAACTCTTCCATTTTCTTATGTTTCTCACTTTGCCAAGAGTGAGGGAGACAGACACGAAGCAGAGGCTGGTAACAAACCCTGAGAAGGGAGAGAGCTGAAAGTGTTCTGTAAATCAAAAGGGACAACTCTATAGCTTCCTGGGGATAGTTGGTGGTTCATGGTTCTCTTTGTATTTGGAAAATGTGAGCAAGAACGGAAGCCCAGGCCTGGATGAGGCTGAGCTGGAACCAGGAGAACCTCTCAGGTACGAGGCACAGCAGCTGCCTCTCTGTTTACCAAAGCTTTGAATCTCCTTCATGTTGGTGTCCTTTGACAGTCCTTTTGTTGGTGGTTGGAGCTGACCTGTCACCTACTATAGCTTCTCGGGTGTCACTCTTCCTGCCACCCTCTCACAGGCACACCTCCTCAGCTCTTCGCAGTCCTTAGAAAAAGCCTTTCCATCAACGATGGTCATACAGTCTCTGTTTCTTAGGTTGGAGGGATCTATGATAATCTCAAACCTTAAGAAAGAGAAAAAAATAATTTAATTGCTTATTTCTAGAAAAGAGCTTATTTCTAAAATGGCATATTAAGAGACAACAACAAAAAGTGTGAAAATCTGAGTCCCTAGTGTACCTTGGCTGAGGACATGGGAGCCAACGATTCTATTTGCAGCCTCTCAGGTTCCATCTCATTTTTAGAAGGAAACGGCCATTCAGAACAATAAAAATTATTCTTGGAGCAAACACGACCTCTGATTGTACTGCCAATGTAAAGTTATCTACCTTTTCTACCATTCAGTTTATTTAATTAAAAATACAAATGGTTACTTTACTATGTCCTATAAACAGAAAATGGAACCTGCTCAAACAGATCTTTAAATGTAATAAACTTTCATAAAGAGATTACATTCATGCACACCCTATCTGAAAGCTCTGTAATAAATAATTTTTAAGTTTACACTATATTGTTAGGAGAGACAAGACATCTCAGAGGCCATAGCCTACCCCTGGCTATTGACAGATTGAATGACCTTGGATGACCTCTATTACATCTGAGTCTCTTAGGTTTCTATTTCATTATTAGTCCAAAGTAGACATTTTCTCCCTTCTTATTCATCCACCGCCTGGAAAAATGACTCATAGATGCACACTGTTGAAATCATTTAAGAAACCATCTGCTGATTATTTGAAAACTCCTTGTGTCTCTCGCTCCCACTACTTTTTCTAAGCCATTTCAATACAAGCACCTCTAGGCATCCTCCTGCAAGCCAGTAACAAAACAGATGCTCTGTAATTACTGCCAAACTGCACAGCTAATCTGTCTTCATCAAATACCTCTCCCACAGAATGTCCAGAAGGCTTACAGTTCAAAGGAGTAAGGTGTCCCATCTGTCCACAGCCAGGCTTTGCCACTGCCATTGCGGGAGAGCCCTGTCCAATAAGAGTAGAAATACTCAGAGTAGCTCTGGGACATGGCAAAATCCTGTGAAAGGCACACAAGAAAAACTTCAGCTTTGAGATGTTTCCATCAGGAGTACAGGGACATGTGGGATCAGCAGAGCTTCTAGGAGAATAACATGGAAACCTAATCAGACACATACACACACACACACAGAGCGAGAGAGAGAGAGAGAGAGAGAGAGAGAGAGAGAGAGAGAGAGAGAGAGAGAGAGAGAGAGAGAGAGAGAGAAAGAGAGACTTAAGAGGGAAAGACACCTGCCATAATGCCATAAAGTCCTTCTGAGGTTTGTCCAGGGAGTGTAGAACACATAGATATAACATATTTCATCTTAACAAGTATAGAATTACAAAACAAGCATTGGATCAACCAAAATCTATGTCTGACCCATTTTTCTTATAGTATGAGATTAAAT
Organism: Micromys minutus; assembly: GCF_963924665.1. Classification (NCBI taxonomy): domain Eukaryota; kingdom Metazoa; phylum Chordata; class Mammalia; order Rodentia; family Muridae; genus Micromys; species Micromys minutus. The sequence continues at coordinate 17,613,114 of NC_137972.1, read as the reverse complement.
TCAAAATTGACATGAAATATGAGAGAAACTGAATGTAGTGTGTGTGCTACTGATCTCAGAATTCAGAAAGCAGAGGCAGGTGGTTCTCTGAGTTTTCAGGTAGCCTGTTTTACATAGTCCACTCCAAGATAGTCAGGAGCAAGACCCTGTCTCAAAACACAGATGAGAGAGAGAGACAGAGTCAGTGGGACAGAGGAAAAATAATGGGTAGCCTGGGATACCTACGGCTCAGTTAGTAGCATGCTTGCCTGAGTTGTGTTGAGCTTTATGTTCAATCCCTGTATCCCAAAAGTAATTTAATTGTAATTAATTATACATTAAAGGTTATTACTATTACTCTTGATTAATGAACTAAAAATGAAAACAAGTGAGAGAAGGATCCACAAAAAGCAAAATTATTCCAAACAATAGAAAAATTTGGAAATACAAAAATGGAGACATTAACTCCTACAAGTATCAGGCAAAGAAACTATGAATAAGAACATAATTATGAAGTAAAGAAAGAAAAGGATTTAAAATAGGATAACATGGATCTCACACTAAGCAGAAAAAACAAAATGTACATTTTTCATAAATATCTGTGTGTGTGTGTGTGTGTGTGTCTGTGTGTGTGTGTGTGTGCGTTTCTTACCTACACATATAGCCATATACTGATATATGGAAACATTTTTTTTCGTGTGCAGCTGTACAAAAAAAAAGTCTATGCCTTCTTTCATATTTGAATGATAGCCAATTGACTGAGTCTTTATATATGTGTGTTTAAATTGAGGTACTTTTAGAAGGCAAGAAACTAGTAAGAAACCATAAGAGATTTCAAAAGGAAAGAAATAGAATGCAGGTTATATGAGTCCCATGAACACGTGTGTCAATTTGGAGCTTGATTTTTATATTGGCCAGTCTTCCAGAAGTGATACACACACACACACACACACACACACACACACACACATAAAATTCATACATATGTACATATGTATATTTGTAACTTATTACAATTATTTGACTATTTTTTATATTCCAAGCTTTTAAACAGAAAGGCAAGGGGTACTGTTCTCATTTTTTCTGAGATTGCACCAATATTGTTCTCTTTCCACTCCATCCCAAACATTAAATTAGGACTTTTTCTGCCTGTCCATTGGCTGAAAAGGCAGTAAGTATTTAGGGGAGAACACAGCTTGTATCTACTTCAGAGATCACTTGTATTAGAAGAAGTAAGATTTGTCCTTTGTTGTGAGCGTGTGTGGAAGTCTGTGGGTCAGAACCTTGGCTCCTTACAACGTTCTCCTGATTTTTGTTCTTTTATTTTGGGGTGGGTAAGGGGACTCCTTGGCATGACTTGGGAACTTACCAGCTCTTCCTGCGTGCTCATCTTCAGCATGGTGGCATTGTCATCCAGGCAGAAGTATTCACAGCTCTTCCAGGTCTTACTTTCTTTATAGAACTGATAGCATTTGTCCCCATGCCATTTCCACTTTCCTGGGCAAGGACTACATCTATGTCCTTGGAAGGACAGGAAGAAAAAAGAAAACACACATTGGTTAGTTATCTCTGCATGGCTAGTCATATCTGATGCTTCCTCTTTTGGAAGTAAAGAGTATTTTATATTACAAGAAGTAACTTAAATCCCTTAGATATTTGAATAAACACCTGTACTACTCACTCTACACCAGACATGATCTATAATCCAAGTTGAACATCCAGTGAAAATTAAAACAGACAGTCCTTATATACAGTGTTGGATCTTGATGAATGAATGAAGCTTCCTTGCCTATGCCATGAAGAATGTGGACAGAACATTCCCTCATGAGGTGGTTCATATGACTGTACTATGATTTGAACGTGAAATTCTTCCCATGGGTTTATCAACATCAAAGACATAATTTTGAGCTGGCGAGCTTTGGGGACATGATTGGATCCAGATGGCTTTGAGATCATTGATGGATTGATTCCTAGACTGGTTCTGAATTTGATGACTTTAGTGGGAGGTGACAGAAACAGAAGCCAAGTGAGAAGTCAGTCTCTGGAGCATGTTCTTACGGCTGTACTGTACACAGCACGTTTTGTGTCTACCCTCTTCCCTGCTTAAAGGATGGCGTGATGGAAGCTGCCCCACGGTGGCCTTCACTGCCATCATGGGCGGACATGTCTGAAGCTGGAAGCTAAATGAATCTTCCCCCTTTTCAAATTGTCAGGTGTTCTCAGGTGTGGGTCCCTTGTACCCACACTGTATGTTGTGGATGTTGTACCTACGTGTGTTTGGAGAGTGGGCACTTCCAAGCCAAACAAGGAAGTGCAAAGAGTTGAGAGTGAGATGGAATATGTGTATACTTTTTACATGAATATGTGGTAGTGTCACGTTTATCATGGTATGGGTGACTGGATGTTGGCCTTTGAGAGTCAGGAACCTGCATCTAAGTCTTGTGTGTGTGTGTGTGTGTGTGTGTGTGTGTGTGTGAGAGAGAGAGAGAGAGAGAGAGAGAGAGAGAGAGAGAGAGAGAGAGAGAGAGAGAGAGATCTAATCATATCTATGTTTGCATTGCTATTTTATTCTGGAAGAGATAGAGATTTGAACACTGTTTACACTACATATTGAGTCCTAGATCATGCTTTCTGTTAACCCTTTGTTTAGTTACAGAGACTTATTAAGTGACGCAAGATAGGAAGAAAATTTCCCAGGACACAGCACATATATACATGTGGCCGTGTTTCAGGAGAAATGTATACTTTTGATTAGCTAGATGAATGTGTGTCATGAAAACATATTGCTTTCAGATATTTTGCTCCTGACATGTAGAGCTAGTGAGACATTGGGTATAGTGTTCCCAAACTAAACATGGTTGTTTCCTATGAGTTTCTCTTACAATGTCTCTGTCTATGTAGGAAGCATCATGTGACAACAGCTACAACATGGTCAATGAAGCAAAAATATTCAACCAGGCAATACTCTAAGGCAGATCAATAAATTTTATGATGTGGGAAAACCACATTATCCAAAAATACATGGTCATTTTTTATTAGGCTGATTTTTGCAGTAGATTATAGGCATGTGGAGTATTAATTTAATTTGTGACCCAGACTTTCTTTCTTGCATATTGGACTTAACATATTAGATTATTTATCCCTAGTTCCTAACTTTTACATATCACTTTATATTTAAATTGCATAAAGTTCATTTGCCTTTTGTTTGTTTTTGTGCTACCCAGAGGAGAAAACTGGATTATCTCTTTGATGATTTAGAATTCTACAAAGGAAAAACAAGTTCACTGGCTTGTCAGAGAAACAAGAAAAGAGAGAATTAGGGTAAATGAGGTCACTAGTCATGTGGAAAACAATCACTTAGAGAAGTATGCCTTGAGACAGTGTTTACTGAGAAAAATCACTTGCTCGGCCGCCTGCTAATGGGGAAGTGGTGTGGGAGGCAATGATGATGAAACTGAGGTTCTTTCCTATGCTTGTGTAGTAGTGAGGGCAGAAGGGAAGGCTGACGTGGATGTGGTATTCTACGATGCAGCTTTAAAGAGTGAGATGGGGAGATGCAGAGATGGTGGCAGGTCGAGGGGACCCTGATGTGATGGTCACAGACATCGGTGATAGTTTTGGCTTGCCTGTTACTGTCATTCTCATTACCCTTGGTCCTTCGTAAGATTCATCTTTTTTGAGAAATAAGCCATGGTGAGCTAACACAATTAAATTATTTCAAGCTCTCTGAACTTTGAATTAATCGCCAAGGGGCTGAGGTGGAAGAGAGAGGTTGGGAGAGGGAGCATCTTCATGGAGGCAACGGGAAGTGGAGGGGAGATGGGATTGTAGGAAAGGGATAACATTTGAAATGTAAATACAGAGAATATCCAACAAAAAAAAAAAAAAAAAGGAAAAGAAGCTTTTGTTGTGCTGAATTTGTATGTTTCAACATAACTGAGGCATATCCCTGTGTTTAGTTGTTGATGGTGCTGTTTCGATTACTCTAAATGGACTAATATGTTTTAAATGCCCATATTTAAGAATCCCTTCCTACACCATGACAAAGACTCATATAAGCAATTATAGCCCAATGTCTGATCATGATGATGCAGCTCATCCTGTTTATTGAGATGGCAGGAAAAGTACTTGTAACAAAATACATGATTCTCATTACCCAGATAGGAAATCCAGGTTTAGATAGAACAATTTCTAGAAGCCAGAGGGACAGGGACATGCTCACCTCCACTTTTGTTGTAAAGTTCACGACACAGTTTTACAGCTACCTGCTGCAGAGTTTCAATGAGTTTTCTGTTCTGGGTCTGGAGAGACTGTAGTTGTCGGGACATGTTTCCCAGCTTTTCATTCTTTTCCATGATGCTGTCTTGCTGGGTATTGGAGAGCTGATAGAACTGAAAAACTAAGTCATGTGACCAAGTCAGACTACACGGCTCATATGCCTGTTTCCCTTTTCCATACATCGGAGAGACAAAAAAGTGTATCGTTTAACAGCTTAGTATGGAGAGCTCATATTGCCACATCAAATGGCATAGTTAATTGCATCTTCCCAGGCAAATCCATATGTCCATATGTCCACCTCTCTTGGAAAATGGGAAGCCATAATAGTGGTTCTTAACTTTGGAAGTTAAGAATTTAATTCCAATCTGTTTTCCTGCTCAACAAATATTTTATGCCCCTAAAAACAAAATATAAAACTATGAATTTACCCATCTATTGGGTATTTGCTGTGTGCTCATTCCATTATTGAAATGCTCCAATCTAATGTTTATATATTTGTGGGTTTGCAGTTGGGCTCCGTGAGGACAAGTCACTGCTTTGATGTCGCTCAACTAAAAATATTTCAACATAGGCTTGAACTTCAGTTTTCTAAATCTCAAGAAATAAATCATAAGTCATGGAAGTTATTTTACATTCCTAAGAGCAAAGGTGATGACAATGCAGCTATATGAAGATTATGTAAATTGGGGGGTAAATAGAGCTAATGGGATTTCTTTTCAGGTTTTAAATTGAAGTTCATAGATTTAACATTTACTTTAGCAGAATCAACTTGTGACCCTGATTTGCTTTGCTGGGGGCTTTTGCCTGGAGTCACCTTTAGCAGTTCAGGAAGGGGCTGTATGTTTTTAGTCTAATGAAGCCAATTTACCACAGCCCATCAAGAAATTTTCTTTTGCAGCTTTGAAATGGAAAGGTGTTACACATGCTGTTTTCCGAGTTTGATCCCCCCCCCCCCCCGCCACAATAACTGTATCATTTGCCAGACTTTTTGACAATGGTGCTTGAACACTCCTATGCTCCTTGTATAGAAGGTGGATGTTTGTGGAAACCATATTCCTCTGCATTGCTGCTGCTCTCTAGAGTGCTGATTTACACACTGACACATAAACAGTTACAATACTTATCTCAAACACAATGTTTCCTTCTAGCTAAAAAATGCTTACTGTATTTCAATATGTCAACTCCTAGTCAATTAAACAATTGCCTTTAGAAAGACGCCGAGGCTCTAGAATTAAGATTTTAGGAAACTCATTACTAGACATTCTTGTTCTGCAACAACTGAGAAACCAGGAAACAGAGCATAGACTTACACACAAGGCCCAGGGCTGCCAGGCCTACGAGCAGTACCAAACACAAGGTCAGCAGGGTCAGGGCCACTGGGCGCCAAACTGAAGAGGGTGTCCCATTCTCTGTAGAGAACAAAGAGAGAGTTTGGGTAGCCTTTTCTTTCTCTTGGGTTACAGTCAGTTGTCATCAGGTACAGAGGCTGGAGCACCCTCTAGATGCAAAATAAAGGCAGTCAGGGCTTTGCCCTCTGTCTTTAGAGACTGGGCCACAAAACCCTTTAAGTCTCACTTCGTACATCTAGTTAATTCACACTCCTGCCATTTCTGTCTTCTCCTCGTGGTCTATGTAATGTTTTATGATGACATTTAAATGGTTGCTTTTAGAACCTTATGCTTGCCAAAATTTTTACTGTGGAAGCCAAGTGTGGTTGTACAGACCTTTAGTCTTAATACTTAGGAGGCAGAAGCAGGAAGTTTTCTATGGGTTTGAAGGCCAGACTGGTCTACATAAAAAATTCCAGGCCTAATCAGGGTTCCACTGTGAGACCCCCCCACACACACACCCAAAAAACAAACCACCAATAAAAATGATGACTGTGAACAACTGTTACATATCCTGAATGCAAAGCTAGGCAGAACTCACCCATAATCCCAGCAGCATAGGAAAAGGTAGGGATCAGAAGTTCAAGGTCATTTTTAAATGTATTAGGGAGTTAGAGACCAACCAGTATTGACAAAAAAAAAAAAAAAAAAAAAAAAAAAAAAAAAAAAAAAAAAAAAAAAACAAGCAAAGAAACAACCCCAAAACCCCAAAAATCTCAAACATTACCAAGCATCAAGTCATTTGTTCTTAATTTTATAAAATATCTCCTGCCCTCAGTGTCCCACCTATGTGTCTTTAGGAAAACAAATGATATGTTTATCACAAGAAATGATGGTTTTATTGCTTATTTTTTGGAGTCTCCTGCATGAAACTCATAACTTGTAAGAGTGTTAACATATTTATTCATTTACTGGATTTATCTCTTATCCAAACTAAATTATAAAGGAACATGACTGTCAGTTTCTCAGAAATGGGTACAAAAATATCAAGCGTCACACCAGTTGAACAAAATATAAAATTAGACAGAAACACTATAGACAGTATCTTCTTCGTGACTTGTGTTTTTATTGTTTGACCTGTCACATTGGAGTAGCAGCTTGTCACAGGAGTCCCAGCTCTCCGTGAGATCATCTATTTGGGTTATGACCAAAGGCAACAGACAGAGTTGAGTTCTTCTCAGTGCAGATAATATGTGGAGTTTGTGATAAAACAAAACCAAAGCAGAACCTGTACATTTTATCCTCTCTATGCTCCATTTAAATAAGAAAGCAAATCAAATTCTAAATCAGAAAGAACACACATATACAAATTCACTTCCAACTCACTGGAAACCCACAAGGGTTTTAGGGAATTAGGCAAGCCATCTTCCCTCTCCCCTCTATTCTCCAATTCCAACCACCAATCTTATTCCCAGATCAGTAGCAGACCTCAAATTGTAGTCTCTCCTTCCTTGACCCCTACATATTGACCTTTATACACTGATAGTGGGAGACTTCAATATACCACTCTCACTAATAGACAGGTCATCCAGACAAAACTAAATAGAGAAGTACTGGTGCTAAATGAACCTAACAGATATTACTGAACATTTCACCAAACATAAAGAATAAAGCTTCTTTTCAGTAGCTCATGGAACTTTCTCCAAGATTTATCACATATCAGGGACCAAAGCAAGGCTCAATAGATAGAAGAAAATTGAAACAGTACTCTTCATCCTATCTGAGCATCATGGATTAAAGCTAGATATCAATAACAACAGAAACAATAGAAAGCTTACAAACTCATGGAAACTGAACAACTCACTACTGAATTAAAAAAAATGTGTCAAGACAGAAATTAAAAAACATTTAGAATAGAATGAAAATGAAAATACAACATATACAAACTTATGAGAAATGCTAAAGGTGGTTGGTCCTAGGAGGCATGCTATAGCACTAAGTGCTTACGTTAAAACACACTTGCAGAGATCTGATATCAGTAAGTTAGTAACACAGCTGAAAGTTCTAGAACAAAAAGAAGGAGAAACATCCAAAAGGAGTAGATGACAAGAAATAATTAAACACAAGATAAAATCAATAAAATAGAAATAAAAATAATATTTTAAAAAGTCAATAAAACAAAGAGTTGGTTCCCGAGAAAATCAGTAAGATTGACAAACCCTTATCAAAATTAACTGAACCCAGAGAATGAAAAGACATAAGTAACAAAATTAGAAACAAAATGGCAACATAACAGAAGACACCAAGGAGATCCAGAGAATCATAGAGACATGCTTTAACAATGTGCACCTCATCATATTAGAAAATCTAAGAGAAATGGACAATTTTCTTGATATATAATATATATGATGCACCAAAGTTAAATAAAGACCAGATAAGCAATGAAAACAGACCTATAACTTCTAGTGAAATAGAAGCATTCATTAAAGTCTCTCATCATGAAAAGGCCAGATCCAGAAGCATGAAATTTTACTTTCAAAGACAATTTCATTCCAATATTCCTTAAATTATTGTACAAAATAGAAATAGAAGGGACACTGTCAAATTCTTTTTATAAAACCATAGTTACTCTGATAGGTAAACTACAGACAAACTCGACGAAGAATGAGAATTACAGACCAATTATCCCAATGTGCATAGCTTCGAATGTTATCACCACAGAATCTAAGAACACATTAAAAAAGACCATTCGCCATGATCAAATGGGCTTCATTCTAAAGGTACAGGGCTGGTCCAACATATATAAATCAATAAGTGCAATCCATCATATGAAAGAAAACCCACAACACCATCTCATTAGATGCAGAAATGCCTTACATGGAAGTCAACGCCCCATCACGAGCATAGTCCTGGAAAGACTCGGGAAGGCATAAAAGAGATATACCTCAAAATAATAGAGGCAATTTATAAAAATTTCACAGCCAATTTCAACCTGAATGGAGAGAAAAAAATCAAAGCATTTCCACTAGAACAGGATATAAGACAAAGTTATCCACTCCCCATGTCTGCTCACCACAGTACTTAAAGTTTTAGCTGCAGCAATATGACAACTGAAAGAGATCAGCACCAATAGGAAGGAGAAAGCCAACGCATCTTTATCTGCAGATAATATGACAGTATACATAAGTGACCCTAAAAATTCCACCAACAAACTTCTACAACTGATAAACAATTTATCAAAGTAGCAGGATACAAAATTGATATAGAAACCTGGTAGCTTTCCTATCTCCAAAAAAAAAAAAAAACAGACTGAAAAGGAAATCATGGCAACAGTGCCTTTCACAACAGCCTCAGAAAGCATAACACATATTGTGGTAACTCTAACCAGAAAAACAAAAGACTCATATAATAAAAACTTTAAGACACTGAAGAGAAAAAAACTGAGTAAGACATTAGAAGATAAAAAGATCTCCAATGACCCTGTAAGATTGTTATAGTAAAAATGACAGTCTTAGCCAAAGTACTCTATAGATTCTGTGCAATCCCTATCAGAATTCCTGCACAATTCTTCACAGAATATGAAAGGACAGTTTTCAGCTTCATATGAAATGCAAAACGCCCAGGAGAGCTCTCAAACTGTAGTAAAGAACTATAGGAGGAAAAATGATATGATTTTGGCATAAAACAAACACATCAGTCAACGAAGTCTAGTCAAGGATATAGATATAAATTGACACATCTGTGGACACCTGATTTTTGATGAAGAAACCAGAAATACACACTGAAAAAAATAACACAGCATCTTCAACAGATGATGCTAGTCACATTGGAAAGTGGGGTGGACAAGACTCCAAATGTATCTGCATTTATCACTCTGCATAAGAATTAACTTTACACATGGATCAAAGACATCAACCTAAGGCCAGATCTGATAAAAGAGAAATTGGGAAATAATCTTGAGCTAATTATCACAAGAAAAGACTTTCTGAACAGAAAACCTTTACCACAATTATTGAGATGAACAATTAATAATCGGCACCTCATGACATTGAAAAGCTCCTGCCTGGCAAAGGAAACTGTCATTTTACCAACTGAATACACAATAGAGAGATAATATTCAAATTCTATAAAGAACTCAAAAACCCAGTCAAAAAAACAAATAATTCAATTTAAAAATTGGGTACCAATATACTATTGGTTGCTCTCCATAAACTCCTATCACTGAAGGCGATACCCATACAACTCATTGATCATACAGAAATTGGGCTGTTGCCTACTGAAAGCCTTCACCATTACTGATTAGTGTTCACAGAACTGAAATGTACTCTGCACTTTTCCAAAGAAGAAAGATAAAGACCAATAGTCCAACTATAAACACTTTGGTATGAAATGATGACCTTCATTCAAGATTCACTAATGTAAAAATGTCATGAAGTTGTAGTAATTACCCACTATCTAATTAGTTTTAAGGCCCACTCCATGAGATGGAATCCATCCTCAACAATGCCCAGATGTTTCAGAACCTGAGACTAGACTGGCAAGAGATCTACGGGAAAACTAAATACGACATTTCTGCTGAGGGAACATGGCAATAAAATGACTCCTAATGATGCTCTGTTATACTCAGAGGTGTGTGCCTCACTCAACCATCATCAGCGACATTTCTTCCTGTAACAGATGGAAAAAGAGACGCACAGCCAATGTGCAGAGATTGAAACCTTAGAATTCTTAATCATAAATAGGATGCCTCCCCCATCAAATCCTTCCTCTCAGGGTCAGGAATTCTTCCAGAAGAGGAGCTGGGGAGAGTATAAATGCCAGAGGGGATGGAGACCAATGAGAAGCATGAACTTCTAACGACAGCTGGACCAGTACATATATCTGCTCACAGACTGGCAAAAGGCACAGGCCCTGCAAAGGTCTGCATCAGCTGGGATTCCAGCACTGAGATAGGAACTGACTACAGCCCCTACCCCTAATCCAGAAGAAGCTGATTCCAATTGACAACCTCTGCAAATGAAAAATTTCCCCAATGGAATCTCACTGTGGCAACAAAGCTCTCTTAAGAGTAGGCTTCATTCCCCGCATAGATAACCAACACAAAACAAACTCAATAGCAACTTTGGAATTTCTTAGTCTCATAATGTTTAGTCAGGCCATTAACTTTATTTTAATTTTATCATTGTTATTATTTAGCTTAAAAGACCTTTGCATGTACATTACAGCTTCCAGTTCTATGTTTTTCTCTCTGTGTGAGTGTATGTGTCTCTTACGTTATATGTGATTCTTATGGTTTTTGTCTGGTTGTTTTTCTTATGTTTGTTTTGTCCTATTCCAGTTTTTTTGATCTTGTTTTTTCTTATTTTTTATTTTATATTATTATTTAGGTTCTAGCTCGTGTTCTAGTTGAAGACAGAGAGAGTATAGATATGGATGGGACAGAAGGAATGGAGAATCTTGGAAAAGCTGGGGGATAGGAAATTGTGATTAGAAATATTGTATGAGGAAAAAAAATCCACTTTTAATAAAATCACAATAGGAAAAAAATTCACACTTTCTTCAAGAGAGACCTTTTATATGATATATTCTAGGCACAATGTTGTGAGCTAGCTGCCATTGCCTGAGTTAAGCAAGAAAGTTAGCATGGACATAAGAAATATGACGCCTATGTACCTGAACTTACACAGAGTAAGGAAAATATGCCAAAATTCAGAGAGGAGCCATGTGAGTATATTTTGTTTTATATTTTAAAATGTGACTTATGTTTCTTAACAGTCATCTCAATAGACAGCTCACGTTCTATTTAGAAGAAATTTCCAAGCACTTTTCGTCAATAACAATTTCATTATGACCCCACCTGGTTTAATGACTTCCAGTAGCTTTCCTGCATTTGAGAGGAAGGATCCAGAACACACTCTTCATTAACCAAACCCTACCTGTCCTTTTCTTGTTTTCTCAAGTATGGTGCTGTTGCTCTGATGCTCTCCTCACAGAACCCTTCTTCTATGCCTGTGCAGCTCTTAAAGTTAATTCTCCCTTTGTTCCCACTCTTCTCCCTGCCTTTGCTTCTGCAACCAAGCTCTCCTGATAGAATGGCAGTTTCTTTTTTTCCTGGATGTTTTCCACCCCTCTGGATGCTTTTCTTCTTGCTGTGAGCCTAAAGTTTCTTGATTCTGCCCTAAATGTTCTGAACAATGCTGAACTATCTCTCTAGGGACCATCTCCACCTTAAAAAGATTTGTTTTTTTTCACAAAAACAAGTTGCCTGGGAGGTGTTTAATTTTGGCTTGGCTTTCTTGTAGTTTGGGGGTTTTAAAAGAACATCCCTATGCTGTCTCCTGGGGCATGTTTAGGAAGGGGTGTAAATAGGCCAAAGAATGATATAAACATCTCCAGGAATGCTGGGATATATATAGAACACCATCTTCCTGTGTCCTCTAAATACTGCTATGCCGTAAAATGCTAGAATGGCAGTGTCAAGTTTTGAATACAAACACTTTTGTTGTTACAGGAAACTTGGCGGATGAAAAGTATTGTCATACTTGATGAGTTATTCTTCATCAGGCAGCAGAGGAAAACTCCACACTCTCCCAAAGCAAGAGCGCATCAAAAGCAAAATAGGCATTACTAAACAAGGTTCCTGAGGACATCCCTGGAAGGTGAGGGGCCTTAGAAGCTAGAAGAGATGCAGAGTTTAAGCTGAAACAAACTGGTGCAAGACCACCCTGGATACTTGTGGTAGAGCTTGGCTCTGTACTTTGTGCGTTCCATTTCTTCCTATGAAGACTGCCCATCTTCAGCTAAATAGTAGCCCCCGTGGTTATCCTTCCTGATAAGTTCTGTTTCGATTTTCAAAACCACTTTATAGTGATCTAAATCCCAATCCAAATCACCATCTCATTTTCCCCCTCCAAACCCTTATTTGACTTTATTTTGCCTCATGATAATACTATCTCTGCACTATGCACCAGGCTCTTTGTTCTTTTCTGATGTCCTCTCCACAGTCGGCCATGGAGTGGAAAAGTCACCCAGTGCTCCATCTTGCTTTTCCAGCCACTCCAGGCTGAGCCTTGTAAGAGCTGCAACAGTTGAAACCTTCTCTTGGGATGTGCAGAGCAAACTGTTGATTTAGATTGTTCTGTGCTTTCTAATGCCTTGAAAAATAGCACCTCCCCAGTGCATGCCATGGTGTTTAATATTTAGTAGGTATGCCTGAAAGATTTATGAGACTGTGGGAATGTGGCTTGTGCCTTATTGCTGCATTGACAGAAGTGTAGAAATGCAACTAAAAAGCAGAAAGAAAAATGAAACAGTACTGCCTTAATTAGAATAGGACAAAACAGAAACTGAATTGAATCTTAAATATGGTTTTCAAATTATTACTTATGGAAGTGCCATAAGTATCCTTTCCGTAGGATAGCATTTCTACTGCAGCAGGACTCTCGTTCTTCTTTCACATTGTTGCCCTATTCTTGATGCTGTTCAGGTAATCTGGCCATCCTGAGCTTCTTTTTAATTTGCAGTGTGATTCAACTCTTTCCAATCTCAATAATAATAATAATAATAATAATAATAATAATAAAATAAATTAAAATGTCCTTACCCAATCTTGTGGCACCTTGGCCATAACACATTATACTTTTTTACAAAGAAGATAAAGAAACAGGCTAGAGAAATGGCTCAGTGGTTAAGAGCACTGTCTGCTCTTCCAGAGGTCCTGAGTTCAATTACCAGCAACCACATGGTGGCTCACAACCATCTGTAATGAGATCTGATGCCCTCCTCTGACCTGCAGGCATACACATAGGCAAAAGACTGCTGTATACAGAATAAACCCTTTTTAAAAAATCACTTAAAAATCTTTAAACAAAAAAAAGATAAAGAAATGAGATGATAAAAATTATAACTAGTTTACTTTATCATCAGCCTCTTTTTGAGATGTTACTATAAACTAAGCAATAGCTTGACCTGGCGTGCTGGCTCACAGCAGGGACCCTGACTCTTGGGAGCCTGAGACAGGAAAAGTTTAGTGCTGAGGAACATTCTGAGTAGGCAGGGAGTGTCATCCTTAATACATGATGACTATGAAGGTAACTAAACTTCTATTTTTCTCTCCTCATTGTTGAAATACTGAGCTGTGTTTAGTCTCCTCGTAAATGTTCTGCAGTATGTTACTTCTCACATCCCAGTCTTGCCTTCCATTGTGTCTCCCACTATGCTGAGTGTGCTCTTCCAATGTTCCAGACAGTCCTTTGTACCCAGGTCCTGCTTACACACTCTCTGCCGTGCCTTTCTAACGGCCGCTGATTGGGTCTTTGTGTCCTCCAGGCTGTGGCTGGTATTCCCTGCATTGTCTCCTTGTCAGCTGGTTTTCTCTGGTAGGTTTCTGGTTTTCTACATCCTCCCTCAGTGATCTTATTCATTCATGCAAGTTTTAATTTCTATTCATATTATTTAAACAATTTATTCATTTCTCATGTATTCAGATATGATAGCTACACAGGTATCCAGCCCCACATTCTTACCCTGATCCCATATTCTTAACACATCTACATTTAGCCAAAAATTCTAGCCTTGAACTCAGATTCTTCAGATATATGTGTCTTTAGAAAGTTCCAAATGTGTCCCACCTTCCAGACCCTCGGCCTCAGGCTTGAATTCATCAGCCTATCATCTCCCTGCAGGTCATGACAGCACCTTCTACACAAGCTCTGACAGCAGCACCTATGGCATACTTAAGTACTCGGTCAGCCTTGGACTCACATAAACCGTCGTCTCACTAATAACCTGAAGCAATCCTTGAAGCTCCTTCCCCTTGATATCTACCACTTTTCCCTTTCTTCTTACTCTCCCCGCCGCAGTTGAGGAAGGACCTGGACTAGAGATGAAACAGGACATTGACTCATCCAGGTCTGTGGATTCTTCTTCAGTCCATCACCATAGCATAGAGATGCTTCTAACACAAATTATTTGTCTCCCTACATCTTTGTCTTCTTCACTGATCTCACTTAGAACAGACCTAAAACACTCCAGGGAGCCCCAAAGACCCTCCCTAGCTCTCCAGACCTGCTCCTCATAACCACCCCTCAACTCTGTGCTTCAGCCATACTTACTGCAAAGAGTTCTCTGAAAACACAGAGTTCCTTAAGATCTCCTCCCGTTAATCTCTCTGGAGAGCATCCTCAGTCCTGGACCTCCCACTCTTGCTTCTTTATGATTCGGAAAATCCTAAAATCAACTACATGCAATGGCCACTGGCTACAAATCTTTTGGGGTCTTCTTTTGCCCCCTAAACACAGATGACCAGGCTTTCATGTGATTGCACGTGCTCCAAAGTAAGATGTTATTCTATATGAAGCTGAGTTGTAAACCTGCTTCTCTCATAACTCCTAGCGGATGGTCTGCCATGTTTGGAACTGTGTGCCCAGTCCTTGGTATACCTACTCTAACTTTATGGAAACCGGGTGTACAGTTCTTTCTTGGACTTCTGACTTTCTGTCTCCATAACTGTTTTGTATTTTTCGATAGGCACAGTTGTTATATGGATAACATTAAAAAATCACAAAAATACCTGTGGTATTTATTTCTAAAGGTTCAAAAGAAACAGTTTAAAAAAATGCCCACACTTGTATTTTGTCATATTATATCAAATCTGAAATTGCCCCAAATTCTGATTTCCACTGTTATTTCTACAGCAGAGGTGCATAAAAAAAGTTTTCTTACGAAAAAAATTATGATATTCCTTAAATGTTTGCGTATCACAAGAAGAGACCAAGATATCACACAGGGAGGCTGAGGAAACCTTTTCCAGATGTTAGCCTCTGAGCCACTTCCCTGTAACCTTCCCTCCCACTGTTCCAATTTCCATTTCTTACAAGGAGGCTGCCAAGTGTTGTACCAAATGTTTCATGTCACCCCACCTCTGTCTCCTCCCTTCAGTCTCCAGGATCTCATCTGTACACACTGTTCCTGCTCATGAGTTCAGTAGCCCTTCCCTAGGCAAAGGTGAGAAACTGAAATTGCATGCTGTCCTCTTGGAACTAAGGTCCTGGGCGCTGACTGTTGATGGAGTCGGCTGGAGGAAGGCCTACCCAACTGCTTTACCCACTTCCTGCCCCATCCACCCTTTTTCCTGCAGCCAGCTCCAGATGAAGGAAGCTGGAAATCCCCAATAACCTTTATACGGCTCCCTGGGTAGTTCTGTGGGAAAACAAGAAGCCATATCAGTAAACCTCAGATGGACAATCACTGATAAAAAGAAAGTGTATGGAATGGAGGAAAAGGGCTTTTGTTATTTCTGTATACTGTTAGCTGAAGTTAATAGGAACAAATGTGCCTCTCGCACTTAACGCAATGCCAGGCACAACATGTGGATTAGTGCATACCTCCCATCATTAATGTATTATAAGCAATGGCACTGACCCCCAGGACACTAAGGTCACGCTGTGGTAAGTGGCCTACTTGGTATCAGAACTTGAACATACAGCAT
This sequence comes from Micromys minutus, assembly GCF_963924665.1. Lineage (NCBI taxonomy): Eukaryota > Metazoa > Chordata > Mammalia > Rodentia > Muridae > Micromys > Micromys minutus. The sequence continues at coordinate 17,597,040 of NC_137972.1, read as the reverse complement.
GCAAGTGGCGTCATAGCTCTAGAACCAAGTCGAGTGTCCGCTATAAGCCAAGCAGATAAGCTCCGCTCTCTATCGGTGGCTTATAAAAATGGGTAGAACTAGAAAATCCTACCTTATGGTAAGACAAATAACCGTAACAAAAACAGCTAAGGCATAAACTAAAATAAATATCTTCTAAATATGATTGATCAGTTCAACGTTTTTAAATCAACAGAGCGAAGGGGACAGAGCATGTTGGTGCCAGTTTATAATCCTTATAATCCAGCTACTGAGGAGACAGGGATAGGAAGACTGCAGGTTTGAAGCCAGCGAACAACTGTCTCCCGCTGAATTAAGCTAAGGCTACAGCGTAGCTCAGTTTGATGCTGTTTTCTACCAGGAAAACCCTAGGTTCAGTCTTAGCCCCAAATCACAGCATTTCAGACCCAAGGGGAAACATTAGGATTTACTTCCGATGACACTGATATAACGGGGTAAAACCAATACCCGACTCTGACATGGCTCCTCCAAGGTCTTCCAGATTCAGGACAGGATGCTAAGATTCTAACTAATACCGGAGCCTCCTTGGATATCATCTCTCCCTTAAAGTCAAGAGTTCAAAACTGACAAAATGAGATGGTCATTTTTCTAAGCCTAAACGTCCAAATCCCATCACAGGTGACAGTCCACACGGACAACAACAAGCTGGCCTGATTTGGCCTTTGTGAGAAAGGAAAAGGAAACAATGTTGCTTTAAGGTAGTTACCCCCTCGCCTTTCCCTGCTTTACCTAATTGGAAAGCTCACATTCCCTCCTTGCAAACTGCTAAGCCAGCAATACAGCGCACAGAATCAGACCCCTGTGTGCATGCTGGTTCCATTTTTCACATGTTACAAGCATGTAGACAAGTCGTGGACACTGCAGTTACCCATCACTGTAAGTAAGCCGTGGGAAGATTCCCTCCCTTCCTTCTGCCTCGCACATGCCTAGGAGAAGTGCCTTATCTCGGGAATTTCTCCAGGGCTCTGATCTGCTTGGAGTCAAGGAGACAGAAGTGAAGTACCTGAGTGCCTGGGCTCTGCAGGTCTGGGGACAGTGGAGGTTCCAGAATACAGGCTTATGGTGGTGTCATCATCATCCAGCATGTCCCTTGTGCTGCTGTATTTGGCCTGCATCCTGAGTTCTGCAGAGATGCCGGCGAGGTGTGCTCAGATTCCTGGAGGCCGCCTGTCTATCCTCAGATACCTCAGGAAACCAGGCACTGAGAGGCATTCTTAATGGTCTCACCCTGCAGGCTGCCAGGGAAGCCTCTGACTCCAGTTCCTGCACGGAGAGGCCCGGCCCCTCCTCTCTGAGCCTGTATTCAGAATGCCAAGTTAGTTTGGCTGAGGAAAAAAACTGCATGTGTTTTCTGGCTGGGCGGTCCGTGAACAGTTACTAAAATATCTGCCTCTTTCAGAAGCTGTGTGCATCTGTTTACAGTCTTTTAGAATTGCGAGGTGGGAATGATTAACCCTCCCAGTAACACTGAAGGTCTGACTCCAGAGCATAATCAGAGCTGGGAAGGAGGGGAGACTCCTCTTGTTTCCAAAGGCAGAGTGCAAAGCGTCATTCACTGGGCGTTCCAGCAGCAGACCCCCTGAGAGCCTCAGATCGATTTGATTCTTTGATTTTACTCAAAAAGAAACTGAAAGCCGTCTAAGTGAAGAGATTTCCTTAGAGGTCGCAGAGCTGGCTAGGGTCCGATTAGCTGAAAGTTCACCCCTGTTGGCAATTTCATATCCTTTCTTCTCACAGTATCCAGACTTGGTTTAACATTTTATAACACACCAGGAACATTGTGATCAGGAACAATCCCATGCTCTTTCAGCAGTCCAGACTTACAGTGCTGACGCTAACCACTGTGCAACTTTGAGAGGACAACTAGTTGTTCCTACAGTTGTTAAGATAAGAAATGAGAAATTTGTCTCAGTCTATGTCCAGCCTTACTCCAGAACCAGTACAATATAATTCTACTATTTACCATGTTTGTGTGTGTGTGTGTGTGTGTGTGTGTGTTTGTGTGAGTGTGTGTGAGTGTGTGTGTGTATGTTGCAACAACTGAATTCCTGAGACAAGATCATTTATACACAATTAAAAAAAAACATTTCTCATAGTTCTGGCTCAAGAGCAAGGCGTTGACATATTCATTGGTGAGGAGAGGGATGTGTCCTCTAAGGGAGATACTGTATTATCATATAGTGGAAGGTATGCTGTCAGGCCGGTAAATATCTACCTACCTATCTAACTATCTATCTACCTATCATCTAGCTATCTACCTACCTATCTACCTACCTACCTATCTATCTATCTATCTATCTATCTATCTATCTATCTGTCATCTATCTATGTATGTATATATCTAATAGCTATTAATCATCTATCTGTGTGAATAAATATCTAATTCACACAATACACACACACACATACACACACACACACACACACACACACACACACACACACACACGGGTTCTTGTACTTTGATCACTCTACCAAAGTTGTTCGACATGGGTAATGCCTGGCTAAAACAAGCACACTAAATACCAGCTAATGTTAAAACAGTTGAGCAGCCAGAACATATAAAAGACCACCAGAAACCACAGATTTTGAATTCATGTGTGTTTCGAGCTGAAAGTTGTTCATCCAATTATTATAATTTTGACATAAGAAATAACAAAAACAATATGTTGAATAATGACTTGTTTAAAGTTGAAGATAAAAATACTTCTGTTTGGATTAGGTTGGGTATAAGAGTGCTGTAGAGGCAATGGACTAGTAAGAAATTTGAAGGTCAATGTATGTGATCCATAGAATGTAATGATGTATTAAGAAGACAATTCTAAAAATTACAGAGTAGCTTTGATAGCACACATTTGTAACCCCAGCATTCACAGGGCTGAGCTGGTGCTTCTCAAATTCAAAGTCAGCCTGGATTATATAGATACACTCTGTGCAAAAGGAAGGAAGGAAGATAGAAAGAGGAAGGGAGAAGACTGAGAGAAAAGAAGGGGAGGAGGAATAGAGGAAGAGGGAGAAGAAGGAGGTAAAGAGAGGGGGCAAATGTGAGGAGTTGTGTGAGGGGAGGAGAGAAATTACAAATAGGGTGGGAAAACAGAAGGAATTCTAAGTTTATCAAAGCTCAGTAAAACAGTAACCAGAAGTGTTTGCCCTACTGCAGTCATTCAAGTAGATCCTTGCTAACTTTTGACCATCTATATTGACACCTGTACTATGTTCCTTAACCATTCATTTCAACAACAGTGAAATGCTTTTTTAAGTACGCTATGCAGTAGGTGCCTGCTTTGAGCACAGAAGTCCCTGACTCTTTTAAAACCTCGTGACTGCTGTAAATGTTGAAGCAAATATATAAAGGACCAAGAAGCCCAAGAAAAATAATGGAAGGATTTGAAACGGAGTACCCAGAGGACTCCTCATTCATTTAAGAGGAGATATGTGTGCAGACTTGGGAAGTAAGAGAGAATGCTCTGCATCCATCTCAGACAGGCTTGTTTAAAGAAGGAAATCACAAAGACTTTGAGTAGGAAACATGCAGATGGGGCTGAGTTACATAGTAAGGCTAGCGACCTTGCTGGAGGAGTAGAGAGGCCAGTGGTACCTAGACAAATAAAGGGATTTAGAGCACATGAGGTCTTAGAGACAATTAATTTTAAGCACTTTTTTGTTATTGTGTTTTGGTTTTACTCTGAAATATGTTATGAAGTCAATGAGAACTTTTAGTAGAGACCTGACATGTGTGTTTTTGAATTCAACAGAGCTAAGTCTGAGACACATTATAGAAGGACATTGTAGAGATAAAGATAAGAGACAACTCTCAAAATTAGTGCTATGCCCAGGTCACTGGATTATAGAAGCCCCTCATTAGGTGTTTTCTCAAATCTAGCCATCTGCAATTCATCCCCCAAACTTGAGTTCCACAGCTGGTATCCCCTCCCATTCTTTTGAACACATGTATGGGTTTCTGTTTACATGTACATTTCCATGTAAGTTGTCAGCATGCTAGGCAACAGAACACCCTGGACTAGCCCTCATATCATCACACTGGTTCTACTTGCTCCTTAAGCTACACACACAGTGATTTATCAGCTGTCTGTTCTTAGAAGGAAATCTTGATCTCAGCATCCAGATTGATTTCTTTCAGTGATGATGGTTGCTTGAACTTACCTGTTCAATTCTGGAAACCAAGAGTCAACTAAACCAAAACTAAAATTAAAATATTCACACCCTAGGCTCTGAAGGTGGCTCAGTAGCTACTGTGTAAGCATTAGAATCCAGTGTGGGATTATCACATCTATTTGGAAGCCACTTACAGTGTTCTACTTCTCCCAAGGTTGGGTGGGAGGGAGAGACAGGTGGCTAAGGGACAGCTGGCTGGAGAGCATAAGGACACAGTGAAATCTAGTTCAATGGAAGACCCGTTTTCAACTAGAAAGGAGATGGCAAGTGATGATGACACTGGTTGTCTGTCGATTTCTGGTCTCCAGATGTGCCCAGGTGATTGGGCACATTCACACACATATGCACACACAAAGTGCATGTCTTTCGAAATCCCTTCCTGTGCTTTAACTACTGGAGCTAATTAGTCATACTTCTCGCATATTGATCATTTTCTCCTCTATTGTATTTTCAGACGTGACACTTCAAATCTGCATATTAAAAGATGAGAGCAAATGTCACAAAATTGTATTTTCAGAGAAGTTTCAAAATCTTTAGAACTGAAATTTGTGCTTCAGTGAAAAACTATCTAGTATACATCTTCCCTATGTAGTATCAAGGAAAATTAGGTTAGTGGTTGTTACATATAGGCAGGTTATTCAGAGGCCAAAGAGACTTTAATAAGCAGTTTTTCAATTGAGATGAAAGTGACAAAACCAATCATTTTCAAGTGAACAATTCAGTGGACTCAGCACAATTTCTGCCCACATATTGATTAATCTGAGGAAGCTACAAACAGATCCCAGTAATTTGGAAATCTGCACGAGAAATAATAGACAATCTTAGAAGTTAACATGATGGGTCACACTAGGAAACAGAGTCACATTCTAGTCATACATTTGTAAAGAAATTACAAAATAAAATTGGTTGTTAACTACAAAGTAGTATATCATAAAAAGATGAAGTATGTTCAGTGATCTAAAGCACTAATCCTGACTGGGTACTTTTAATATACTCACTATGAGATATGATTTATTTTTCTCACTACAATATATAAGGAGAATGCTTCCTGTAAGGGCAGTACCTTAGTCATACAAGATTTTGCTATCAGAAAAGGTGGGCAGACTGTCTGGGTTATTCCGTTGAGGAAGAAGCTTAGGTTAATACTTTGAGGTGATGATCATTTTAATAGCGATCCAGGTGGATGAAGATAAAAGCTTTATTTGTAGTGAAGATTTTCTTCCCTCATTTCTTCACTTCTCAATTTAGAACTGCATTTTGCCTTCTCCTTGTGTCTAACGCTAGACACTGAGCAAATCATGCAAACACAGTGTGTATTTTGGTAGGGATTTTTGATTAACATATATGTATGTCTTACTAGTTCATTTAATGATACTGCAAACACAGTGTGTATTTCAGTAGAGATTTTTGATTAACATATATGTATGTCTTACTAGTTCATTTAATGATACTGTCCTGTACATGTGTTCAGTGCTTGGGGTTCAGTAACCTATCAGAAGGCTTGTTTCTAGAGAAAGCTCTGTCCCCCCTCCTCTGAGAATTATTAATTCCTTCAGGTGGGGAATGGGACCTTATGAAATGTGTACATCTATGTTGCATACCAACTGTATTGTTGTTATTTCCTAGGTACACTCTCCATGCCCTGTCTAGAAGACACTAGCGGTAGGCATGCTGGTCCTCTGACTTTTAGAATCTTCAGCCCTCCTTCTCTACATTTCCTGTTGTGTGGGGGTTTTGTTGTGGTTGTGATGTTTTGGTTAGAGTGCCTCACGTTCACATATTATCTGTATTTCTGAGCTTTCTTCTCTCCACATCCAGTGGCTTACTAACTGGAAGATAACGCTGCCTTCTTTATGAAGCTGTCAAGTACAAAAATCTTATCTTTTTCAGCCAAGTTCTCAGCTGAGGTTAAAGTCTGATTTTCTGATTTTTAATATTCATCTTTCCTATTCTGTTCTGTGTTGTTGTTGTTGATATTGATGTTTTTGTTGCTGTTGGTGATGGTGGTGGTGGTGGTAGTGGTGGTGGTGGTGGTGGTGGTGGTGGTGTGTGTGTGTGTGTGTGTGTGTGTGTATGTGTGTGTGTGTGTGTGCATGCCCACACCATCTTTACACTCTCATATACATTACATTTTACAGTTCCTTCTCACAGATACTGAATGAGGAAGTATTACAAATCTGGTTGTAGACCTCTGACCCGTGAATCCATACACAATTGTGCAGTAAACTTTCTTGGGGAGCTGTATTTCTGACTTGAAACCTGTTAATAGGAAATACGGTGAGGCAATTCAAACAATCAGAGACCCAGAGAGGTCTTTCATGAAACTAGAAAGTTTAAGAACATTGATAAAAATAGTTTTGAGGCATCTAAATTATTTTAAAAGAAATCTTTAACTTAGATTGTATGAATCTTCAAGTGGTAATAGACTTGTCTTTATAAGTAAAGTAAGAAAATCACTCCCCCCCCCCCTAAGAAATGCTAGTATTAAAAGTTTCATTAAATAAAGATCCATGCTAATTAGTCACACCCAAGGAATACTATTGGGTCATAGTCCAAAATTCACCACCTACTGAACGCTACCTTGAATGGCTGCCTTTCCTTGATCCCGTGGTTGATAGACTGAGAAAATCTGCTCTTGAAATGATAGGCATAAGATAATCTGCCTTGACCCAGACACCCGGGAGAATATTGACTATTAATCTCTGAAAATTTTCCTCACATTCAAGTAGTTTGAGGGCAGAGATTAAGTCATTGCCACCCTGGGACACAGGAGTAGTAACATTTTAAAATGTTAAGCCTGTGTTATAAATTTACAAAGTCTCATCTAATTGTGAGGTTATGATGGGAAAACAAATCAAGGTGAATAAACGCTGCCAAAGAGAAAGAAGTATGGTCTGTGGATTGCTAATGAATGCATTTGGATTGAGTTAGTAGAGGACAGGTAGCTGCGTTCTGCTGATTTAACACAGCATGAGGGTGGGGAGTGGGCTGTTCATTGCTACCAGCATCTTCAGGAAGCAAAGGAGATGTTACTCTACGAACTTCAAGTTGATACAAAAAGCCCTAAGTATTTCATGATGCAATGGTGACGAGCAGTTGTCAGACACAATTAGGTCTTTAAGAAAACAAATCAGCTTGAATGATCCATGGGGAAAAACAGAATGCGCAGGGTTAGCAGGTACAGACTTTGCAACAACGGTCCTGAGTGGACTCTAGGGGTTAATAGTATTGAGAATACTGGAAGCAAAATGAGTTGCAAGTGACAAAATCAAACCAAAATGAAGAAAAGAGTGATGTTTAGACTTCTTCCTTTCCAATTTCTATCTCCTTGACCTCCTTTTGTTGTCTAATTGCTCTGGCTAGAACTTCAAGTATTTTACTGAATAAACAGAGAGAATGGGTAGCCTTGTCTACGTCCCTGATTTTAATGGAATTAGTTCACGTTTCTCTACATTTAGTTTGATGTTGGATACTGTTTTGCTGTATATTGCTAACAATGTCAACCAACCAGACCCCCCAGAGCTCACAGTGACTAAAATACCAAATGAAAGGCACACATGGGGGTGGGGGGGGACCTATGGCTCTAGCTTCTTATGTAGCAGAGGATGGCTTTGCCTGGCATCAAAGAGAGGAGAGGCCGTTGGTCCTATGAAGGCTTGATGCCTCAGTGTAGGGGAATGCCGGTGCAGTGGGGTGGAAGTAGGTGGGTTGGTGGGAAAGCACCCTTATGGTGGCAGGGGAGGGGGGAATGGGGGAATTAAAAAGGAAACCAGAGAGGGGATAACATTTGAAATGTAAATAAAGAAAATAACCAATATAAAATTTAAAATATAAAACAAAACAGACATATTGGAAGAATTATGAGACATGAACAAAAATCAAAACAAAAATCAATAAAGTACAGAGAAAGGAAGGTAAGATCAAATAGGAAGACTAAATTCTATATCTACAAAATCAAGAATTCTAAATCTACAAAGGCCTTTTAACATGGCTTTAAATTATCTATTTAAACTTTTAAATAAATATGGGAGGACCCATGTAGATGATTTCGATACAAATCTCTGCCCTGGAAGAGAGAATCACCACCAAACACAGTATGTTCTCCGATCACAGGGGAACTAAGCCTGAAATCTAAAGGATAGGTGGGAATGTGAGAAGCATGGAAAAATTGAGAAATTTATTTCTATGTCACAGTGGGAGTCAGAAAGCATGTGAACCAAATGATCCCAAAGCAAAGGATAAGTGATGATGAGTTAAACATCTAATGTAAGAACTTAGAGAAAGAATTCAGTTAAACACAGAGAAACTAGATGGAAAAGAGAAACTAGATGGAAAGTATTGATAATTATGAGGATCAATGTTAGTCAAAGAAGTGATAAGGGAGAAAAAGAAACATTAGCAACATTTTTAAATAATTAAAATTTAATTAAATTGAATTTTATACATTAAGATTTATGGGAGAAAAGATAAACACATGCATACATGAATATACATGGAAAGGGGGATAAAATTTCATATTTAAAAATATTAATGAAGAGATGAATAAAAATTTCAAAGACTTCAGTACACAATGAAGAAGAAATTGTAACCTCACAAATGTAAGACGCTGTTGAAATAATGACATAAGATGTCATTTTTTTCATGTGCTCTGTGATAAAACACTATGCTAATGATTTTACCTTTGTGCCCTTCATTGTACCATTCTAAGAGATAGCCACTCTTTTTATTCCGAGATTTGGATAAAGAACGAAGCTCTTAAAGAATTACAGAGTTTTGTCTAATGTCTCATGTCCTCTAAGGTATGGACTTAAAGGCCAAGGCTGCAGTGAATAGCAGCATCTCTTCCCACTGGAATAGTTGGACCAGATGCCACAGCAATCCCTTAGTCAACCCCAGCCGAGCACTCTCTACAGTCTCCCTCAGAGCTTTTCTCTTCATCCCTACGTCCCTTTCTCCTCCCTCCGCCATGACTCATTTTTCTCATACCATAGAAACAGGTTTTTTACTGCATGCTGGATTCCACCTCTGCCTGTCTCTACAGGAACTTACGAGTTGGGGGTGAATGCTGATCCATCCTCCCAGAACCATGACCCTTCACTCTGATTGCGGGAAAGACCTATCCAGAATGAGTTAACACGGTGAGAAGACGTTTGGCTTTCAATGAACTCCTGTAGTAAAACAAAAATGAAAAATAAAGCGCATTGAAACAATGCTACAGGCATTCAGAGCTGACTGTATCCTTTTACAGAAGGATGTTCATGGAAGATGACAATCTAGAGAGGACTGTCAATCACTGAATGTCAGTTAACGTCTAGAGAGATGTTTTAGTCACTTTCAATTTTTCCATCAAGGACAGATTCATAACGTTAATAAAAGATGTGAGCTAGGGAGATGGCTCAGTGGGTAAGAATGCTTGCTGCAAACACACGCACGTGGATCTGGATTCGAATTCCCAATATCCGTGTTAAAATGCATGCCTTTAACTCCCGTTTGGTATGTGTTGGGTGGTTGTAAGCCTAGTTCTGCAGGTTCAGTGCACACACACACATATACATACATACGTACATACATACATACATACATACATACATACATACATACATACATATATGCAGAGAAACACTCATACAACTAAAGGAGGAAATAGGCTTATATTATCAATATTCTTTGTATTTCAACAAACTATACAAAATCCAGCAGTGTCCAGCTCCCAAGAAGTTTCATGGGAAATGGGCCAATAGTTTTTGTACAAGTGACAAATATAAAGTTACAATAGCTTTACAAAGGAACACAATGCTGTAGATGACATCCAGAGCCTGGCAGGTGGCAAGCAGGCTCTCTTCCACAGATCTACACCCCCAGCTCTGCACTGCCTGTTTTGTGATTAAAACAATTCGGGTTTCAATGAAGACTCTTGAAAATTGGTTGCAAAAATGGAATGATTCGTTGCCAATTCTAGGTTGATATCAAAGGCCATGTGAATTTCTAATATGATTGTCTTCCCTGTCTGTATTCCTGCTTTTATTAACTCTGACAAGAACTGCAGTTATAGAGTATGGAGTCACAGATGGATAAAAACAGTAGTGAGGGTAGAACAGAGTGTAAAAATTAGACCTGTATTGTGGGATGGGTTCAGTCATTTTTACCTGCCCTTCCTTCATCAGGCATTGTAGTCCCTGTTTCTGTACAATTTCTCGTTAATATAATAGGGGTTTCTAAACTTTTGGCTTATTTGTTATTCATATCTGATATTCAACTTTTAACAACTGTTGTTTCTCTTTTGAACTGTATATAAAAGGGTTACTTTTTAATCCTCTTTGCCACTTAGAACGTATTTCTGCTCCAGATGTGTATGGGCTAAGATGAAAACTACATATCAGAATTAAAACAAAATAAAACAAAACAAAACAAAAATGACCTCTTTGCTTCCTCAATATTTTAAAAAGACTGGCAGGTGTTTGATGTCATTGCTGATATCTTCCTTGCTATTAAGGTAACAAGTGGGCAGTTTTCCTCCTATACTTCCACTTTGAAAACTGAAGTACAAATATACAAACATGAAGAGCCCTTACCAAAAAATTCAGACTTTCATAAAGTGTGCTTTAAAGTACTTGCTTTGACATTTTCGTTCGTTTTGTGCTTGTGGGTTGTGTGGTATGCTACAGTACTCATGTGGAGGTCAGAGAAAAATTTGTGGGAGTCGTTTTTGCCCTTCTATTATACGGGTTCTAGGGACCAAATCCAGGTCAAGCTTAGTGCCAAGTGCTACTTTGTAAGCCCTGAAGTTGCTTATTTTAAAGTAAAATGTGACTCATTTTCAAATCAACTAATTAAAAATAAAATCATGCATTATGTACCCTCCAGACCATGCAAGTTTTGCAATGGCATGGAATGATATGAACCTTGTTAGTGCAGGAATCTCTCTTACCCAGATGAATATAGACCACAGGTAATAACAAGTGTGTGCTTACAAATTCTTTTGAGTTGTCTATCTTCAGTAGATGAGCACCTAGCTGGGAACAGTGTCTTCTACTTCCATACCAGGAATTTTCTGAGTAACTAAATAGATAACAGCTCTTCACATGCATGATCCAATTAGGACGGCAGGGCCCAGAAAACACTCCTGGAAAGAAAATTAATATCGTGAAATTCACAGTACAACAATAATTCTCTTAGTGCAGTTTCACAAATATCTAAGAATAAATTTTCGTTAACATATTTCTTTAACACATTTTTAATTTTGACACAAATTAAATGATAATTCTACAGAATATGTTAGAATCACTTTGATCATTTAAAATTTTAAAGTAAAGGGACTGCAGAGGTGGTTCAATATTTAAGAGCACTGATTGCTCTTTCAGAGCACGTAGGTTTGATTCCCAGCACCCATTTGACACTGCACAAACATAAATTCACTATCAGGGGATTGATACCCTCTTCTGGCTTCTGAGAGTGCTAGACATGCAAGCAGCACACAGACATACATGCAAGCAAAACACATAAAAAGTTTAAAATTTTAAATCAGTTGAATAATTATAATGTTTTCGGTAGATGAATAGACTTATCTCTTCAATTACTTCAAATTTAAGCCTTAGATTCCCTCATTTATTGCTTCTCTGTAAAACAAAGACACTCAAAAGCAATTGCTACAAACAGGGGTTCTAGTTGACTTAGTTTATCCTATGAAGAGGCATAAATGTCATTGCTTATATTTCAAAGGCTCTTTTGTATTTCGTTAGCTGAAGACAGAGAGAAGGTAAATCCAGAGATGGAATACTGGAGGGAAAGCATTGTCAGTCAGTTATGATGCCTCCAGAAACACAGGCTAGATATAGAAAAAGTTGTTATGAAATCAAATAAATGCTGGTTGAATGCGTTGAACCGGAGTTTTCGGGGATCTATGTATTAGGTCCATTTCTTTCGTATATTCTTATTAGCATTTATAATCTTCAGTGTCTCTTTCTCACTCCCCTCCCTACATCCCTTTTCTGTTACATCTATCTTATTCTAACAATATCACTATAAAAATATCAGTTCTGTACGAACACTGAACACTGCCCCTTCCTTTGCATCCAATGATACCATAGCTGGTAGTTCTCAGCACACAGCCAGAGATAAGAGTAGTGACTGCTCTCTTTAGTAAGTGAAAGAGCTGTGGATTTGTGGTGTCACTTTACCAGCTGTCTGGCAGGGTATGTTATGCTACAGAAATGCTGTTAGGCCTGCTGGCCTCGAATGCGCTGCTATTGGATGTAAATATATTCCCCAGCCCAGGCCTCAGAACTAGGAAATGAACCTCTGGAGTCCAGGATTCCATTGCTCCTTTACTTCTGCCCTTGCCTGTAGTTTGGGATGCCTTGGAGGGAGCCACCTTCTCATCTAAAGATGATTCTGTGGGTTTGTGGTTCTCCTTTTTTCTTGATGGAAAGTTGTCTTTCTCCTCTGGATGTCCCCCTCTCCAAAATGCTTCATGTATCACGAACAGCAATAGTGAGAGAAAAAGAAAGTCATTTTGCTGGGTTTGAGAATGGAAATGCCAGCACTCACATTTTATGGAAGCACACAGGGGATACCTGTGATTAATGAGAAATAAGTGGTACATTGCTGATGAAAAGGCAGTGTCAGATGATGTATGAGATATGTGGAGAGGATTAGGAAGAAGCTAGCAAAAGGAGAATGGCATAGATTCAACTGCAATTGTAAACAAGTTTAAATAATAATAATAATTTAAGGAAATAGTAACTTTTTGCTTTCTTCTACTATTAAACATGCTAAGCTACCAATTTGAGAATTACGGAGCATGGAATATGTAGAATATTCCTGTACTCAGTAAGCATTTGGCTGATTATGAACGATGAAGACTCTTGGAAAGTATCTTATAACTTTATGACATAGGAATCACTGAATATAGAAAACTTAAGAGATCTGTTAAGTATGCACAAAACATCTGCTTAGTAATTTTTAATGCCTCAGGCAATACTTGGTAGAGTTAAGATATTTTTTATTAAAGGTCACATGTAAGATAATTCCCATGTATCACGGGGCAGTCAAAAAATTACACACAACTCATTTAGGCTCTACAAGTTTCTCTCTACTAACTTATACTCTAAGTTCTACTTAAAAACATCACCTCTATATATAGAATAGTAGAGCGATATATTGAAGAATACACATTTTATTACACATATTTTCTACATTTCTTATAGTTCCGCCACTCACTAGCTTATAAATATGGAAGAGTTAATCTTCCAGTCTCTCGGTTCTCCTATAACTGAAACAGATATTGATAGCGCAAACCCAATGGGATTAATGTACAGATTAAATGAGGTTTTGCATGCCAAGCCCTTGAGAGAGTGCCTGGTATAAATTATTTTCATAATCACTGTCTGTGACTTCATCAACTTCCCTCACCCACACTCACCTAGGGCACCCAGCACTGCAGCAATCACGAGTGCGACCAAGCACAGGATTCCTAAAGCCACAGCAATGGGCCGCCAAGGAGAAGATGGAGCCCGGCTTCCTGGAAAGTCAGAGAGAAAATGAGGGAAGCTTGTGGACAGATCAGCTAACTGGAATGGGGATGGTTCTAAAGGGATCAGCAGCTACGAGGCTTTAGCGGGTTGAGAATCTAGTATTGTAGTGTGAGTCTCTATTGCCCCCCAGATGAAGGATGCCTCTTCCTCTGTTGCTTTTGCTGTGGTAACATGGACATTCTATTTGTAACTCCCCAGTAGGCTCTAGGTCTGGACATTATATTTTTTGAAGTCCTACCTGGTCATAGAGCAAAAGGTTTTCTACAGGAGAAACATCTCCAATTACTAAGGATAGCTTTTTCTTCACATTTATATGGTGCCTGATTTCAACAAATTATTTTCTCTGTGGCCTTCTTTTAATTCTCTTTTCATTTTCTGGTTTTGAAATCAGCTCAATAGCACCTTCAAGTATTGCTGTTGCTAGTGAGCATTTTAGTTTACACAGCATAATTTATATCAGCCCTGCCCCCTCCCCTCAATCAATTTTATACTATTTTTCCAAGCAAGTTTCACAAGAAAGGGATTGTGTAAAGTGGTTGTAAGAGGAAAATACTTGCATAATGTGAACCTCAAAAAGCAGAAGAAAGCAAGTGTTAGAACCCGTGAGTCATCTCCTCCTTTAAGTAAGCAGTGAACTGACTTTGTTTTATGCTTATGACACCAACAGCAGAAACCCAAGTCATAGCACTGCCACAGAGGTGACAGGGAGAGACTAAAGCACCCAGTCTGTGAGGAGATCCTTAATGCCTTCTGTCCTCCTCTTGTTTCCGTTTTAACATATGTCTCCTGATAATGACACATTTTAATCTAGCATGTGTTTTCCATCACTGCTATATAACATACTATATACATCTCCTTTTGTAAAATCCAAATTAATCTCTTACCAAAACAGTATAACAGATTTGGGATTTAAATCCTGTGACTCCCAGCTTCTCTTGAACGTATTCTTTTTTAGTTACCACCCAGTGCTGCCTGTTTCATCCCCTCCTACTTTAGCTTCGTATGTTGTATGGTTGTTCAGTTTGTTTATCTGCTTCCTGTTTCCCTCACAAGTGACTAGAAGACAAGCAAAAAGCAACTCCACTAAAACTCTTTCATCTTTCTTTTTAACTCTTCTTACAAGTGCCACTTCCCACTGAAGAAGTGGCTGTGACTGCCAAGTGGACTTAGTCCTCTTTTCTGCCACAAATAGAAAGCAATTTGTGGAAGTCATTGCATACTTACTTCTCAGGGAAGGTGGCTTAGTGAGCATTCGAAGGATCTACGATGACTTCCAGCAACCTTAAAAACCACACACATACACACACACACACCATATATATATCAAATATATATTCCAAATATGTAATATATATACATATATATATATATATATATCAAATGAATATATATAAAACACACACACACATATATATTTTGTAGGACATCCTACATACTTCGAGTCTCTCTAGGTCTCTACTTCTGTTATTTCAGTTAATAAGAGCAAAGGTGCTGTTAGCAGAAGGAAAGTGGATACCTTTCTCTGATCTCACAGGTCTTTTGTGTATGTCTCGAGTGCTGAAGTCTAACTGAGTATATCCGTCTTCATCCAGATTCTCTGTATGAGAATGATATTTCATTGCTTCACAGGGCCCTAGGCAGACAGAGTGCATGAATGTTCTTTCCAAGGAAAACACCTGCCGGGATGAGGATCTCTGAGCCAAATCCTGCACCAGCCCTTCCCTGAGGTTCATGGAGCTCAGCTTAAGTAGTCTAGCCAGTGCCCAAAACAGGAAATGAAAAGCATGTAGGAGTAATTTCCCCTTTTGCCTCTAGATCCTGTTTCTGAGGTTGTAAATTCTAATGAAAACTGAAATGATGTATAGCATGTGACTGTTGTTTTAGATCAACTCTATGACTGCTACATAGATTACAATCTTAAAAGACCTATGTTACACTCCCCTTTAAAACTGACATGATTTATTGGTATGGCCTATGTAAACTATTAAGCAGTTTGGGTCTCTTGAATTTAGCATTGGTTTGTTAGAACTCTGCTTGCATGTACACATCCTTTCATGTGCCAATACCATACACATGTATTAAATACTCATAACTGCCAGGGGTTGGCAACATTTGCAAGAAGGTTATCCACAAAGAAACTCATGGAGGAAACCACAGATGAGTATCCAAAGTGCATTTCTCCAGCAACACAAAGTGAATGGTTCTCTTTGAAGCTTACGATGGACTAGAAATATATAGGAGTAAACATTTATTGGTAGTGACTCTGCCTTCGGTACTACACAGCACACATGCTTTCTCATTCTGTCACCGCCTCCAAGAGTTACACTTATGCATGTTTTAACACTCCTATTTTCAAATGAGGAGCAAAAGACATGGATACTCAGAAGATGGAGATTTCAAACCTAGACAAGGGACTAGAACAAAGGCTTCTACATTTTTAAGACTTGGAATTGTTTACTAGTGCACTGGCTTCATTCTTATGATACATATAATTGCCTGAAACATAAGAGTAAATCTCTCTCTCTCTCTCTCTCTCTCTCTCTCTCTCTCTCTCTCTCTCTCTCTCTCTCTCTCTTCTCTCTCTTCTGTCTTGCAAGTCACAGGTTAACAAAATGTGATCAAATCAGTATGTTAAGAAAGAACCATCATTTGATTACTGCTATAGTTTAACAAGGAGGACATCAAAGAATGAGGTCAGACTTAGTTGATGGATACCATTGCATTGGAGAAGGAGGTTCAATAGGAACTGATATCAGAATACACAAAACAAAATTTGAAGACTATTTCCAAGGCTGGACTGTGCTAATGAAAAAAAAAAAAAAAAAAAAAAAAAAAAAGCTTTGGTGGTAAAGGAACAGCCAGAGCGAGGCTTCATCAGGACTTGTTAAACTAAGAAACTCCTTATCTTTATGACTGGAGGCAGTGGTACACCTTAAAGCAATGCACTGACCTCCAAATCCCAGACACTCTAAGGAAGAACAGCGATGATCACCCTCAAATGTTTGCTCTTGAAGAGACTGTTGAGGGTGGTGGAATTCTTATGCCAAGGGCAGAGAAAAGATACTATATTGCAAATTTGAAAACATATCTGGATTGCTGACCCATCCTCTTGCCCAGACACCATTTCCAACTCTATAGCTGCCAGGGGTTCCAACGAGGTCAGACACTACCTCTGCCCCTAGGTCCCGAGAAGCTGCCAGCAGATGCCATTGAGGACCCACCATGGGAAGGCTGTCAACAGCAGGTTGTGCCTTCTCTGGCCATGCATTTGAAATAGAACGTGTCTCCACCAAATCAGTCTCTCCCAGAAGGAGGAAGCTCTTTCCAGCTCATGAGCAGGGATGTTGGAGAAAATGTGGACAGCGAGGAACTCACATTTGCTGCTGGTGAAATACAGTTGAATACAGCTACTGTGGAAATCAGTCTGGCGGCTCATCAAGACATTAGAAGTAGAACTACCACGTGACCCAGCTATCTTACTCCTGGACATATCCTAGAAAACACCACACTCTACACAGAGATACTTGCACCCCACATTCACTGCTACTTTATTCACTACAGGAAGGAAATGGAGCCAATATTCAGATCCTCAGCTATTTTATTGAGTGGAAAGTCTTGGTAGTGCTTTAAAGTGAAGTCAATTTCAGAAACAAAACTGGTTAATTTTTAGAATTTTGATTTTAATATGCCCAAATGTAGGATGTGAACTTTTTGTTTGGGGAAGGGGGCAGGGGGAAAACCTAACCTAATATTTACAAAGTGACCACAGACCTTCTAAAAATTCTATATCTCACAGTTCCAAGGTTCAAGAGAGAATGCCTGCCTGCCTGGCTGCCTTCTTTCTCAGGACGGTG
Source organism: Micromys minutus (assembly GCF_963924665.1). Lineage (NCBI taxonomy): Eukaryota > Metazoa > Chordata > Mammalia > Rodentia > Muridae > Micromys > Micromys minutus. The sequence goes on along the minus strand of NC_137972.1, from coordinate 17,579,438 downwards.
TGACATTTCCATCCTTATATGTCATTATACTTTATTCTCATTTGTCCTCCTTCGTACTTATCTCTGGCAAAGATCCCGGGCACACTGTAACTTCAGCACAAGAGTCACTGAAGTATGATGATTGCAGTTTCTAGGCTAGCCTGAGCTACATGAGTCTTAAAGAACTCATCTATCTATTCCCATATAAAGATAAAGCTTCTAAAGTAATAACTTACATAGTCTTCTAAGCTACAGTCAAAGTGTGATTCAGTCATTAACCCCAAAGAGGAAGAACATTCTCTTTCCACATACTATTGAGTCCAATGTTCAGCACAGGACCTGGAGCCAGACAGGGAATCAACCATGCTTCTCATAGAAGTCAATATGCTGAACTATCAGCAAGTCCAGCTTCTAGTCCCATATTACAATAGGATTACCTCTAAATCGTCTTGGGAAGATAGGAGGAATTAAAGAAAGAATGCTCAATGCTATTTTTATATATTTCAAGAAGGAAGTATTTTATTTATTCATTTTGTTTTTGTTGTTTTTTAAAAATGTAGATATATATAATGTATTTAATTCAAAATTTGTTTTGCATTTAATCGAAAGTCATAACTGGCACATTTATCAAGTATAATACGATGTGGGCTGTGCTTTCCTTGGTTTTTTATTTGTGTGCCTTGAGTGACCTTTGCTTTGTCATTCATTCCTCTCATGGTGGTTCTTCCTCTCACCTTTCCATTCACTGTTAATACATCGCTAGCCATGGTTGATCAGTCAGGTGTATTGACCTTTTGTTCTTCTGCTCTTAATTTCAGAATCACACTTAACAGAAAGAGTATAAACAGGATGTAGTGTGAATATCCCTGAGGAAGGTTTCAAGACTACCCTAGTTGCCAACAACAGCACCTCAGGTGTCTTTTGTTCTGTATGTGGGGATTTTATACACGCTCTTATTTAGAACAAAGTAACTGACTGAGCTTAACACACTGGCAGTAGTTCGCCTGGTGCCTGGTGTCCTCACAGAGAGGAGCAGGCGTCAGATCACAGTATAAATAAATCACCAGTGCAGCTTCTAAATTCAGGATCCAGAGACACAGCAGGTGGTGGTGTCTGCTTTCCAGTGCCTGCTGTGTAGTGACTTTAAACGAATTTCGATTTCTGAGCTGGTTCTTCGTGCAAAAATGTCTACCGAGATCCTTGTAGGTTGAAAAGAGAGGGAAAACTGACAAGTCACAGTAACTCTCCTATGGTGTGTGATCTAAACCAGGCTGATGGGAATGACTCAAATGTTTAGCAAATTCACACAGCAAATAGTCAAAGTGATAGCGCCATCTATAGTCTTGCCTTAGGTATTTCTAGGCCAATTAGACCATCAATCCTGTCTATCAGTGTGGGAGTCGACTTGCAGAATTTAAGCTGGCAGGATCTGAATCTGGGTGGAAATGCTGCTAAAGGTTGCTGTTCCTTCTTTCACAGCCGTGGTTTCTAGACGTTGTTCACCCCACCCCGTTCAGGCTTATGTGGGTTACTCATAGCCATGAATCCCTATTTTGTTTCTAATTTTTAAACTCAACTACCAATTTACAACTTTCCACTTTGAAAGAAACCTGTCTATAGTTGTCCTGTCTATGACCGATTCCAAATATCTAAAGTGATGACTTCCCTGTGTTGACTTAGTGCTAATAAATGTGTGTGCTTTTAAAAAAATACTCTTTTTTTTTTCTACACACAGACTCTGAGCATCACAGAATTGGTCTCTGTTTGTCCTCTCTGCTGTCTACGCTGGTCCTGCTACAGAAAAAAAATCCTTTTTTGAATTAATTCTCATGAAACAACGTCTGAGTGAATGGATACATAAATGAGCTAAAAAAATGAAAGAGCTATAATCCCCATTTCTCTGTTAAGACTAGTTAAAATGATGGAAGAGCAAAAATACTTGATAAAATTACTTTTCCATCTAAGTTACTGAAGTGCGCACTTTCGTTCGTGTCTTTGTTTTATTTTTAGTTTGTTTTTTTGCAGACATGTTCTCACTGTGTTGCCTTGGTTGGCCACAAGTCACTGTGTAGACAAGAACAGACTCAAACTCACAGATTTCTACCTACGTCTGCATCCCAAATGCTATTCCCATTGTTGTGGTTGAGACAGGGTCTTATACAGTAGCCCAGTATTCTAGTTTTATTTTGGTTACTGGTAGGGTGATCTAGGGGAGGAAAAGGTTTATTAGGCTTTTAGTTTTCTGCTACTGGTCATCATTGAGTGGGAGCTAAGGTAGGAACTTGGGCAGTGAGTCACATTCCAGACGTAGTCAAAGGCAGAGAGGAACAAATGCATTTTGCTGCCATCTTGCTGACTTTCAAGCTTTCATATGCAGTTAGGAATCCCTGCCTAGAGTTGGTACTGCAAATGTGGGCTAGGGCCTCCTACATCAATTACCAAGAACCTCTGTCAGGAAAATCTGATCTAGTAATTCCTCAGTAAAAATTTTTCTTCCCAAATAGTTTTAGGTTCTGTCAAGTTGACAGTTAAAGCTACCCAGGACACTCAGACTGGCCTATAAATATGTAGTTTAGGTTGACCTTGAATACACAGCATTCAGATGCAGCAACCTCCTGAATTTAGACATTGAAGATGTGTGATAGATATTCTGCTCCAGATGCGGATTAAAAATTACAAATTAGGCATTCTGTGTCATTTCTAAAACATTATTTGGTGGGCATACACTCATAGAAAAATTACTTAGCTTTGAAATTAATACCAAGTGACACTGTGCTTTCAAGCAATCTTAGCTTTTACAAACAGCTTAGCAAAAACAGATGATTTGACATTTATGGACATATTGAGCTGGATTTCTGTTGCCAGAGCTATGAGATGTTTTATTAGTCTTAAATTATTCATAGCGCAATTGATTGGCTTATTCTGTAAAAGTTAAATTATAAATAAACTGCCGGGTGTGCTCGTAATGCAGTTAGGCAACTAAGGAAGAGCCAAGGCATGTGGGTTCTGGCAGAACCATAACACAGGCCATTAAGTTTCAATATGTTATAACCGAAGGCCAGCTTAATAACCGTAAAAGCCCACATTGCTCCAAGTCCTCACACAACTTGATTGATAAAATAACCACATCATTCCTTTCATGTCAAACCCTTATTCCTCTCCCACTATTTTCCCTATTTTCCTTCAGGAAACTGGGGATCTGTCAGTTTCTAGTTGAAGACATTATCTACAGATCTACCTTGCCCATCATTGAAGAGACCAATGTGGATGGATAGAGTTTGGGCAGACGTACAAAGTAGGTTCAGGTACAATGATAGTGCCTTTGAGGGGTGGCGACATGGCTCATGTGCCTAGTCTCATGACCTGTGCTTGATCCCAGGGTAGAAGAAGAGAACTAACTTGCATAAATTGTCCTCAGACCACCATGTGTACCACAACACACGTGCTCACACATAAACAAAAACACACACACAAAACAAATAAATATAAATTCAAAATAATTTAGAGTAGCTTTGACATTAAGATATAAATATTAGATACTTTATTTTTATTTATCTTTGTTGAGGTAGAGTCTGACTCTGTAGCCCAGGTTGGCCTAGAATTCACTAGGTAACCTTGGCTATCCTGAAACTCATAGCAAGCATTCTGTCTTGACCTCTCAAGTACAGCTTCAAGATGAAATATTTTTAATTTATTCAACTTACTTTATAAGTTATAAAATAGATTAGCAGTAGATTCGGGAAAGTGTCTGCTTGGCTCTTGTTATCATCCAGAGCAACACTGGATAAAGTTCTCTGAGGAAACCCAGTCTTTGAAAAATGTGCTTCCCATTGAAAGAATGCATCTGTAAACAACAGCATTTTTATACCCACAATCAGCAAACTTTCTCTGGGAGGAAAAAAATAAATGAAAAAGAATACCTAAAACAATCAAAAATACCCAACAAAACAAAACAAAGCAATCCCCCCAAATAAATGTTTAAAAATGTGAAAGCTACTTACACTCCACTGCCTATGTATTTTTACTTCAACTTTAAAAATGTAAGAGAATAGTGTCAGCACACAGGGCCCAAAGGAGCCACTGGAAAGAGCTGTACCTAGCAAAGGTCTGATTGAAATAGTACCAAGAACAGGAGCATAGCCAAGAGTTGGAATCAGTATTCTGTGTATGAACCAACAGATACCATCAGGATAGCCCATCTCAGGGAATTTGCTTCAGGACAGAGGTTCAGGCAATGATGCACCAGGCTCTCTGAAAGCTGCAGGGAACAGGAGTAAGGATTCATCTGCTGCCAGCATGGGTCCAAAAGACAGCTCTGTCATCAGCTTTGAGATAGCAACATCACAAGACAGCTAAGGAATTCACCCTTCAGTCTTCGACTCCAGTCTATTTTTTATTTTATGTGCAATTTATTTATGTGTTCAGCTGCATACATCTTGGTTCAGTGTTAATGCCCCAGCTTTAAAAACATTTTCTTTGGACTTGTGCCTAAAGCCAGGATGGAGGAAAGGGGATTGTGTGTGCCTTTCATCCAAAACTAAAAGTGCACACAATGCACCGAGCAACCATTTTCAAGACAAGCTGTGAACGAACAATAAAAAAGACAGAGAGGAAAGAAAAGCACTGTGCTTGTCTGAGTTTAGCATGTTTAGCTTGTGGTCAAGCCATCCAGAGGGCAGGAGAGGTAAGAGGATGCTGGAGAATTCCCTAAGCTGAGCCATCTGGAAAGACAGAGTTCATAGGCAAATATGGAGGGGTCTGTGCAGGGCTGCGAGTGAATCAACAATACAGAACTAGGTTGAGGTTGGGAAAGATAGGGAAAAGAAAGGGAGATCAAAGGAAGGAGGAAAGGAAAGGGGAAGGGAGAATGGGAGGAGGAAACAGGGAGCTTCTTGTCCAGCAGTTTCACAGTGCGTGGAAAAATGGAGGTACCACTATGAGGGGAACGCCTAGAGACCCAAGGGACACTATTGCCACCCTTGCTTTTGGCTTGAACTCACTCTGCTCCACTTCCTTGGTGTATACTGATATCTCCCTAGAAATTGTGACCAGGGTCTGGATGGGCTTAAATCCATACCAAGATTTTGTTTCTAGCACCCTGGTTTTGTTGTTTGTTTGTTTTGACTTGGGGGTTGCTTGTTTGTCATCTCCCAAGTAGAAGTAGTCTCAAGGGGTGGGTGAGGACAGCAAATTATATGTCACATAAACTGGAGCAGTGGAGGCTGGGGGATGTAGCTTTGAGATTAGACTGTTTGCTATGGAATCCAGAAGTCTGGGTCCCTAGCAGTTGTCACAGGCCTGGAACCTCAGTATAAGACTGTGGAAACTGGAAGATTCTTGAAGCTTCCTGGCAGAACAGTCTAGCCAAAACCAAAGTTCCAGTCAGTCGGGGAAACTCTGAAAAAATAAGGGAGGGAAGTGAGTAAAGATACCCAACATCAATCTCAGGTCTCCATCCATGTATGTGAGAGCACCTCCTACCCCAAAAACACACAAACAGAAGCAATGAGAGAACTGAGAACAAAATAAAGCTATTTACCCAGGAGTCTTCAGTCTCAGAAAAAGACTTTTACAAAGGGCTGTAAAACAATAGTGCCAAACATAAAAGAGCAATAAGAATCCATCCCCAGAAGACTTTCACTAGAGGAAAAGGAAGACTCTGTCTTAGCAGATCAAGGCACTTGCCACCAAGCAAGATGACTTGAGTTCCATGCCAGGAAGGATAGAGTGGGAATAGAAAACCAGCTCCCCAGAGTTTTTCTCTGGCTGTGAATGCTGTGGTACACACACATATTCACCACCATCGTGCATGTAACAAATAATACACGTTAAAGAAAGAAGAAAGATCTTTAGAAAATATGCCCCATAATAAGAATGTTTATCTAGAGATAAAAATGGAGAGCACAGGTAATAACAGCCAGAGTTCAGATCCACAGCTCTGTGGGAAAGGCTGGGCATGCTGATATAGGTTAGTGGCTATGGTAGGGTATTGAGCAGAGACAGTATGCCTGAGGCTTGCTGGTCAGCCAGCTTAGTCTGTGAACTCCACATTCAATTACAGACTCTGTCTCATAAGCCTCTGGCCTGTGTTCAATTTAAGAGTTTACACATGTCGTGTGGGTATTCTGCCACACGTATTGTCATTCAAACAAATATTAACATGCACACACAAAATCAGTCACGCATGTTGATGTGTTCATGTACACATGTATAAAGACACATTAATTACAAAAGCATTTAATAAGTAATTTCTTAAATTGACAAAGATCATCTATGAAAAACATATAGTTGACATCATACTTAAGGTTTAATAACTTAAGGTAAGGTCAAGAAACAGACATTCATGAAAGCATGACATATTTTTATTTAAATATGTTTAGATTTCTTGTGCTGAAAATCCAACAGCTTGTGGAAGAAAAGCTGCAAGAGCAATGGAATGAGTTTACCAAGGCCTCATAGTACAAGACTAATAAACATCTCTTGCTTTTCAGTAACAACAATTTTTTGTAAATCAAAACTGTAGGTGACCATTCTAACTGTAGTAACTTGGGAAGTATGAAACATGTGACAACAGCCTATAATGTCAGAGGAAAATGCAAAGTATTGTCCAGAGAGTTCAAATAATACATGAATAATTATGCTTTGAGAATCAGCATTACTTTATTTCATTTTATTTTGAGATTGGCTCTCACTGTGTAGTCACTTGAACTCATAGACATCCATATGGCTCTGCCTGCCAAGTGCTGGGATTAAAGATGTCTGCCACCATTTCTGACTATGAATCAGCATCTTAAAGGTTTTAACTCTGTTAAAACTTATTTATAGATTCAATATGGCTAAAACCAAAATGCCCAAAGAACTTTTATGGAGATGATGAGTCAGTTCAACACTGATCACAGTAGTAAAAATCAACTGAAACAACATTGGATAAGAACATATTTCAAATGTCATGACTGCATGATTCCAATGTTTATTACAAAACTATAGCATCCAAAATAGTTCAGTGGTCATGGCAGGAAAACCGAGAGAAGCCAGTGGGACAGAGCATATATAAACTGTAAAGGGTTTTTAAGGACAACAGCAACTTCATGGGATTGTTGAAACAATTGATGTCTACATGCAAACCCTGAAGCTTCAAGGCATAACCTGCAAAGCATCTAAAATAGTTGTAGACCTCAAGGTAAAATACAAAGTTATAATCTTTCAGAACCAAAGGGAATAAGAAAAAAGTTGTATAATATTGAATTAGGCAGTGAGTTCTTAAAAATAATGGCTGAAATATGAACATAGACTTCATCAAAATTTTAAAAATCTGCTTTGAAAATGTTCTGTTCCAAAACCAACAGCAAAAATGAGTTTTAACCAAAACAAACAAACAAATAAACAAACACTCTTGTCCCACATCAGGCTGTTTTCATTGTCAAGTATATAAATCTTTCAGATTTAAAATTTAAGAAGACAAAGTTCTCAAAAAAGATGTACTCAGTTAATTCATCATAAAAACATACAGTTAGTAAGTCATAACATAAAAATAAATTCAAGATTGCTTGACATTTAAAAACTTCAAGCTAAAACTATAATCATACACAGCTATATATCAATAAAAAAGGTTAAAATGCCTGGAGAGATGGCTCGGGGGTTAAGAGCACTGCCTGACCTTCCAGGGGACCTGGGTTCAGTTCCCAGGATCTGTAGGATGGCTCAAAAATGTTTGTAATTCCCATTCTAGAAGATACAATGCCCTCTTCTGACTTCCTCTGGTACCAGGCATAAACATGGTACCAACACATAATGCAAAGTCCTAATGTATATACAATAAACAAATCTAAAACTTAAGATTTTCACAGGAGAAGATAAACCTGTTCTTACTACAACTTGAGATGCCAAGGATGGTTGGTATTCATGGAAGCCCTCTCCTTTTCTGAAGAGAAAGCAGAGAATGGATTGCGGTGGGGGTGGGGGCACATGTAGAAAGACTGAGAGGAGAAAGGGAAGGAAACTGGGGTTGAGATGTAAAGTAGGCTAATTTTTTTAAAAAAAAATAATTTCAGAAATAAAAAAGAACGTTTTTCAAAAAGGAATTGTTAAAATGGCCAACCCTATATTCACACACTGAATGATCCAACCATCACACTCCTCAGTGCTTCTCTGAGAAATCAGAATTGTGCATGGACATCCAGAGCAGCTTTACTTGTATTGTAGGTGACCCCAAACAAAGACAGCCCAAAGGGCATCAACAAATAGACAGATTTAAAAAATGACATTATGTACCCACAGGAGAATGCTCGATATTTACAAAGAATGAAGAACTGATATGAACACTGAAATAGAGGTGTGTGGATACCAAAATAATAGCACCAAATGGAAGAAGCTGGACTGGAAAAAAAAAAAAAAAGAATGTGTTATGCTATTTCACTCACATTAACAGTGTGAGCCTCACGTGGCCTCACACTCCTTCAGCCTCAGTACTAGGGAAGGAGAGGCAGGAGGAGCTCTGGAACGTGGAGGTGAGCCTGGTCTGTGGTGTGAGTCCCAGGCCAGCCAGAACTATAGAGTGAAATTCTGATAGCAGATTGGTGTTCGTTCTAGAGAGGACGCATTTGAAAGGGGCAGAGAGACAAACATATTCATTATCTTGGCTCTGGTGATGTGATCGCTACTGCGGACCATAGAAATTACTTATAAATTTGGATTATTGCAAATTTATTACACATAAAACTGCCAATGTCCAAGGATGTAATTACCATATTAACACACAGACACACACACACTCATACACATGATATATATGCTATATTACCCCTAGAATTATGAAAAGCTTAATTTGAAGTGAAAGAGTCTGACATGTAGGGATAGTGAAAACCCTAATAATAGAAGTTTCTAAATCCATTTGTTCCAATTAAGTAACATTTTTATACCCAGCTTTGACAATTCCAAGAAATTCTTCTTCAAATGATTTTCGTCCATTTTGGTCATGTATCTTTCTGAGTCATAGCATGGCATGACAGGGTCAAGGAGAGACTGTCTACAAAACGTATATAATTTAAGGGAAAAAATTATACTTAAGTTTGGGGCCATATATTCTATTGCTTTAGCAAATACTGTTTTGAAGGGCTGGTTACAGCACTGTTGTTTGGTAGAGCAAAAATGAAGAAATAGCTGATGTAGGAATTGATCACAGGAGCTGAGGAGATATGTTCATGGTGAACAGTACTGGCTATTCCTCCAGAGGACATGAGTTCAATTCTTCACATGTACATAGCAGCTCACAACCATCTGCAATTCCAGTACCAGAGAATCTGACCTCCCTCTTCTGACCTCCAATGGCACCAGCCACTCAGAGATACACTCTCCCTAGATAGTGCAAACAATCTGTAAACATACAATGACACTAAAATCCAAGAAAATACAGATGTGTAAACGGTGCAGTCTGGAGATGGACCCCAGGCATGACGATCAAACCATGAGTTCCTGCTCGCAGTGCAGTTCTTCCAGTTCTGTTGCTTTGCATGGTATTTCTCAGGCAAGCTTTGCCTTCCTTGCCTGCACTTGAGAAAGCTTTTCTACATTCTGTCTTTCACACAGCAACAGATGACATACCAAGGTAGAGGAAACTGAGTAGAAAGCATTCCCCCAAGTCAGGCAGGAGGCATTGTTTAAACCAAGAGAGAGAAGAAGGGTTGCAGGTCTGTTAGGAGTCTTTTGAGGGTCAAGGACAGTATATATGGATATACAGTTGAACTCACAACTTTTGGTATAAAGATGTCAAACAGCTGAACCCCCAGTTTTTGTTTCTGGTCCTTGTCTCTGTAGAGGTGAACTGCAGTTAGAAGGTAACTGACTGCTGTCAAGGTCCTCCTGTTTTATACCCAAGAAAGAATAGCTTAAATTTCAGAACAACAGTCAAAAAGGTCTTTGGTTCTTCTCTAGAATCTTTAGATTTACTGAGTTAGCAATACATTTGCCTTCTTCTGACATATGCTGAATGCAGTTAAAATACAATTTTCAGCAAACACAGCTCCTTGTTGAATGTATGCACAGCTTCCTGATGAACGCATCTGTAAAGAAATGCCCCTGATCCTAAAGCTGTAGGTGGAAAGAAAAAACAAAAACAGGACACATATCATCTTTATGTTAGAAATCAACCATATCTCAAAGATTGAAATCAGTGGTTACATGAAAAAAAAAATGCCAGCAAGTTATGAAGGGGCAAATGACAAACCCTCTTGGGATTTTGGTGTATTTCCTACTCTTTCCACATCAATGGGTGGGATGTGACAGGAACTTCAAAGCAGGTCCAGCCAGGAACAAGACACTCAAAATGGCCACCAAGAGGAGTAGTAGACTTACAATTGATAGCTCAAAGGAGAGCCGTTCTCCCATAGCCATGGGTGGTTGGGCTTCTTCCGATGCAGTCCCATCCAAAATGGAGATGTGGAGTAAGAAGTTGCTTGTAAGACAAAGGTCTGTGGAAAGACACCACCCTGAGTTTTAGGTTCATCAAATTAAATAGCAAAAAGATCTCCAACATCCCTTGGTGCCTTAATGAAAAGGTTTACAAAGGTTCATGGTGACTTAATATCCTACATGCCCAAGGCCAAGTATGCAATCTGGTGGAAAAACAGCTATTTTCTCTCTCAAACAAATGTTTCTCCCTGTAGTGGTTTGAATGAAAATAGCCCTCACAATCTCACAGGTTGTTGTATAGTTGGATGTGTGCCCTGTTGGAGGAACTGTGTCACAGGGGATGGGCTTTGAGGTTTGAGAAGTTCATGCCAAGCCCAGTTTCACTCTCTTCCTGCTGTGTGCAGATCCAGACGTAGACCTCTCAGCTACCATGTCTGCTTGTGTGCCGCTTATGCTGTGCTTCCCACATGCTGACAGAGGACTAATCTAAACTGTCAGTTAGCCTGAGATGAATGCTATTCTTTATGACTTGCCAGGGTCATGGCATCTATTCACAGAAAACAAAAACAAAACAAGCAAAAAACAACAAAAACAAAACAAAAACAAACAACAACAACAACAACAAAAAAAAAACAAAACAGAAGAACAAAAACCTAAGGCACTTTCTCAAGTCTTCATTTTCTTTTACCAACCCATAACCCATCACCATCACCCCAAAGAACTCACCAGATCATCTGTGCTATTAATTTGTAGTAACTGGGCATCCAAAGATAGGCAGTTCTCCCGGCTTTTTTCCCAGTTAAAGGGCCCACTGAAGAGGTAACAGTTTTCTTTATGCCAGAGCCAGTCTTCTGGACAAGGACCTAGGAAGTGTTCACATATAATGGATGAGTTCTGAGTAAAAACATTTCTTCAGTTCTTCCCGAGAAAGATGCCCAGATTCTGCTGGCTCCGAATGGCCAGAGTCTTTACTTCCTATATGTATGCATCTGTATGTGTTTAATTTTCTACCTTTATTTCTGTCTCTTCCTCTGTCTTTATCTCTGTCTCTGTTTCATCTCCATCTCTATCTCTATGTACCATGTGCATGCAGTGCTCTCAGAAGTCAGAAGATGGTGTCAGATCTACTGGGACTGGATTGTTGTCAGAGATGAGCTGCTCTGTGGGTGCTCAATCTAAGTTCTCTGGAGGAGCAGCCGGTATTCTTAATCACTGAGTCACATTTCCAACGCATGTTTACTTTTATATGTTTACTTTTATATATTTTTATTTAAAATACATGTTTTTTCACACATTATATTTGACTCTTCACAGTTCCTCTTCCCTTTATGTGTGTGTGTTGGTGTGTATGTGTGTGTGTGTGTTTGTATATTATTCAACTATATATACTTTCAAATAAAAAGAGAAAAGGCATTCTGATTTTAGTAATCTAAGCCAACTTTTCATTTAGCATCCAATTTCCCCTCTTTGGAGACACAGATTACTATATTAATTTAGAATTTGATTTTTTTAAGGTAAATTTGAAATGTTGAAAAGGAGAGTTAAAAAATGGATGTCTACTGGCAACACTATTATTACAAAGTCAAGCATGCATTTAGAAGCTCTGTTTCTCTGAGTAACAGAATTAGTGTTCACTACTTTGTCTTCTTTTATCCCTCTGCTACCCAACGTAGTTACCAGTGTGGTTTGTGAAATGAGGTAAGTTTGCAGACACCTGTGCTTGCCCTTAAAGCACACATGGGACTTTGAGAGCTAGTCAGAACCATGCAGACTAGCCTGCTGAGAGAACACCATACTGGTTTGTGTAATAATACAATTTCAGATGCTTTGGTTTAAAAAAAACAAAAACCTATGTCATTACAATTAATTATATCTCCTTATTTTTCTTCCTTAAACAGGTGTGTGCAAGAAAATTTGCTTTTGCACAGTGGCTCACATTCTTTTGAACAAGTTTGTTTTCGTGAGAATGCTTTATCTATAAACAATAAGGATTCTTAATTTCCATGTATTTCAGAAACTAAAATTGTTCCTAGCAGCAAAATTTTATAAGGAATCCAGCAAAGCCAATCTGGGAGAAGGCAGTAGGTAAAGGTATCAACATTTCTGTGCTGAGAACTCCCAGACCATCAGCAGGGTCAACACCAACCTGGTTGTTATGGTAACACACAAGGAATTGCCTTTTGCTCTACAATGTGACAAAAAGGGGAGAAAGTCCTTAATGAGAGTAACATTATATTTTAATTTTTTTGTTGTGGAACAAATCCACCTGATAATTTTATACAAGTAAGCTTCATCAGAAAGACAAATGTAGGATGCCTAATACAGTAGCACTTGGGGGACTAAGTCAAGAGGATTTCAGTGATGTCAAAAGCAATCTGTCCGAAGAAAATATCAATATTGCAGGAAGGTAGTAATAATCTCTGATGACACAAAGGTTGCCAGCACAACCTATTCTTTCTCTGCGGCCCAGATTATTAATCTCTTTAGACAGATGAAGCCATCTCAATTCCTATATAAACCTACTTTGCAGACCTCTTGCTATTCTTCAACCTTAAGTGTCCACCTAAGTCTTTAGTAAGGTAACCACCACAGCTTAAGCAAATTTGTGCCCATTAAAGAAAAAGGGACAGAATGAAGCTAAAACAGGAGATGGGCTAAAGAGCTACAATGAGAAGAGCCCCAAAAAGAGAAGACAGTAATTAAGATGCATTCAGAAGAAAACAATAACACATCTGTGACAAGAGGTGACCATGGGACAGGATGATGCTACAGGCCAAACCTCAAAGCTGGAATTTGAAAGAAGGCAGAAAACTTTATGGCCATGAGAAGGAGAGCTCCAACAATCTGATGATTAGCAGGCCTCCCATGGGCCAGGGTGGAAATGGGACTCACAGAAAGCTTGTGTTTGGCCCATGTGTGCAGTGGTGGTTCAGTTAAACCTGATTAAGACTGTGCTGCACACCCACCAGTCCTCCTGTACCTGAAGAGTTCACAGCTCTCTGCAGGGCTTCCTGGAGGTTCCGATTCTTCTGCAGAAGCTCCTCCTGCTCCTTGGATTTCTTGTTCAGCTTCCAGGTGAGGGTGTCTAGCTTTCTCTTGAGTTCTCTCTGGGGCTCCTCTACAGTTTGAGCACAGTGGGGAAAAAAACTCTTAGGAGGAGTTACATTTAAAAAAATCAATTTTCATCGTAGCAGAAGTATACCTGATAGTTTTAGAGAAGAAAGCTTTATTAGGAAGACAAATGTGGTGGTAGGCCTAATGTGGGGGCTCTTGCTTTCAATCTTAGCTGCCAAGAGTCTAAGGCAGGAGGATTTCCACAAGTTCAAGACCAATCTGATCCAAATAATGATTCCCAGGCCAATCTTCCCTATAGAATGAGAGTCTATCCAAAACAAACAGGCAAGATCAAGAAAAAAAAATCCAGCAAACTTCAGGAAATGGAGACAGATATGCAAATGATAGTCTAGGAAGAGTCTGCAGTAATGAAAGCAGAAACTGTAGTTGAGACATATAAAAATCTAAAACAGAATGTGAACTTTCCTCATAGTATTTTGCTCAGACCCATTATAGTATGAAAATATAAACAAATCAGGTTTTTGGACCAAAGAATTGGTCTAGACACCTTGCCTATATTATGAAAAAGAGAAAAGGCATGCCTATATGTACTGTATTAAAGTCAACTACACTTCTGTATGTGTGTGTGTGTGTGTGTGTGTGTGTGTGTGTGTGTAAAATATAATATAGCTCGTAGCAATACCTATGAGTACATACAAAACTTAATGAGCACATATACCAATGGCACAAACTGTTGTGAGTACTTTGCATGTCTGAACTCATCTAATCATTGTGAAAGTCAGAGATGACTTCCAGCTGTCATCTTCATCCGACAGACCAAGAAGTCAGGGATTTGAACCTAATGTTGAGTTTATATTTGATGCCTTTTGACAGACCTTTATTGTCAACTTAATTAAATCTGGAATGGGCTAAAAGCCAGGCTGCTGGTTATGCCTGGTAATACAGTTTAACAATGAGATTACCTAAAGTGGGAAAACCTCCTCAAAATATGGTCATCCCCTTCCTGTGTCAACAAAAAGACAAGGAAGAAGGGAATTTTGCTTTGTGCTAATAAACATTTGCTTTGCAGGCAAGTTTTTCAATCGCTTGGGTGTATTCCTTCAATTATATTAGAAGCAGCCTCCTTTGACTTCTAAAATAGACTAAAGACAAGTAGTTTTTCAAAGATAGTCCAGACTTTTAGTGCCATATAATGGCAGGTGAGACTCCCAGCCTTAACAACTATTCAACTGCCAAATTTTCCACCATCCAGTGTGAGATACCCCCTTTTTGGTGCTCCAGACATATTATGGGAACCAATCAAATAAAACAGTTTTAATATATAGTCATCCTGTTGCTTCTGTTCCTCTTCAGATCCCCTATAGTACACTTCCTCCCACACAGTTTTGAGAGTGAACTAATTGATAAGATTTAGATGTGCTAGATCCAGAACATGCTAGACATTCAAGATTTGGGGGCCCTATGGGGAACTGGCCATTTTCCTGAAACTATTTTCATAGATAAGGATTAAGAAGGACCAACAGTTCTGATGCTGAATATAAAAACTACTCTTCTGAAAACCTTGTATCTCCTTTGCTTCCAAGTAAATAACATTATAGCTGTTAATAGGACAGATAAAGCTTCCTCAAATTTGAAAAAACTAACCTCATCTTTTTTCACATGGGATTTCAATATTATGATATTTTATTAGACTTTTTCTGAAGCCATATGATCAAAGAGTGCACCTGTGCTCTTTATTAATTAGCTATATATAGCTATGATTATCAGGAATGAAGCACAAGACCTAGAATCTGACAGAAAGAATCACATGAGTTCTGTATCTGATCCACAGTTTATGTCTGGCTTCTGTGAAAAAGGGTTCCCAATGGTCCTCACACAGACTTAATCCCACACAATCTACAACCAATAAATGTAAACTGCTTCACTGCTGCATCTGAAAAACAAACCATTGGTTGGGATCTTGTTTGTCTGTGAATGGAAACACCCTATCCTTGAAAGATATTTAAGTCTCCTTCCCTTAAAAATTGGTTTGAATTATTGGGTCCTTTTAATTTACTGAAAAGTTCCTCCCTAGAGAAATTAAATATATGCTTGACACTAGTTGAAGGTTGACTTGTTTAAAATTTTATTTAGTTTTGTAAATCTAAATTACTTCTTTCCTATTGAAATTCTTCTCCCTCCTCCCTTTCTTCATTTTTCCTGCCTCTCTCTCTCTCTCTCTCTCTCTCTCTCTCTCTCTCTCTCTCTCTCTCTCTCTCTCTCTCTCTCTCTCTCTCTCTGTCCTCTATCTTTCTGTTTCTTTTCTCCTTGTAGCCTTGGCAAAACCCTGCAATATAAACAAGGTTGGCCTTGCACTCAGATATCTGCCTGCTTCTGTCTTTCTCGTTAGGATTGAAGGTGTGTTCAATCAGGCCAGCATGGAAAGACTTATAAACTGAGAAAATTTATGACAAACCACTCATCTTCATTACTGATAAAGTCTATTCTCTTCTCAATACTTTTGTATATATTTTAAAGGGTATATATGTATATATATGTGTGTGTGTGTGTGTGTGTGTGTGTGTGTGTGTGTTTCTGTGTGTCTGTGTATGTGTGTATGTGTGTAAATATATATATTCAAGAAAACTGCACATTTAAACTGTTAGCCACATGAGCAAGAAATTTGCTTTTGATTGTCACTCAATTGCTAATTCCGAGAATTCAGCCCTCATATGAGCACTTCTTAGGAAGGTAAATTATAGTGAAAAAGATTCTATCACACCCAACTCTGTACTTAGAAGCACATACCCTGTTGATTACACTGCAGAAAATCCCAATAGTGTATTACATAATTGAATTAGGTTCTGAATTCCACTGACAGATGAAAACATCTCAATTCCTATATAAACCTATTTTGCAGACCTCTTGCTATTGTTCATCCTGAAGTGTCCACCTAAGTCTTCAGTCAGCTGACCTCTACTGCTTGTAGTTAGACAGATGTTGTGCCCATTTAAGAAACAGGCTCAGAATGAAGCTAACACAGGAGCTGAGCTGAAGAAATATGATGACAAGAAGACCCCAAGGAAAGGGAGGCAAGTGACCAAGAAACACTTAGAAGGAAACAATAACATATCTACAGCAGGAGGTGACAAAGGGACAGAATGGTGGGTCAGTCCAAACCTCAAAGCTGGAATTTGAAAGAAGGCAGAAAACTTTATGGCCATGAGAAGGAGAGCTCCAACAATCTGATGATTAGCAGGCCTCCCATGGGCCAGGGTGGAAATGGGACTCACAGAGAGCTTGTGTAGGGCACTCTGAGTGTTTGGCCCATGTGTGCTGTGGTGGTTTGGTTAAACCTAATTAAGACTGTGCTGAACACCCACCAGTCCTCCTGTACCTGAAGAGTTCACAGCTCTCTGCAGGGCTTCCTGGAGGTTCTGGTTCTTCTGCAGAAGCTCCTCCTGCTCCTTGGATTTCTCATTTAGCTTCCAGGTGAGGGTGTCTATCTTTCCCTTGAGTTCTCTCTGTGACTCCTCTACAGTGTGAGCAAAGTGGAAAAAAGTCCTTAAGAAAAGTTACATTAAAACATTCAATTCTCATTGTGTCATAAATATACCTGATGATTTTAGAGAAGCAAGCTTAATCAGGAAGAGAAATGTAAGCCTTAATAAGTTAGCTTTTGTCTGCAATCTCAGCACTCAAGAGACTAAGGCAGGAAGATTTCTATAAGTTCAAAATTCAAACAAAACTACAGAAAAAAAAAATCCTAAACAATAAAGTAGAAGATTCTGAAATAACGAAAGCAGAAACTAAATGTGAACTTTCCTCCTAATTTGCCTAGGCCAATTATACTATGTAAATGTAGACAAGTCAGGTCTTTTGACTAAAGAAATGGTCTAGACACCTTACCTATATTATGGCAACATGAGAAAGGCACTGTATTAAATCAATTACATTTCTCTCTCTCTCTCTCTCTCTCTCTCTCTCTCTCTCTCTCTCTCTCTCTCTCTCTGTGTGTGTGTGTGTGTGTGTGTGTGTGTGTGTGTAAAAATTCTTTACCAATGGGACAAACTGTTGTGAGTACTTTGCATATCTGAACTCATCGAATCATTGTGAAAGTCAGAGATAACTTCCAGCTGTCATCTTCATCTGACAGACCAAGAAGTCAGGGATTTGAACCTAATGTTGAGATTGTATTTGATGTCTTTTGACAGACCTTGGTTGTCAACTTACTTACATCTGGGATGGAATAAGCGCCAGGCTGCTGGTCATACCTATGATGGTTGGCCTTAACCAGAGTATCTGAACTTCAAAGAATTAAATGTGGACATCCCCTTCCTGGGTCAACCCAGAAACAGGGGAGAAGGAAATTTTGCTTTGTGCTAATGAACATTCACTCTGCAGGCAAGTTTATCAGTCCGCTGGGTGCATTTCTTTACTTTTGTTAGAATGAGCTTCCTTTTGGCTTCCATCATAGACCGAAGATAAAAAGCTCTTCAGAGATATTCCAGCTCTTCAGTGGCAGAAGACACTGATTTTCTGAGACAGCTAAGCTCACAAACTGGTCAGCTGCCAAAGTCTCTACCCATTTAGTGCAAGATAACCTTTGTTGGACACCAGACATACTATGAAAACTAATTTAATAAATTTCCTTTATATACTCATCCCGTTTCTTCTGTTCCTCTTTAGAACCTAATACGGTCACTGAGCACACTTCCTCTCAAATGCCTTTGTGGATGAACTAATTGAGGATGTATTCTGTGGGCTCTAGACTTGCTAAAGGTTCAGGATCTGGTGGCCTATAACCATTTGCATCAAGCTATTTGCAAAGAAAAAGATTGAGAAGGACCACCATTTCTATTGTTAATTATTAAGATCTATTCCTTTGAGAGCCATACATTACTTTAGCTTCCCAGTAAATCATATCAGATCTGTTCCTGGGACAGATAAAGCCTTCATCAAAGTTGAGAAAACTAGCATTATGATACTTTTATGAGGCTCTTTTTAATGCCATATGATCAAAGCTTTCATCTGTGGCCTCTATTAATTGGCTATATTTAGCATCGAAGAAATGGGAAACAAGACCTAGTATATCTGCCAGAAGGAGACATGTGAGTTCCATGTGTGGCCCACAGTTCATCTCTGGCATCTCTGAGAAAGGGTTCCTCATGGTCCTGACCCAGATTGAATCCCATACTATTTACAGTTGATAAATGTGACCTGTTCCACTGCTGCATCGGTGAAGCAAACCATTAGTTGAGATTTTAGCTATGTATGTAAGCACTCCCATCCTTGATATTTAAGCCTCCTTCCCTTAAACCTGGTTGGAAACACTAAGTCACATTATCTCATTGAAAAGTCTCTCCATAGGAAAATTATATATATATGTTTCAAATTAATCAAAAGTCAATTTGTCAAAAGAAAATCTGTTTACTTTTGCAAATAGAAATTACCTTATTTATACAAAGAAAGGCTTTATTAATTTAATCTTTCCAGGTAGCTCTGACTAGATGTCCCAATGTAGACCACACCAGTCTTGAACTCAAAGAACTTCCTACTCTGTCTCCCTAGCTATGATTAAAGGCACACATCACCATTCTGGACCTGTCAAGACTTGTAAACTGAACATCAAACCACTCATCATTGTTGCTAACTATCCTGCTCTCAATATGTTTGTCTATACAATGAAGGAATGGCCATCTATATCATTATTATATATGAATCCACAGAAACTGCACATGTAAACTGTTAGCGACATAAGCAAGCATCGGGGGAATTTGTTTTGACTGGCACTTAATTGCTAATCCTGAGAATGGAGCCCCATTTGAACACTTCCTGGGTAGGGACCTGGTAGTAAAATAAATTCTGTCACACCTTACTCTATACTTAGAAGCACATACCCCATAGATTGCCCTACAGAAAAGATCAATATTGCAGAAATGTAGTAACAATTTCTGATGGCACAAAGGGACTCAGCACCATCTATTCGTTCTCTGCCCCCTAAATTCTTAACCCAGTTAGACAAATGAAACTGTCTCACTCTCTACATAAACCCACATTCCAAACCTCCCACTTTTGTTCAATCTCAAGTGCTCTCTTAAGTCTTCAGTCAGCTAACCTTCCCTGCTTGTACTTAGACAGATTTGGTGCCAATTTAAGAATCAAGGTCAGAATGAAGCTAACACAAGATCTGGGCTATAATGAAAAGACCTCCTCCCCCAAAAAAGGGAGGCCAGTGACTAAGATGCATTTAGAAGAAAATAATAACACATCTGTGACAAGAGGTGACAGTGGGACAGGATGATGCTACAGGCCAAACCTCAAAGCTGGAATTTGAAAGAAGGAGGAAAACTTTATGGCCATGAGAAGGAGAGCTCCAACAATCTGATGATTAGCAGGCCTCCCATGGGCCAGGGTGGAAATGGGACTCACAGAGAGCTTGTGTAGGGCACTCTGAGTGTTTGGCCCATGTGTGCTGTGGTGGTTCAGTTAAACCTAATTAAGACTGTGCTACACACCCACCAGTCCTCCTGTACCTGAAGAGTTCACAGCTCTCTGCAGGGCTTCCTGGAGGTTCTGATTCTTCTGCAGAAGCTCCTCCTGCTCCTTGGATTTCTTGTTCAGCTTCCAGGTGAGGGTGTCTATCTTTCTCTTGAGTTCTTTCTTTCCTTCCTGTGAGGCATTTTTTGCCATCTGCTGGGCTAACATCTGCCCCTCCAGGATATGATCCTGGTGTGTAAGGTTTGCTTCGTATTGCTTTAGGAGGTTAGATACCTGGAGTACTAAACCAGAGAGAATTAAGAGTCAGCCTAGCCTGTCCAAAACATATGCAGCCTCTGGATGCCCACGAAATTAAGACACCAACTCGAACCATCTATCTTGACAACACATGAGTGTTGACAGAAATGTTTTATGAACTTGCACAATGATGGAAGACTAAATGTACCTCAGTGACTTCTGGGAATTGGCCCATGTTTATTCACAACTTCTGAACCTAGGTGTTCTTCAACTATATTACTCAAAATTGCAGTTTTATTATAATTCTTATTAGTGATTATGCAGATATTTCTGAATAGAAAATTGCCACTTTTGTGTGTTTTCTGGAGAGTTCATAGTGTGGTGTAGCAGCAGAGTGGTCAAGGAGGGAGATGTAGCTTCGTGGCATAGGATGGGGATGTAGCTCTGTTAGAGGGATGAGAAGCTGTGATATTCCTCAGTGTCAGAGGACTTGGTCAGCACGAAGAATGATGTATATATATATACATATATGCACAAGCTATATCTAGCTTGAAAATAATAAGGTAAAGACAATGGAAGAGCATTCGTTCATGAAATCTCACCTCTAGTTGAGGAGCTATTAGCAATTGATGGATCCTGGAAAGGGAGAGTCAGTTTTCATTATGGATGTGACGCCTGTGAGATTACCTATGCTCCAGCAGAGGGCCCTATACAATGCACGTACAGGCAGCATTAAGTGGAGTCACTAGGCTTAAAAATAAAAAAACGAGGGCACATGAAATTCAGAGGAAATGGGAGGTGGGGAGGAACCTAAGCAGAAAAAATGGGGATAGGATGCGTTTGATCAAAATGCATTTTACATGTTTGAAATTCTCCCTCCCTAAAATTATATATATATATATATATATATATATATATATATATATATATATATATATATATTATGTTATGTTATATTATATTATATTATATTATATTATATTATATTATATATAAGTACACTGTAGCTGTTTTTAGACACACCAGAAGAGGGCATCAGATCTCATTACAGATGGTTGTGACCCACTATGTAGTTGCTGAAATTTGAACTCACGACCTCTGTAACAACAGTCAGTTCTCTTAACCACTGAGCCATGAAATTCCCAAATATATAACATTGTAAAATAAAAAAGTGTTTAAAGTAATGATAGGATAAGAAATACTACAATACAATAAATAAAATATTAGCATGCTATAGTAGTCACCTCTTCCCTAGACTCTGATTCATAGGAGAAATTGCCATTAACAGTTTATTCAGCTAAATTTTTCTCATAGCTCCTCCCACTCTGTCTACACTGCCAGACTTCCTAATTTCATTTAAGAACTTCAACATTTGCCTTCCTTTTTGAGACAACCACCCATGAAATATTTATAAATTTCTGTATGCTGGCAGTGAGAGTAATTTTTCTTCTTCTTCTTCTTTTTTTTTTTTTTTTTTTTTTTTTTTTTTTTGCTGTAAAATGGTTTAAGAGGGTGGAAACAGAATGAATGTTGTGTAATCAAACAGATTTGAGGAACATTGTTCTAAGAACTCAGTTTTCATCCAGTGCAAGCGAGCAGCTGCTGACTCTTTATTTCTAGGCTCAATCTGAGCCAGCTGGATGGTGATTGATACCTCCAAGGTAGATTTTTTTTCTGACTGCTGCTGTCCAGTACCATCCCCTGCCCTCTTCATTAGGAGAGGCCTTAAGTCCTACATACCCCCCGCCCCCAGTTACAAGGAGTTAGATGAGTTATACAATTGTACTTCTGAGTCCTTATATCTTGGACCCTGACTGGTCGAATAACTCAGATCTGCAACCTGCTCAGGCAGGCTGACACAGGGAAATCTTATCTTTCTTACTTAGCAACTCTTGTTCTCATTCTCACTTCTTTTTCCCTCTCAGTATCTCTACGCTCCCTCATGTTATAAACACAAAATACATTTTGCTGTCAGTGTTTTTTACATATTTCAAGTGGGTCATGTGACTTTTAACATTTAATCCGATATATCAAAACAAAAGTAAATAGATTTTTTTTTCCTCCTGGGTAGCTCAGATGTAACACTATGTATTAGAAACTTTAAGTGATTACCAAATTATCCTAAGGTATAACTAGGCTCCTCTATGAAATTATGAAGCAAAACTAAAACACTGTACTGTGAATAGTCCCCATCCATCCCCTCCTCTAATGGAGGAATGAGCACAGTATACTCTTTAATGCTTATCGGTACACTTAATGGGTATAAATACATAATATTTAGCTTAAAATGAATGTAAAGCTAGGCTGATCTGAGTTGCTGTGTGCTGTGCTCCTAAACCCCATTGCCCACCCTCAGTTCCCTACTTCAACACTTACACCGTGTCCATTGTACAATAAGGGTCACTGATAACACCAGGCAGAGGATAAGAAGAGTCATAGCGGCAGGGCACCACCATGGGGAGGAGAGCAAATGCAGACCTGCAGGGAAGGAGAATTCGAAATTGGAAAAGACACAAGTAAGTGGTCAAGCCAGTCTCTGGATGCTGTCTGTGTCTGCTCTTGTGATCTGCCTTCCTTAGCACCCTGCCCGAAACCCCACGGGCTCTGCTCCAGTGTTGGTGATGCAAGGGATGATTACATGGAACTGAAGTAAATGACGTATGGTCTCACATGGGAAAAAAATAACAACTGAGATTCAGTATGAGGTATAGACACTAAATACTTGATCCTGAAGCTTTTACCTCATCTATTCTAAGATGTAACTAGTCTCTTTTATGAAATTATGAAGTAAAACAAGAAAACATTTCACTGTGAATAGTCTCTTGTGCTTCATCTATTGTATTCAGCTTTCCCAACACAGCCTAACAACTTTATCTACTGTGCAGAAAGAGTGGTGTTTACGTACGCAGATGTTGGGGTTAGTTGTGTGCACCTTGTATTCAGATGCTGAGTTCTGTGCCCCAAGATCAGCTTGCTGTCTGGACATGGGCATTGTATTGACCAATGTGTGGTAAAGAATGCTCCCCAATAATCTCTGATTTGGTAATTAAAGGCTGTAGCCTGTGATTGGTCAGGAGAGAGAGAAATGGTGGACTAGAGATCAAGTAGAGGGGTCTCACTCAGGCAGGAACTATGAGGAGAAAGAAGAAGAGAAGGGAAGAGAAGAAGGTAGCACCATTAGGCAGGGTGAAGAGAAGGTGCACATGGTCAAGAGAAGTTTGCTCTGAGGACAGACAACAATAACAGAAGATGCCTGAAGACACTAATTTGGCATGTGATGGGACATTCATGTGAGTTTCAGCACATGGAAAGATTAGTATAACTCAGATCCTCCCTCAGCATAGTGCCGACAGCTTATTAATAAACGACTGTGTTTCTGTGTCATTTTCTTGGGAACGAGACAGGCATAAGTGAGGTAGAAACTGCCAATAGCTATTAAGAAGCAAAAAAGGAAGTAAAACCCCCTGATAAGTAATTTTAGCTTTACACAGGTACACATGAGTAACATTACATGAAAAAAATGTCAGATGTTAAAGAAATATTTTAGTGACCTGAGATTTCCTCATGAAATTCTATGCCTAATTTCATACTATTCAATTCTTATTCCTAGAATTGCCCCCTAGACCAAGAGAAATTAGAGATAAAACTTTGATAAGTACTTGGCTTCTAGTACTAGATGCCTTATGCTTACTTTAGGTGTGGCCTATTATCCCCGGAGGAAAAGCTACCTTATTTATGAAAACAAGTCATGCAGTTCTCAGACATGTGACTGTTCAGTTACGTGTCCCGGCATTGAATAACCGTAGCCATTACAAATCCGAGAGGAAAACGTCACACAACATGTGTTTGGTTTTCTTGTAAAATAAGCAGAACACTGATGTTATTCTGTCTGCATAAATAAAACACTGAAAGCTGCAGATCCCCTTAACTTGATAACACATGTGTAAACAAAACTTAAAACATAGGTCTTTGGATTTTACGTTGTTCTTGCTCAAGCTCATGTTTACTTTGTAATCCAGGCTTCCCTGGAACTCACCATGTAGCCCAGGCTGGCCTTAGACTGGAGTCCTCTTGCCTCAGCCTCCCCAGTGTTGGGATATCAGGAACTCAGTACCACTTTTGTCTCTAAATGTAGCTCTTTAATCCAATGCTCATAAGCCAACACGCCTGGAGTATTATACTATCAAGCTTTCAGGGTGAATGTGGTGACAGTTCAAGTTAATAAATGGTCAAATAGATTCACAGTTCTCTTGTGTTAGTTTGTGTTAAAGTCCACAGGTGATACAAAAAAGGCAGAAATTCTGACAGGGAAAAATACAGCTCCTTCTCTGGCTGAAGGATTTGTGTCTCTGCATGTGTAATGAGCTAGCAGAGAATAGAAAACAAGAATGTCTCTTACAAGCAGTTGCCTTATCTGGTACCAGGCATCAGGGATCTGTGTATAAAAATCCTTTCCTCCACCTCCGGCATTCATCACACACTGAACGCCCACAACTCTTGAGTGAAAACACCAATTGCATGAGCCATGGTGTGAAAGGGAGATACAAGCTCCTCTCATCTGAAAGGCACCTTCATTCCCTCTCAGTGCTACGAAGAGACTGTTGGCTTTCTAGTCATATAACAACCTTTAGCCAACCAACAAAGATTGTACACTAATTTCAATGTATTGTTTATACCATTCCCATTTAAGTAACTGATCAAACCAGGGCTCTTAAAGAAGAATTAATCATATGTCTGGTAAAAGTCAGGTTAAAAATAATATTTAGTGCACAAATAATGAACGAATGGTTGAACACATTAACAACTGGCATTAGCTTCTAAATGTACTACTAAACACCAGCACTTCCCAACACCAAGCTAGCTCAACTGCAGCTGGGTCTACTACTAAGCCCCAATACTTTCATGGCTCTGAGCTGGTTCAGGCACTCAGATATTAGATCACACCACACTCATCCTTATCCTACCCATCGAAAGGTTTCAGGCTTATTTACAGACATGGTCTGTCCTTCTTCCTCTTTTCAGAGTTTGTTGCATTTTTCTGAGTCAGGGTTTCTCTGTATATCCCTGGCTGTCCTACAGCAGATGACCTGCCTCTGCCTCCCAAGTGCTGGGATTAAAGGTGTGCACCACCACCACCTGGTCTTTTTCTCTCGATTTTTATAAAATAGTAGATATTTTATCTGTAGTTTTCTACAAAACTGAGTTGTCTATTCAGCATAAGTAGTTCAAGTTACTGTAATAGTCAAATACAAATTACAGTTTTTCAAAGCAACAGTGGACAAGAAAATCTAATGTATACTTGGCCATACTGAATATATCAAATTTGCTTTAGCTAATTTACAAAGTACTTCAGTTTTTTTCAGTGCTTCAGCAATACACATAAAAATAATTACTGTATGCTCTGAATTGATGCATTTTCTGTCATTTTTTAAAAGACAGGATTCTTCATACATGGAAATCTGGTATGATTTTTGGCTCTACTCTGTACAGTAACCAGAGTGACTTTATCAATCTTCCTGATTCTGATTTAGCTTCCTATAGATGGCAGATAATATCAGTACTGCTATTTGGAGAAGACATTACTTAAAGCCACAGTATGAAGAACAGCTTATACTAAAGAGTTAGTACCAGGTAGGTATTATCTTGAACCCCACTTGCTTTTCTTCTAAATTAATTGTATTAGTCTTCTGTATTATCTGATATTTGAATGTCTTCATCATCTAACCTCTTTTTTCAGTACAATTAATTGATATTTCTGAGCTAATCCTGGTATTCTGTCTCTATGAGCATCCACCCACCCCTGTTACCTTTAGCCTTTTTGTCCCATGATTTCTGATCAGGTTGGTCATTCACAGGCTTCATCTTGTCATCAAAAGTCATTTCCAAATTCATGTCAAGAACAGAAAACTGAAACATTCGAGAACCTCAGTCAGCCAACTGCCAGTGTGAGAGCTTCTGGTGCAGTTTAAATAGCCGCTCTTATCTAGCCGAAGATGACTCAACTGTCACAGGAGGAAGGGAAGCTTTGCTTCATATTGGAAAGTTGGCTAACGCGAATTCTTAGGTTGTGTCTCTTGTGGGCGGGGAGGATGGTAATTCCAGTCCTGCTTCATGACCTTTCACTAAGAAACAGACAGCTGGGAAAAGAGCTCGGACCAGGACAATTATGGGAAAGATACTGTAGATGTATCAGATAAGGGTTTGAAACTCAAAGAAGCACATTCTTCAAGTTAAGTTTGTAGAGAGGAATGTGATTGGACCAGATGGCTTGACTTCCTTGTTCACATTTCTCTGTTTTCTGGTTCACCAAAGCAGCTTGTCACTATATGGTGTCTTTTTATAAGCAGTATGTTTTACTTTTAATTGTTTGATTTGGCAACTGGATGTGTAACATAAATCGTGTAGGATTCCCATTCCTAGCCCCAGTGCTGGCGTTAGTAGGGGCAACATTGCGTACAGAGACTTTAAACAGCAGCATGAGCCCAGTAGAAATAGGTAGAATAAGTCTTGGATTTTTCTCTGTGTCTGTCATCTTTGGGAATACTTATATTTGTCTGGGGTTTGAAGATAATGTATATTTGACAATGTTTCAATAGCCAGGTGTAGTGGCATTAGTCTCTAACCCAGCCCTTGGCTCAGGTAATGTATAGGAACTTAGATGTTATAAAAATGACAAGTTTTGTAGTTTGGAACATAAAACTCAGAAATAATAGTTAAAATTCCTATTAATTGTAATCTCCAGGATAGTTGAGCAGGAAAGAGAGAGATGGGGAGGAAAGGGAGAGGGAGAAGGAGGGGGAGGGAGAGAGCCTGATTTTATGTGTGCAAAACACAGGTGCAAGTGGTGGTTAGAGGGCAACCCAGGTGTTGGTAGGCCCTCATCCCTCACTGCTTAAGCAAAGGTGTTTTAATGATTAGCCCTGCTCCAGGCTAGCTAATCTGAAAGATTCCAGAATCCCTCCTATCTCTGCCCTCTATCTCACAGCAGGAATGCTGAGATTACAGACAGGTGTTTTGACAAATGGGTTTTATGAGTTCTGGAATTCTT
The DNA here is from genome assembly GCF_963924665.1 of Micromys minutus. Lineage (NCBI taxonomy): Eukaryota > Metazoa > Chordata > Mammalia > Rodentia > Muridae > Micromys > Micromys minutus. Next base: position 17,552,212 of record NC_137972.1, on the reverse strand, counting down.
AACTCAGGATTTTATGTGCTTTCCTAAAAGTAACAATTTATCTACTAAACTTTTTTTTTTTTTTTTTTTTTTTTGGAGTTTGAGCATACAAGACCCTATGATAGCTGGATTTTGTTTTAAACTACAGAAAGTGGTGGGGGAGGGGAGAGAGATAAAAGAAGAATTGTTAAGGTATGTAGGAAGTTAGATAGGAAAACCCACCAATACGGATAGTGAACATAGGACTCTGTATCTCCTCGATGCCAAGCCTTGTGTTTTCCCTCTTCTTATGTAGTATACATAGCACAAGCTAAAAACAACTTACTTGACACTTAAAGTTCTCTTTTCATAGTTCACAAAACATAAAACTCAAACACAGAGCCAACACAAACTTATCACAGATCGGCATTTTAAAATCTAATGCCCCCTCTCACCTACTACCTACCAGTGTTTCTTCGCTGGGGACTGAGTACCAGGAAATGAGTTCCTGATTGGATATGTTTCTCAATTTCCAATGTGGCTTCTTAATTTTTGTTTTTGCTGAGATTCAATAGACTCTCAGGAGATTTCTTATAATGATGATTTAATGAACACTGAAATCACACTACAAAGAGAAAGACACTTTATTATTCCTACAGAGACTCAGTTATTTCAGCCACCATTAATATCATAAAATGTAAATTATACAATGGCTGCTATTTTAACTCTTTTAGACGTACTGCTTGATATGACATTAATTACATTCTGATTGTTGTACAGCTGTCCCCACAATCCATTTCTGAAATGTTCCCATCTTTTCTAGCTGAAAACGCTCTAACAGTTCCTGTGATGGTTCATTCTATTCCTTGTCTTGATCACTTGGTGCCTAAACAGAGTATTTGGGAATGGAGATTATGTTAGGCAGCTAGTTCCTTTGAACTGGAGCATGTCCTTGTGGATAAAGTAGGAAGGCTCCTAAGAAACCAGTGATTACATATGATGGAAGATCAAACTCATAAGATTTATAAGACTTCCATTTGCAATGTCATAAACACAACCAACAGATGAAGTCGTATAGGGAGATTCTTCAGGAAGGCTGCCTTCAAGTTAACCAAGGGGCTTCCAGGTTAATTTTTATGAATCTTCTTCACCCATACTGGGTTGAGAGTTTTAGTGATATGGCATTTGGCTGTCTTAAAGTTACACACACAAACACACACATATATTCCTGCAAGTGACCCCAGTAAGCCATCAATGTACCAACCTAGAATTGGGTGGTCCTGATTCATTTATCTATTCTTTTCATGATCCATCTTGTCACGAAAGGCTACACAACAGATAAACAAAGCAATCAGAAAAGATGACTGCATTTTGGTTAAGATTCAAAATCTGAACGTCAAAATAACAGAAGAAACTATCTGCCTCTGTGAAATGAGGCATTTTCTAGCAGATGGCCTTTAGATTTCAACTTCAGCACCTGCTTTATTTAGGTCTTCATACTGGTTTTTAGACTGAAGTTGAACTCTCTCTTTACTCTTTCGAATCCTCAGTCTGCCAAGTAGCACTGCAGATTTAGATGAGACAGCCTCTATAGTAACATGAGACAATCTCACCTAACAAAGTTCTGACTCTATATCTACACACTCCATCAATTCTGCCTCTCTAGAGAGCTCTACTGACCACTTCCTGTAAACTTTACTGACCACTTCCGGTTTCTTTTTTAAGTCAACCCTGGATTTTCTGCCTCTTGAATTTTGATACTGTTACTTTGTGTCTGATTTCTAATTTTTTAACAAAGGTGATCCCTTTACAAGAAGGATAGGTTCCAGAGAAGTTATCCATCCATGGCCAGTTATCTCCACTACTTTTTGATGTTTGGTGTGACAGACATCAGCATGAAGAGATGTCCCACTTGTGGAATTAGGGAATAAAACAATCTCACTCAAGAACCTGTTTCTAAAACCTCTCTTTGTTCCTACAATCTCCTAACAGTGGGCATAGCCGTACAACCAGCCCTTTAATACATGAGTCGTAGGTAGATATTAATCTCTGTTACAACATACCTCATGTTAGTGGAAGCATTCACCAGCTTTATCTTTGATTTATTTTACTAAATATTGTCTTCAAGGTTCATCTATATTACAGAACATCCTGGAATCCCCTATCTTTCTGTGGAACACATTGTATTTACCTTTCTATCTGTTAGTATGAATTTGTTTTGTTGTTGGTTATTGTTACATTTTTTTTGCTTGTATGCTTATTTATTTTTCTTAAGACAGTGTTTCGCTGTGTAATTCTGGCTTGGAACTCACTAGGTAGAGAAGACTTGCTCACACTTAACAGAGATCTTCCCGTCTCTTCCTCCCAAGTTCTAGCCATACCACCACACCTGGACTTTTCTCTTGTGCTTAAGCCTCTAAAGTGATGTTTCCAGGAAATTGTAAAGCCTTGAAGGGATTCAGAATGCTCCATAATGCCTGGTGTCATGACTCAGTGGAATCTCATGTCTTTGAGTCTATGTTCTCAGAGCTGTAGCTTAAAATGTGCCAAAGGTCACCACCAAATGCATGTGACCATACACAAGAGATTCCTTCAGGCACATGAGGAGTGTGCTGAAGCCTCTCTCTTCCTGGGTCTTTCTGTACTTACCAATAAGATTTAAAGAAGCATTCCTTGGTTGCTTATAACTTTTTGTCTACTAGTGAGGTCCTATAAGATTTTCCATTACCATGTTAGTGTATCTATTGGTGTTGTCCTTGTTCAGGTATAGCTTAGGCACTGTATTTTTTGAGGTACCATGAGTGTAGTTAATGCTGAGAGAGAGAGAAATAATCTTCTCCAGGAATGAGTCTCCTCACAAGTTATGCAACACTTTGTGTTAGGTAATGAATGTGTGTGTGTGTGTGTGTGTGTGTGTGTGTGTGTGTGTGTATCAATTTGAGAGGGAACAGGAGTGAATAGGTGAAATAGGTTGGAGGGAGGACAGGGAAGGGGAAATTCTGTAATTATATTTTAATTAGAATATTTAAAGAAGTACGACTAAACTAATCCTACAACCAAATAAGAAATACATTTTGTCCAAGAGGGCTTGCAAATGGGTTCTCTGCCTTGACAGCCTTCAGACAAAAATGTTACTATGCAGACACTTTGATCTCATTCTTGTACAGTCCCAAGCAATGGAACAAGCTAAGCTGTAAATGTTGGTAGGATGTGTGGGTGTGTATTTGTGTGTGCATGTATGTGTTTGTTGCCTTAAACTGTTGCTCACACAATTTTTAATAATGAGCTTCATGGCATGTAAACTGTATCTTTTGATGAACTGAACTCTTCCGTCTTGTTTACCTTTCATGAGCTTAGCACAAAGCTCCAAGTTTGGTCAACAACACTTCACACAGGTGGGCCTAGTGGCACATCCTTGTACTCCCAGCACTGGGACAGTAAGGCAAGCTCAGAAGACAGACTCAGTCTTAGCTACATAAAAAGTTAGAGGTCATACATGAAACCCTTTCTAAAGGGAGGGGATAAAAATCGTTTAATGCTCTTACTAATTTTCCATGTCTCCCAGGTTGGAATTCAATTTCTATGCAATGTTCTTGGATCTTAAAACAGAGATGCTTCTTAGTGAAACACCCCAGGTTTTAGACTTCTGCCACCTTCTCCATTCTTGACCACTGGAGATAGCCCAACCTACTGCTCAGCCAAGTACAGCTTGATGTTGGTACCTCAGAGTATCAATATTTCTGGTTTCCACTTATTGAATCATAGAAAGGACCAAGGTCAAGGGAGAATAATCAAAGGAACAACAAATGTGCAACTCTTTGGGTACACTTGTTATAGTAGTTGTATAACAACTCCCTCAAACAGGTGAAGAGGCCAGTGTGTGTACACCTCCACTGGCTTCAGTCCCAGTCCTTCACAACATGAGTATAAGCTAATGATTGACAGGCTTAATGGAACGGGGTTGTGTAGACTGGTAATGAGAATGTTCTCAACATCCCCAGCTCTGTGCCCCTCTCTTTATGCCACGTGGACTTTTTCTTCTATAAGTGATCTTCCCTCTATCATCCTTTTTCCTATTTAGAAGCTGTGATGGGAGTTATCACAGGGCACTGACACCTTCCAATCAACAAGTGGAGATTTTCCTGCTTAGGGGATAAAAAAAAAAGAAATGGTAACAGTAATTCTGAATTAAAGAGAGCAACAAGGGAGTCATTAACCCAAAGCCTGTGTTGTTCAAGCCTGCTGAGAAGCTTGGGGGCAAGAGAGATGATTGCAATGATTGCAGTCATGTGGCCAGAAACTGCCAAGGGGGAAAGCCAAAGTAATTGGGAAACCTGTTCATGCAGGTGAAGGCTGGTGGGGGTAGGCAAAGTAATGGCCTGGTTAGGCATGGGAACTGTTCGAGGAAAAAACAAAAACTATTGGAAAGATATATTGCTATCTAGAAAGGGCTGGTAGAAAGAATAGGCACAGTGGACATTAATGGTCCGGCATATTGGAAGGAACCATCATATGTAAGTTAGAGCTAATTTGAAGTACCTTAATTTTTGCTATCAGGACTCTAATATGCATCATAAAGGTTCCTTTTTGTTGTTTATCTGTAAGAGTATTTCGCCTTTGTGTATTTATGCTCACTATGTCCCCAAGGGGGACAGAAGAAGACACGAGATTCCTCTGGGACTGGAATTACAGTTCACGAGTCACTATGTGGATACTGAGAACCAGAGTGCTATTCATATCAAAGTGAACTGACCTGGCAGATTGATGGAACACCTTCTACAAGATCCCATAGCAAACAAGGGGTCAAACAAGTGACTGGATCAAGTCCCTGATCTATGCTCTTAACCCATGCTGTTTTAACCCAGGCCTATCCCACAAGAAAAGGAAAATTGTGTGTTTGGAGGAGTGGTTCATGTGGTTTTCCATTACATGGTGTTTTAATAAAGATATTCCACATAAGATCGCTCCTTGCTCCGAATCTCCTTTCGCTGTGGAACAGCAGCTGATGCTGGTTCAGTGGTCATTTAGTAGGTGCAGTAAGTCCCAGGCCTACCAAAAGGCTGCAGTAACAAGTCTTGCCCTCCAGTCCTGTAGAATGCCTTCTGCCTCACAGAGTTTTCTATCAAAATCTGGAAAATACATTTCACTCAAGAGCCTATGTTATAAAAAGAAATGGATAGACTTGGAAAGAGCAACACTATTCCAGAGAGTTCTCTCGCTGTTTGCTCTCCTTAACTGAGAACAGGGAATGGTTTGTATTCATCATTCCCACATATCATCAGGATAAGATCACATGGTGTTGGGGGCCTTAAGTATGATGGAACCCACCTGACAACCTCCCCTCATCAGGATCCCAACCCACCGACTCCCCTCATCATGAGCCACCCTGTAGTCTTTCCTCATCAATTACAAATTTATACAGATCAGTATAAAATAGCACTGAATGTTCTTACTTAGTACCTCGGGCTGGGTAAAAAAATTCCTCCTTAAATGTCGATTACTTATATGCTATTCACTGGCTCTGTAGATGTTTTCCTTTGTAACAATATTATTTCCGTGTGGTGTGCTTTTTTTTTAAACATGACTTCAAGTTTTGTTTTATTGGTGATAATATGTTTTCTTTTAGATGGAGATCTCACTGTTTCCTAGGGTAGTCTCACTATCCTGTGACATTTTCCAAATGATCCTCCTGTCTCAGCTTCCTCAGTAGATGGAACCAAAGTTGTAGGCACCATGCCTGGTTCTCGAGTGGCAACATCCCAGTATTGCTTTGAGAGGGGTGGGAACTGAAAGAAAGAGGCAGAGAAATGAAGGGGTTGTCTTGGAAAAGAGTTTTCAAGCTATGCCTGTGTGTCTGAAACCGAAGTAGGAGGTAAAGACCATTGATAGCACCTGGCACTTCAAGTTTTGAAACCCATTCCCTCCTCTAAAGATGGGGTAGCTTTCCAGCTGATTTGGAATCCCTTGGTCCTGCTGAGTGGCTGCAATAAATGACCCGGAACCAGCAGGGTTGATTATCAACATAGTGAGGGAAGAGTTTCAAGGAGCAAGAAGGGGGATGCCAATCACATGGAGAGGGGGTGGAGGGAGATTGGCAGAATGACTTTCAGACTTCAGCGGTCATCCAGGAGCCAAGAGTGTGTAACCGGTTTCCCGATGAACACAAGAACACATCTGGCCACTCACAGTCTGCCTTTGACCTTTGTCAGGTCCAAGTCTCTCACTATAGACTGAGAGAAAAAATCGAATTCAGAGGACAAACGTGCTTTTCTTGAATGCGGTTTTATTGGGGACAGAGGAAGAAAGATTAAGTACATGGGAAAGTTTGATAGTAGAAAGGAAGCAGAGAGGAAGCAAATGTAAAGAACATGTGAAGAGAAACAAGGAGAAGGAAATGAAAAGGGCAGAGGGAACAGAAACCCTAAAATAGAAAACCAAAGGGAATAAGGAGAAAGAGATTGATCTATTGCTGAGAAAAAAAGTTCTCTTTAGGAATTCTGGACCACCAAGTTCCACATGGCACCTAGGATGGAAAGGATACAGCAGATGCAGCCGGCGTGACTCTTATGAACCAGATGTTCAGCCTAATGATAACCTGGGCCCAGGTGGTGATGGCCTCTGGCCTGGTTTATCTTATCCAGGTGAGTTCAGTTGTGAAATATGGAGAAGAAACTTTCTTTTTTATATTGCTTTAGCTATACTGTCTCTAGCAGGAAATAGATGGGGTAGAACTTAAAAGAGAGTGAGAGAGAATACTATGGTGTTAGTTTACTAACAGGGAGTCTGAGATGTGTGTGTGTGTGTCTGTCTGTCTGTCTGTCTGTCTGTCTATATGCCTGTGTGTCTGTGTGTATGACTGAATGATGCTCATGGAAAGAGAGACAGACATTAGGACAATCATAAATAAAGCTGTTGCACCCAACTTTAACAAGGGTGCAGGGTTTACCCACTGAGCCCCAAAGGACTCCTTAATAATATTTTGAAAAGTTTATTTTATTCCTCTGTAACAGAAAAGCCCATGAGTCAACTTTTAGCCGAGAAAGGGGTCAGTATAGTAAGGAATTCTGGACAAATACCAGGGCTAAGTTCACATAGCTAGGAAGTCTAGCTGAGCAAGACTCTGCGTCACATTTCTGTGCTGGGAGCTGTCTGCTTTGCTTCCTACAGAAGTTAGCCGATATATGAAAGCACATTTTTCTTATATGTTGTCTTTGTTTCTACATTTCCTTTTCTTCTCTACCCCTCTTTCTTTGTAACATCTTATCCTCCCATTGCTCTTTGTGTGTTATGAGTTACCAATATGTTGAAGGATAAAAAAGTATAGCATTGGGGGCTAGAATTCAATTTTCAACAGGACAGGGGCAAGGAAGGTAACAGCAGTGTCCCAGGCATTGAGTCAGAAGACTTGTAGGGTAACAAACTGATACACAGGGCTGTTCATCATTCCCTAAGGAATGATGTGCAGCCATGGCCCAGGCCACATAGAAGATTCCTGTGCTTCCAGGAACTTCTGTCATCAGGCAAAGGAGTGATCAATGTCACAGGCCAGTACAGACCAACCCTGTGGCCTTGTCTTCATCTTTACAAGTACGTCTGACAGGGTGCCGCCATGACGGGTAGTTGATAGGCTGCTAAGAACTGCAGATGTGACCATTTCCATGTCTGAGATTATTTCCTTCCCACCACAGCTTCCTGGGGCCAGGGCCGAGGAGAACTGTGTCAACACTGAACAGTAAGTATCTGAGAGTTCAAGCTAGGAGAAGACAACGACAAAGTGCCAACACCCAAACAGAGGCTAAAATGTCAGCAGAGAGCCAGACAGCCCTGACTTCCTTTTTTACTTAAATGGTCACCACCTACCCTCACAGACATGTGTGTCATTCTGAATGCCCAGAATAACCCTACTAAGATTGTTTTTTTTTTCTTTCATCAACACAGCACAATTAATTTCAACCCATGTAGTCAGAAAGACCTGCAAAAGGCTTCTTTAGCTGTGGTTTCCAGTGACTCAACAGGGCAAACTGGGTTCAACAGACAGTCGTTGGCTTATCTATTTGGGTAGTTCTCAGCAGCATGCCCATTTCAAATCCAACAGCATTTTTTTTTTTTTTTTTTTTTTTATGTTTCAAGTAAGAACAGACAATAATAATCCTGTTTACACTGAAAGAAAGCACACATTCCGTCACTGAATCGTTTCCCTGAAACCAGCTCTATCAGACGTGAGGGGAATTAAGTAGTTGGGATCACCTTGACTACTTGGCATGTGTATGTCTGATACTGGGACACTGAGGATTCAGATGTTTGATGCCACTTGGAATCTAAGGTAGAAGTGAAAGAATTTGAACAAATGACAAATGTGAGGAGCAAGATGATACATTGTTTCAGGGAAAATACACACTGCATTTCCTATGGAACAGCCACCAAAGATGAAAGGCAGAAATGGGTCTCAATATATATTTAACAGAAACCATTTATTTTGTCATTTTAATGAAAAAAACCCTGGTACATCTCTAAGAAGCATGCATTCCTCTGTCTACCCTTGGTTGCAGTTTTAGTCTCTCCCATGCAGTCCTCCTTGTGAAGCCAGCCTCTCCCTTTTCTCTCTTCCTGTTAGCTCTCAGTGGATGTACCCATCCGTTCAGAGTTTGGATGTGAAAGTGTAGGCCCTTTTTAGGGGGAGGATGTTGCAAGAACTTGTGAAATATAAATTACAAATATGACTTCTTTCATGCCTTCAGCTGAAACTTTCCTGATGTGTACATTTTATTGGCCTCATATGCATATGAGTTGGATGTTCATGTCTGTTTTTAAAGCTACTCCTTAGACATTTGTGTGTGTAATTCTTAAGAATCTCCATCTTAGCAGCTCATAATGGTTATGGGAACATCTTTTCCTCCTCCTGTTTTATCAACTTGGAAATCATTAGGTTTCACTGCATAGTTTGTCAAACAAAATTTGTTGTAGCTGTTTCTCTTCCCTTCCTCTCCATTCCCAGGCCCCTTCCCCTTAATTATTCTCACACTCACTCTTCTTAGTGAAGTTTTTAGTGACTATAAAAATGCTCTGCACAGCAATGCCACCTGCATTATAGAACTCTATTCAGTTTGTTACACTGGACTTTTTCCAAAAGTAGTTCTTAGCTGGGCATAGTAATATATGCCTTTAATCCCAGCACTAGGGATGCAGAGGCAGGCGAATCTCTGTGGGTTCAAGGCTAGCCTGGGAAGTTCCAGGTCAGCGAGGTTACAAAGTGAGACCCCCCCCCCCAAAAGTAGGACTTGATGATTTTTAAATTGTAGTGTTATATTAAATATAACAACCTTATTATTGTGGCTTGCATTATTTTTTTTTAATATAACAAACTTCATTCTTTGTTCTCCAGTTGCCTGACTCCCGATTGGGTGCATCTCTGGTATATATGGTAAGTTTGAGATACATAACACCCTCAAAGAGACTTCATTTTTCAGGTCTATGTTTTAAAACCTCTTTTTTTTTTCATATGCTGGCTTAGTGTGAATAAAAAACATAGCTATATTTCACAGTAAAGTTTCCTTAGGTTACCTCTAGTCTATGTGACAATATGCCACGATTTCCTATTTCAGTACAGTCTCTTCAGCCAACATCAAAAGATTCTGGTGTTTCTCCCCCAGCATGTGCTTAAGAAATAGTTCTGCACATTGAAGTAAGAAGCGGTCCCTTCAAACCATCTCCAGTGTGGCTTGCTCTCATGACTGGCCTAGTCTAGCTGAAAACTCAAAAACTGATAGATGCAAATTGAAACCCTTGGGATAGAACCCTTATTAGTGCTCTCTGGAAGAAGAATGAGGATCGTCATCAGAGATTAACGTATAGTTATGTCAGAGCTGGGAAACCAGTTGACCACAGCTTGGGCTTGACCCCGTGGGCTCTTGCAGGTTGCTGGTGGTAGTCGGCGCACTGCTTCTCCTGTGTGGCCTGACTTCCGTATGCTTCCGCTGCTGCTGCCTGAGCCGTCCAGAAAATGGGGAAGATGGGGCCCCGCCACCTTACGAAGTGACCGTCATTTCTTTTGACCACGACAGCACTCTCCAGAGCACCATTACATGTAAGTGCACTCAAAACACAAAAGTAGGGGGTCAGATTTAAAAGTGTACTAAAAGGTCTGGTGCATGGAGTGGGAACTCGGTGTGGTTTTCATTTCCAGAAGCCAACCAATGTGGTAACCTGGGCTATCACCGATGCCTGTATTCTCAAGTTTTTGGCTAATGGTAACTTGGTGAACAAAGTAAAATACTGGAACCACAGTTCTTTGAAGGATTTTTGTAAAGTTTGTCAAAGGTCGTGGAAACGAGTTTGAACATGGTATAAAAAGACGCTAGGTGTGACGTCAATCTCTCATGTTTGAGAACATCACCTTTGGGTGTCATCATTCTACACTAACTCTGTCTCCTTCACAGCTCTGCAGTCTGTGTTTGGCCCTGCAGCTCGAAGAATCCTGACAGTGGCTCACGCACACAGCTCCCTGGGCCAGCTGCCCTCCTCTGTGGACACACTCCCGGGTTACGAGGAAGCTCTTGGCATGAGCCGCTTCACGGTGGCAAGGTGTACGCAGAAAGCTCCTGATTTACCCTCTGTCCCAGAGGAAAATCAGCTGCCTCCCAAAGGGAAGGAGTCTCCTGGGACAGAACCCCCATCACACTGATAGAGATGCTGATGGGATTGCTGATATGCAAGGCCTCCTTTGGTCTGGAAAGACCCCCAGATACATGAAATGTTTTCTTTTGTACCACCCAGAAAGGCTCAGGATGCCATCTAGACATTTTTCTATGAACAAGATGGGTTCTCACTATTTGTTCACAACAGTATGGCTCCCCCCCCCCCATACACAAATTTTTTAATGGAATTCTAACTCCTTATTCAAAGTTCAAGTTTTGCAGCTCACCTTTAGCTATATTGATTACTACTAAAGCATGGAACGTGAAGGTGTCTTGAATTCCTTCAACTATGGCATGAATATAAAGTTCCTTTAATCTTATCATCCTGCAAACTGGAATACTCCCTCTGCTTGACTGGAAATCTTGAAGGGAAACACACTTTGCACACAGCCACTAACATCAGTGCCCCAAATCCATGCACCTTTCCTTCTAGGGAACAACCACTATTAAGATGAACAACCATGGCAACCTGGTACACCATATAATCCCCATCCAGGCTTTCAGATTCACAGGGAGAGTGCTGAAATGAGCCGGGAGACTATAATATAGTACTCGCCTTACAACAAAACCTTCCTATCTGTTTGATCTTATCCACAAATGCGAAACATTGTATTGAGTAGAGAACTGGTCCTGACAACTTTTCTTATCCACAAATGCGAAACATTGTACTGAGTAGAGAACTGGTCCTGACTATTCAGTGCTTTGTCCTGCAAACTCTCTCTCTCCCTCCCTCCCTCCCTCCCCCCACCCCCTCATTTCTTCTTGTTCTCTGTATGTAAAACCTTCACCATGTAAGTCTAGAGTGACTCATTCTGACTCTTGAGGTGGGCCTTGCTGCCATCTAGTGGAACTGTCATTGAAAATGCACTCGCTCCTTAGAGGTCAAGTGCACCTTCCCAGTTCTCAGTGCTACCCTAAGCCTGGATCTTCTGATGGTACCATCAACAGTGAGTGCCTAGCTTTCCTGGTGACGTACTACTTTCTGCACTACTGTCATTACAATCAAAGAAATAAGGGGTGCTCTGGGAAAAACTACTGAGAGAAGTTATTCAAGCCCTGGAGTGGTGATTTTCCTCATTTGTAAATTAGACATCGTTGTGCACATCCAAGAACACAAATACACGAGACGTTTTAAGATTGTTTTTAAGATACTCCGTGCATCACGTGATACTTTTCCCGTTGTCATCTGCTCTTCGGCAGCCTGTGGTGACTTCACTGAGAAGTGTGCTCTGGTTTGTCCTTTTGCCCGTCTGCTATGTTATTGAAAAGCCATCACTAAAGTGCCTTTATTTTTATCAATAAAAGTGTCTTGATTGAGATAAACAGCTAAAAAAAAAATAAATCTAAGGGTTTCTCTGAACACACTTTGCAGAGGGGCATTTGAGAAAATTGTTTTGTAGGTGACTAGCTGGGGTGCCCTGGGGGAGATGATTGGATGGGGGAGGGGAACTGATTAGTCATTAAATACATTATTGCAATGTTCACTAAAGCTCTGAGGGAAACTCACCGCTAGTGATGTAATCTGCTAGTGATTGGAACTCTGAAATCACAGTTCAGAGTGCCAGGGATGGGGATGAGTGTGACTCGTTAACAGCACCTAGGGTGGTTTTACTTTACAACCACCAAAAGCCGTCCTGTGTTCCACAAAATTCTCTTCACTCTCTTCCCCTTCAATTACTCATCTTTTCTTTGAGACGGAACTTTGATGTACAGACTGGTGTAGTCTCCCGGCTTTTATGAAGCCAAGGCTTGTCTGGACCTGCCAATTTCCTGCTTAACTCTGCCTCGTTTGCAATTATTATTAAATTATTTATTTACATTCCAAATGTTGCTCCCCACCCAGAATTCTTCACGCCATCTCCCTCCCCTTTTTCTCTGAGAGTGTGCTCCCCCACTCACCCACCCACTCATTCCCCACCTCATCCTCCACCAGCATACCCCTTCCCTGGGGTATCAAATCTCTACAGGATAAGATGCATCTCTTCCCACTGAGGCCAGACAAGGAGGTCTCCTGCTCCATAAGTGCCCTGGAGGCCAAGTGGCTTAGATTCTGTGAGCTCTGAGAGGTCCAGGTTATTTGATGCTATTGTTCTTCATAAGAGGTTGACATACCTTTCAGCTCCTTCAATCCTTCCCCTAACTTTTTCATAGAGGCCCCAACCTCAGTCCAATGGCTGGTTATAAATATCTGTATCTGTCTCAGTCAGCTGCTGGTAGCTCCTCTTAGAGGAGGCCTTTTCAAGACCAAGATAGACATTTAGAGCCAACTTAGGAAGCTTTGTTTGTTTGTTTTGAGGTAGAGTCCTAGTACATAGACCAGCTTGGCCTTGGATTTACATAGTCCTGCTTCTGCCTTCTGTATGCTGGAATTGATGCCCAGCCATGCTTTTATATACAGCTTTGCCAGGAGCCTGCCCAAGCACTGGTTCTCTCTGGACAGCACCATAGGGAAGCATTGGTGGGCATGGGACCAAAACTTGATTTTATGAAAGTAAAAATTGCTTTCTATATAATAACACTTAGTTGTCTTGACTCTAAATTACTCTGAGGCCAGAGCTGCAGGAGGACTATGGCAATTAACACTTGATTGTTAAAAGGAGGGGGATTAAGTAAAGGATTTATCTCTTCTTTGGATGGGCTTCTAGGAGCTCTCACAGACCAGGCTGGTTAACTCCTTGTGAACTAGAAAAGAAAGAAGCCACTCACATAGAAAATGCCATGCCAGATGAAGCAAAAATGGGCTACTCTATCTTTGCTTTCAGCCTTTTATATCCTTAATACAAAAAGTTATCTGTGCAAAAAAGAATGACCTCATAGAAAAAAATGTTACATAAAGGTGACTCACAGAAAAATATTGATATGAAATATAAAGCAGTGTTTCATTCTGCAAGCTCATTATAAGTTCAAAGCAACTTTCTCATGGCCTTGTCTTATCATAGGCACACATGTGGCTTCGTCCTTGGATCTGAATGCTTTTCCTTGAACACAAATTTGTTCAAATCCTGTATCTCTTTTTGGTGTTAAAATGAAAGCTCATTGTATTTCTTACTATATCCCCTTTACATAGGAGTGGGCAATTCTATTCTTGATTTTAACTTTATTACATTTTTCTAGCAAAACAACTAAAACCATCTTTTAGAATTTGCTCCCTGGGACCAAATCAGGAATTCTATAGTATCATTAATTCATCAAAACAACATCAATGCATGTAAGTTCATCTGCATATTGGTCTGCAGAAAAAATTGCCCAATATGGTAGGTTAATGCCCAGGAATTCTGTTAATTTAATAATGACAGGAGCATCATATCAATAGCAAAAAGCAATCCTGGAATGAAGGATTTTATCTCAGGGCCTTGGTTCCCATAGCTCACCCATTGCAGATCATGTAAAAATGGGGAACTATCTCAGGAACGTCTTCTGCTATCCTGGGGATCTCCTAGATGGCTTCTGACACAGCATAAATGAGGTGATCATTCCCCATCCCCAGTGTCTTTCTTCCCTTTGCTTTCTTCATAATGTCTTCTATCTCGGGTATTTACATACTATGAAAGGAAGGCAGGAAGCATATGATAGAGAAAAAGAGATGTGTTGTTAGACTTAGTGTTAAGTGTTTTAATCTAGACATTGAAGTCGAAGATGATGAGGAGTTGGTTAATATTTTATTGGCAGTGAATGCTGTGATGTAATCAATGTTTTAGAAAGAAGTTGTAATGGATATTTGAATCCTTTGGTGATACTCAATGAAAAAGACCTTTACTCTATGGAGCAGTCTAAAAATCTCAGATAAAAACAATGAGAGGATAAAGATTATGGAGTGTGGGTAAAATGGTGGCAATTACCTCTCTTTTTGAACAGCAAACTTAACTGTGTCCAAGCTGAAATAATTCAGGAAACAAAAAGGTGAGCTGATTGTGTTCAGTGCCTCCCCTCTAATTTGAATCGATGGAGATTCACCAGCTTTTCTTTCTCAGCCCACACAAACACTTCATAGATTTATGCCACATCCTTTGGTGCTATTCTGAGTGTCTTGGGGAGGCTACAGTTTATTTTTTCTTCACCTCACACTGGTCAAAACTATGACTTCTGCAAACAGAACTGAGTCTAGTGTGATGCTAGTATATGAAAGAGTGTCCCTATTTACACAATAGGACAAAGTGACCTAGACAGCCCCAGGTTCCCCATGTTATTGGAGTCATCAGAGTTGAGATCCTAGACTATGGAGTCTATAACAGCCTAGGTCCTACAGCCGTCCTTCAAAGGCCAAATAAACAAATATATAATAGTGAAAGGCAAGGGAGGGTGGTTTGTTCAGTGTAGACATATTGGGAAGTTGGGTAAGAAGGTTCCCTTTCTTCCACCTATAAAAGTCTCCCTTTCATTTCTTAACATGTGTTTAGGTTCAAATAGAGTGTTGGAGGTATTTGTGGCTAGAAGTAGTAGTCCACCAATCATCAGTGGACTCCTGTCTTTCCTATGTGGTAGTCTGCCAAGTTTTCAGAACTGGAGACCAGTTCCTCTTCTGGCTGGCACTAGGTTTCCTTAACCTTTTCCTCTCCTATCATAACGTTCTAGGGACATGCCCAGTGTCTTGGGGTACTTCATGTCAATAGAGTGGTTCTAAAGAGGAGTACACAGTGTTTGTCTAGAATAGCTCAATTCCTATAAGAAGGTTATATGTGGGTAAGTCCTGAAATAGGCATATACCCATTCACAAGAGGACAACACAGCTTTCTGGGAAGCTGACAGGAGGTGAATCAGGCTGTGGTAGGCAGTACTCTTTGGAGGGCAAGGAAGCAGATACACAGATGCTCTGTGTGGTCTGCCTCTGGTCCAGGTTCCAAAGATTCATACTAAGTTAATTATATGCACGAAGCTCTACCATTCTTATTCAAAAGTCAGCTTGGTAGATATAAGAGTTGTAGATCAGAGTTTAGAAAGAAAAAATTTAGACTTTCTTGGTGCATTGCTTGGTAGAGTCTGGAGATCATGAGTTTTGCTTTCTCATTCCTTGGTTAAAATGCATCAGCCAGAATGTAATAAAGAGGCCAGAATGGAAAAACCTGCCCTTGACCAGTCAGAGTAAGAAAATAACTTCATTGATTTATGGGTTGTTCCAGAAGCATCAAGTGTTAACTGTGGAAAATATTTCACTTTCCCCATCTGAGTAATGTTGGCGATCATCCTTTCATTGGTACACACACACCTTGAACATCCCAGAATTTCACCATTTCCCACCCCAGAATTCCTCACAATTTTAGTGTTTGAAAAGAGTACCAGGAAATGAGTGTCCAAACTTTAAGATGAGAAAGAATAAAGTTTTAAATGAGCAATAGAAGGATAATTTCTGCAACAGATAAAGACAAGGATTAAAACAGTAGTAAATAAAGGAGAAATAGTAGAAATTCTGAGTGTGTCCCAGGTGGAGTAAATCCAAGAAGAGAAGTTGAAATTGGTGTTTATAAAGATAATAAATGTGACCAATAAGCACTTTGGACTTTGCCCTGTATTGTACGAAGGCAAATATTTAAAGAAGAAGAAAAGGTAACATTATTATTATTTTTTTTTTTTTTGGATGTGCTTCTCTTGAGAAGACGAATAGAAGAAAGGAGATAGAGAAGTGTCTTGGCCACTGGACTGCTAGACCACCCCAAAGCACCACCATTTCAGATCATATGATGAAAGCTCAAACTTATGAGTGGAGAGAACAAATTAGAGGCTCTTCTCTGCGTTTTGGCTTCTGGGTGTTCACCTGTGAATGTTCGGGTTGTCCACATTCCTGCTTGTGTATGGCTCTGGGTCTCTGAGAATATTGGCTGTTGAGGAGTTCCACTTTACATATAAAAGTCTCGCTGCCAGACAGCCTGAAGAAGAGGTTCGTGGTGTGCATGGTGGTGAGGGTAGGGGTATATGGGGTGCGAGACTGGGGGTAGAGAGGTTGGGAGGTAGAGAGCTTTTCCTTACACTTGACGACTGGCCCTCTCTTCTCTGTGGCATGAACCATGATGAGTGTTTAAGTGTAAAGTTGAGATACTCTCTCCAGGCAGCAGGAAATACAAAATGTAGGCAACTATGGGTCCCACTGGAAGGAGACAAATTTTATCAAGAGACAAATAACTTTGATTAGATCAAAACAGTGGAGAGTAGGAAGATCATCATAATGGCTAAAATTCTG
This sequence comes from Micromys minutus, assembly GCF_963924665.1. Classification (NCBI taxonomy): domain Eukaryota; kingdom Metazoa; phylum Chordata; class Mammalia; order Rodentia; family Muridae; genus Micromys; species Micromys minutus. The sequence goes on along the minus strand of NC_137972.1, from coordinate 17,535,388 downwards.
AAAGCAGGTTTTCAGTGTTAAAATCTTTGCTCTGCCCTGTAATCTCTGTCCCGGTGTTGGGAGAGACACTTGATCATTCTGGGTTCCAGTTTATTCACTGGTGATTAAATAGTGACACTATGTGCATACCCGCATTTCTTTACCACAGGAACATAATGCAGATCCAACCTTCAAGACTGCAGGAGTATTAAAGCATCCATAGTATTAGTCACTTGCATTATCCTGTAGATGCCCCTCCCCCTCCAGGACGCTAAGTTCTTTTCCTACCTTGGCTGCCTTCTGTACCCTGGGACTGTTTTCTGGAAATGTGTGTGTGAGAAGGAAACACTTGGATGACCTCCATGTCTCTAGTGTCCTGAGTGACCCCCACACTTCAAAACTAGCTTTGCCTGATATGAAGTTCTAGGAAGAAAGTTATTTCCTTTAGATGTTAAAGGCGCAGTTGGGTTTAGAAGAACTCTATCCTTGTCTCTGCTCTTTCTGAGACTCATCATACATATGAGGCTCTCTGCCTCTCTTTCCCACTCTGTCCTATTACTAAACTCTATGGGCTGTTTCCCCACCTTTCCTCTAACATTTCTGGCTTTTCCCTTGAATATATGTTTATTTTTGTCAGATTTTTTTTCTTTGCATTTTCTGTGGCTGTAATCAATTATCTTTATTTTCTGGAGGTGGTATTTTTCTATTTCTTTGAAGTTCTGTCAATGTCTTGAGGTTATTAATAGTGCTTTTATTATTTTTTAAATTTATTTTGGATGTTTTTACTTTCCCTGAATGCCCTTAAGAAATTTGCCAAGTTGGTTTTTGCTCATTTATAGTAGTTGATAGTTTGCTAGTTTTGGCATAGAAGAAGGTGGGATTCAATAGATGCCTGAGATGGGCTTCTGGGGAGCAAAGCTTATCAGAAGAGAGTTAGGACCACAGACTGAAAGGCACCAAAAGAGCGGTAGGGTCCGTGAAAAGAGAAATCAGAGTTTACAAGGCAAACATGGAAACTGGTGCTTAAGGCTTTCAGGGAATCAGGGAGGTTTCATAGGATAAACCCTTGACTAAATCCTCTGATTGCCAGACAAGATGTCAGGGAGGGGTTGTGCAACAGGGATCCCTCTACCGATGTGGCAGTGTGTGTTAGAGAGGGACTCAGACAATGTCTCCGTGTGATACCTGTCCTTTTCTGAGGCTTCAGTCACCATCACTTTTTGTTTTGCACTACTCTGGTACATTTCAACAGAAGAATATCTTAAGTTATAGCCCATCACCAGAGGGCAGCTCCCCAACTGGTTCAAAGGAACCCCAAACTGCTCAGAAGAGTCTAGAGGCAAAGAGAAAAGCAATGCCGAAAGTTCACCAATCAAGAGAATCCATGCCAAGGGTCAGATTTTCATGAAAATATTAAACAGAATCCAAAGTCAATTCTTAGTTTTACCATGTGGAGGTAAAGTAGCCAGTGCTGAAGTGGGAAGAGGAAACCTTCCCTGGAGAAAATTACTTCAGCAACTACAAGGAACCATTCCTCCTCTCTGGGCCCAACAGTGAGTGGCCAGCACCCCAAAGTGTGGCTTTGTTCCTCCATGGATTCCATTTTGTTAACAACTTGGGGTCACCACTTCTGTCCCAAGTCAGGTCTTGCAGCTCCTCCTCAATAGCCAATTTAAAAGAACCAAGTCAACAGTGGAAAAGAGAGAAAGGCGATTTATTCAAAGTGACCATGCTGCAGTAAATATTAAAAAATAAAAATTCTGTCTATCTCTTTACTGGCCCTGAGGTCTCTCACTCCTCAGGCCTGACCCTGATACAGAACCCCAGGCATCTCTGGAGCCCAGTCTGAGCCAATATGGCCCACAACTCCCTTCCCTTGGTTATTTACTACTGCCAGTTCTCCTCCTCTGTCCCGTGGTATTTCTATACCCTGAAATCCCACACAAACACAACTCTACTGCCCGATAGCTTTTTATACAGGTTTATATGTTCAACTCTCAATCCACAAACACAACAAGATTACATCAAATAGACAAAGACACAAGCTACCCTTCTACATGAGATATTAGACCTGTAAAATCTTTAATGTTCATAGCCTTTTAACACCAATAAATCCCACCTGGGTCCAGCTGGTTCTTGAGAAGCTCCATGTTGCCATGATCTCTAACCTCTGTCCTCAGACCTCCTCAGAGCTCTCAGCCCTCTCTACCTCCCTCACCCCGCCCAATCACTGGCTTTCCTTTATTTACTAATTAAAATGGGAAGGTTCAGTTGGAGTCATGTGACTAAGCAGTCCTTTTTGGGGAAGTGGAATTAACATTAAAATACAAACAGCTTCAGGACAATCTACATAGCCACTCTGGGAAAGAGGCACTAAGAGCTCAGCAAACTCCTCAAGCTGTGTCTTCAGAGTTCTGAAGTAAAATCAAAGTTTAAATAAAGGGCCAAGACATGTACATCTTCTGAGTCTCAGTTCACCCATGGTCCTCCACACTACAATCATTACCTTGGTTTCAGTCTCATGGAAGGCCATGAAACAAGTTGTTGGAACTGTTTGAAATCTGACTACCTTATAAGTTCTTTGTAGTTAATTCCTTTTCATTCTCCCAGCTCAAGATTCCTAGGGAAATTTCCATTTTGGGGGGATAATTGTTTCAATAGTCTGATGGATGGAGAGACTAATGTCTATTTAGAAGAACTTCATTCCTGCTAGGCTGTTTGGTAAACTCTCATTGCTGAGCTGATCTGTGGTTGCTCTGTCTGGGGCAATTAAGGTGGGGAAGTGATGACTCCTGGGGTATCCAAGCCACTGGATAGTAATGGTTCCACTAGTCTGAGGATCAGACTGGTCTGACTGAGGCTTTTACTATGGCTAGAGATCATGTTTGCCTGTGAAGAACAGCTTCTCCAGCAGGGGTGCTACTTGAAATCAGGACACCAAATACCATTAGGACTCTCTTAAAACCTCTCTCTGTCCATGTCTACATTGCATTCTAAATGGTATCTGATTTCCTTTTCTCGTGTCTACCTGAGGCTAAAAGTACACTGCTATCTAATCTGGTTCTTCCAAATCTATTTGCTGATTAACTCCCTGCTGACATTCACTAAGATAGTGGCAATGAGAGCTGGGGTCTTTGGTAAATTGATCAAGTCCTGAGGGCAAAGCCTTAATAGTAGGGATCAGTGCCCTTATGAAAATGAGGTTGCACAGAGCTTGCATTCTTTCCTTGGGCCCCACCTCCTAACTTTCAGGATGTTCTACAGCCTTCTAAGACATATCAGCTAGAAACACAGTGCTCATGAGCCTGTGAGAATATTGCATCTAAACTGTGATAGCAACCCTGGTGCAAAATCTGAAACAAATCTATGGAAGAGCAGAGAATAAAACTATGGTCACTGTTTAATAGTTCAACTTCTTTTCTAAGGAATTGGACTTTCTTCCAAAGACTACAACATCTGGACAGACTTGAAGAGATATGACATTGTGACTCTGTGAAAACTCGAGTTAATACATTTATTTTGGCACTCCTTTCCCTCTTTGCCCCACCCACAAGTGATGAAAGCAAGACAGAACACCATTAGGAGTGGGCATGGGTAAAAATGGTGGCTTTAAAGCACATTCATGAGCCTTTAACATCTCTCCCGCACTGAGATGCTGTTCTGAATATGAGAACGTTGTGTAAAACAACAAGGCTGAAGCTGTTACTTCATCATGCAGAACTTGTGAGCTGCAGAGAGCTCAGATCACTGTATCCAGGAAGGAGACGTTAGGGTCAAGAAAGGTTCACGGCACCGGAATCAACCAGTCTCAGTCAAATGATCTTTGGTATTTATTTTGTAGGTAATCGTTTACTTAAAAATTAACCGAACAATACAAAACAAACAAAAGCAATAAAAACTTTTTTTTTTTTTAAATTTCAAGCCGAACGAGTAAGTTTTCTGATGTTTGGTAGTAATTTATATCTATTTTCAATAGATGAATACTCTAATTCTGGAAGACCCTCAGTGGTACAGAGAGAGTCGGCCAAGGCACTCTGGCATGCCCGGGTTTCCATCTTAGATTCTTTGGATGCTGGATCAGCCTTCTGAGCCTATTGGCAGCAACCCCAGGTCTGTATATCAGGAACATCGAGATAGAGGTTAAGGATGGTTTGTGCTGTAAGGGTCTTTCACCAGGATGCTAGTCAGAGCTTTTGGTACCCACAAGGCCTTTTCATCGGGACAACTACCCTGCAGGGGATTGCCAACCCCCTGAAGTATTGGGGGAAACATAGACACCTAAACTGTTTGACCTCTGTATTTTCAAGAATCCACCAACCACACTTCTGGGGGGGGGACCTCATAAAATAAATAGAATCATCGTTCCTTGAACATGCTTGAAGGCTAGTATTCATCACTGGCATTGCTTCTTCTAAGCTTGATGACTTCATGTTCTTCACCCTTACATTTCTTCAAATCCATGAGTCATGCTCTGTTTGTGTTGTCTCTGAACCAATTCCAGCACAAATCCAAATGTAAGGATGCCAGGCAGGAGGAGGAGCTGGGGTGGAGAAGGCAGGCCAGCTGTGGGTGCTAGGCAAAGGTCAAAATGCAAGCACAGGACATTTCGGTCTGTGCTACAAATCTCGTGACGACTGGCGCTTTTCCAATACCAGACTCCTGATTCCGTCCATTGCTCTGGAAACAGCTAGATTTTCTTCCTCTGTGTTTGTTTTGGGCATCAAACAAGAAACTTGAAGGAGAGGGAAGAAGACATTTGTTAGAACATTCTTCGAATTAACAAATTACCTTTAATATTAAGTCTCAAAAATAAAAACCCGACTAAATGATTTCTGCGTTTCGATGGAGTGATTTAGGAAAAGCTTAGGCGGAAAGAAGACACACACAAATAAACAATGCCTGGGTCCACCCTATCCAGCAAGTCCTTAGCGCCGGGGGCGGGGCGGGGGCGGGGCGTCGTGATGTCACAGCACCGCCCTGCTGTTTTTGTGTTCCCAGCTCTTGGGGAAAAGCTACCCGGTTTCTTTACCTGGTGGTCCCTTTACCTTCAGGCCCGGAGATCTCCAGGTCCCTCTCTGGACGTTTGGCCTCGTAGAGCGGCGACGGGCGCGTGGGAGCTGACGCGGGTGGTGAGATTGTGATAAGGCTGACATTGACTGGGGGTGGCCAGACGAGAGACGCGGTCACCAGCGCACGCAGCAGGCCCCGTTCGGGGAGCCCCTACATCCTGCGGTCCATCATGAAGTTCCAGTATAAGGAGGACCACCCTTTCGAGTATCGGAAAAAGGAAGGTGAAAAGATTAGGAAGAAATACCCGGACCGAGTGCCGGTGAGTGGGGGCTGGGAGGGAGAGGGTAAGCCTGGGGAGGTTGGGAGCTGGTTGCCCTGGAGCTGCCGGGTAGCCTGGCGATGGCGGGTGGCCCTGGTGCAGGAGGGTCATCGGTATGGCATAATCATTACCGGCTTTGACAAGCTTGTATCGTCGGGGCCTGTGCCCACTTCTGGCATCTTGAAAGCGCAGCCTGCGCGTGGTGGGTGAGTCAGCAGGATTCAGCACCCGTGGTGGTTGGGATGTGCGCGTGGCGCGGCCTGTCTGTGCGGGGGCGACGGGTTGGGGGCCCAGATTGGCTATGTTTATAGAAAATACGAGCAGCAGGTGAGGTGAGCCTTGTGCCCGTCCGTGTCTGCATAATTGGCTCTTCATGAATCCGAGTTTAGTCCTTATTTTCTTGAGCACAGGAGGAAATACTTAAGAAGCCCCCATATTCTGCCCTGCGTTTTCTTAGAATTGGAGGCGGGGGGGGGGGGGGGGGGCGTGAGCTCCACCAGGCAGGCCCTGCAAACAAGGTCATGCTCTGCGTCACAGTAAGCCTGCCTCCTTCATCATTATTGTCTCCTGGGCCGTGGGGGGATGGGGGGAAGAAGGTCCTTTCCCTGTGATGGGTGGGCCCTTGGATCTAAGACTGAGAGCCATTTCCTCCATGAATTATACCCCTAAAACCCAGCTCATGCAGTGGGAATTAAAATACTAAGGCAGTCTTCAGCATCCGGGTGTTTTTCACTTTACCCCCCCTCCCCCGCCTACTTGCCTTTTTTTTTTCCCTCTCTCTTTTGAAGGCTACGCAGCAGAATTGGAAGCAAGAGATGACATGGCTGTTAAATATGGTGGAGAGGAGCAGGGAGTTTTAAACCGCCTTCTCCTTATCTGTAGAGGCATTGATGTTAGATTAGATTATCCTTCCTCTAACTTTGAAAGATAAAAGAACTGCTTATCTGATAAAAAAAAAAAGGTATTTGATGCATAAGTAATAGGGGAGGGGCTTTTTCCTTATTCTTTATCTCAGCCTGGGCTACCAGAAGAAATGGAGGCCCAGCAAGAGAATGCCCTCAGCCCCATTTTCTATAAGGATGAGGAGAGTTAACTATCTCACCGTCCTTCAGAAATTCTACATACACGGTTCTTCCAGAACAGCTGGGAACACTCCAGTCTTGCCTTCTTACTACATAGCCCTTCACATGCTTCCTTGAACTCAGGGCCTTGGAGGATTGCTTTCGAAATTTCAGTTGGTCAGCCCGACCCAGTATTTTAAGATTACACATGGACCACATAGCTGGCAGTACTCCGAATGCCTTGTCTGCATACTCACGGGCTCTCGACCCAGCATGCTACAGACATGCTCTGAAGCACGGGGCAGTGAAGTCACCGCCCAAAGGTTTGACATTGCTGGGTGGAAGAGAATTCTAGCCCTGGCTGTCCTTGCTTCAGGGCTTTCAGAGCCCTTGGCCTTCAGGATTTTGATTTTTGTTTGTACAGTTAGATGAACCAGAATCAAGTGTTCACTTTATAAGGTTGAGCCCTGGAAGTAGGTTAACATTTGCTACCATCTGAACAGCCAGGAAAATTAAGTGAATATCTACCCATTATGGAGAACACTGATAGAAATAAGGGCTGTGACCTGTGACTGTTCTCAAATTCAGTTAAGACCTTCTTACTTCTTCAAGACAGAGCCCCCTGTCATTCAGTTGCTTACGGCACTCACCCAGAATACAGTTCCTCTGTAGTTTCCTGCTCATGACTTGATAGTGAATGTTTCACTTCAGTGATGATTTGTAAGCCAAGAAACCTTCACTTGGATCTCAAGGATCCTCTGGATTTCACCTCCAGATGATGCTTCCCAGTCTGAGAGGTTCTCAACTTCCCATCAGGTGGTGACATAGAACTCTGCTAGATGCCAGACATTTGGGTGGGGGTGGGGGGCAACACTGGAGTTGGAACCCTTTGTCTGGTGTCCTCTCCATCAGTGGATTGTAGCAGAAGTTCTCCTGCCGTGGGCACAGCGCCAGATCTTACTCTGTTCAGGTATTTACAGAAAAGCCACTAGGTTTCTAAGCCAATCTGACTCAGAGCTTAAGCATGACCTCAGAAGAGTTGTGCGTGGGCCTTGGGAGAAGGGATCATGGGATCTCGAAATAACAGTGTTGGAAACTTGTAAGAGCAGGAACTGCTGGACACACTATTTTTAACCATTTGTAAACAATCTTATGGTGTATGGGCCACTGCCACAGATGCAGAAAACAATTTCCCTGTCATTTTGGTAGGAGTTGCCACGTCGCAGAGTTCCTGTGGTGAATATCAGGGCTCCTTGTTTCCTGTGCTCTGTTGTTTGTAATCTGCATTCTTTCCTCCATCCTCTCTGGTCTATCTCTTTTTCAAGTTCTTTTCTATTTAATTTGAAGCTTTGGAATCATGCCTGTCTACCAGAGCATTTTCTTGTATTTATTTGTATGTCAGTTGGGGTGGGGGTGGGTCATTGGCTTGCTGAAGCCCAAAAAGGTCAGAAACTTCACACAGCTTCTAGGGATTCTCGTCCAGTGTCTGTTTCTGCTTCTTTGCTTTTTGGTATTTACCATTTCTTATATCTAAGATGAGCTTTTTAAAACAAAGAATCTAATAAGATGTTTATTTTTTGTAAGATGTTTTCTGAGCAAATATATAAACATCATCTAAGATTTTATGTTTTTTTCTTTGTTACAAAATGCATCATCTTTAAAGATGTTATGAAAATATTAAATGTTGACACTGAAAATCCTAACACAGTTAATAATGGTGAGTAATTTAGTGCACTACTACCAGAGGTGTCACTCATTATAAAATTTTATAATAGTTCTCACTTAGCGATGAACATGGTTTGGCAAAAATTGAAATCTGAACCATATTATGTGTGCATTTGTGTGTGTATTTGTATGTGTATTTGTGAGTGTGTGTATTTGTTTGTGTGTGTATTTGTGTGTATGTGTACTTGTGTGTTGTGTATTTGTGAGTGTGTGTGTGTGTTAGTCATCACTGTAGCAATGTCTGAGCCAGTCAGCTTTATAGAGCAAGAAGGCTACTGGCTTCAGCAGTCTTTGTCCATGCTTTTAGTTGACCTCATTCTTTGGGCTGGTGGTGAGTCAGACTGTCATGGTGGAAGCATAGAGGAGCAGAAGAGAAAGATCAGTCTATAGGTTTAGCTCAATGACCTAAAACTCCCATGGTGCCCTGTCCCTTAAAGTTCCACCACTTGTTCTTAAGCGCCAAGGCAGGAACACTTTTTAAATATATTAGCCTTTGGAAGGCAATGAAATTCTAAACTGTAATATTGTGTCTGTAACAAATGGCATTTCCCCCTCTGTTTAAATGTGTTCACATGTGAGGGACCATGTGTGTGTGTGTGTGTGAGTGTGTGTGTGAGTGTGTGTGTGTGTGTGTATGTTGATGTCTTATACAATTCTTGCTTAGTCTTCACATTACTCAGTATGAACCCAGCCAGAGCTTTCCACTTCAACTAGTCCCAGCCAGACAGCTTGACCAGAACTCTCTGGTTTCTGCTTTCCCAGCGTGTAGACTGCACATCCACTGGGCACTGATACAGATTTAAGGGATCAGAACTCAGTCTTGACACTTTCACACAGAGTACTTTTCTGACTGCCTCCTCTCCTGAGTCCATATATGGTATTTCAGAGGAAAAATAAAACTAACAGGTCATCAGACACATCTTAGAAATACAGAATACCTTTTCGATACTCTAATAAAGTATCGTAGGGTGAATGTCTTTAACACTCCTGTACAGGTAGTTTGTAGTAACTTAAGCTCAAGGAGTATGGGAAGTGGGAACTGAGTCTAAACAGGTGGGTAAATTTTGGGTATGGAAGGAAAAAAGATAATGCTGGGGTCTCCAGTTTTCATCCCCTCCCTCCTGTTCTTCTAGGTCATCGTGGAGAAGGCTCCTAAAGCCAGGGTCCCTGATCTGGATAAGAGGAAGTACCTTGTGCCCTCTGACCTCACTGGTAATGGCCTTTCCCTCTTCTGACCCTCCATTCCAAGCAAAGCATTCTTGATCTTTACATCTAAATTGGTGACTATGCTGTGTTGTCACCGTGTGTGGGTCGGGGCCATGCATGCTTTTCTTCAGGGAGCTGGCCAGTACGGATAGGCACACTCTGACCTCCTATATCTCCAGTTCTGTGTGGTATTTCCCAATGCCTTAGTTATGGACACACAGGAAGGCAGCACTCTGGGAGACAAGAATAACAGTTTGTAATTTTTACCACTGTCAGAACCAGCCGTGGCATCCTTAGGTCGATTGATTTGTGCCAGCGCCAGCCGTTTCTTGGGAGAACCACATTTCAGAGATTTATATCTAAATACGTTATCTTTAAATGTGTTTCTGTTGGGGGCGGTGAGAACTGCAAACTTCTAGCCTACCTTTAGTTTTGAATTTTACGGATTTAGACTTTGCCGTCTCCTTAAGGAAGTGCGGGTGCTTTCAGGATGCTCTGGAAAGACATTTAGACACAGTGTTCATGCGTATGTTGTCAGACTCGCAGAAACTTTGTGGTCTGCAAAGACACATGCCCTCGTGGTACTGGGAGGGTCAGAGTCCGGTGGATCTCTTCCTACTGTTAGCTCTCTGGATGCAAATGGGGCTAGAAAGGGATTTTAGATGGAAATGCCTGTGGTTACCTCCGACCTTAGGCTGGGTGGGTTTGCTGGATCAAGGATTGGAAGGGAGGGAGGCAGTCCCACTGTGGTAGGTCAGGCAGTGTACAGGTCTCCGTTCATGTTTATGTTTTACCACCAAGGCTCTTAGATGGTATTTGCATCTGAAAAGCTTGTCCTTCCACAATGGATTTTTGTTTTGTTTTCTGAGATTTCTCCTCCTAATCCCTTTTCATTTCTACCCGGCTCCTTCCTGTAGTCGGCCAGTTTTACTTCTTAATCCGGAAGAGGATCCACCTGAGACCTGAGGACGCCTTATTCTTCTTTGTCAACAACACCATCCCTCCCACTAGTGCCACCATGGGCCAGCTGTATGAGGTAATGGTCTTGGTCACAATACCCAGTGGCCTGGTGTCCCCTAGCTCTGGTTCCAGGGTTTGTTAGACACCTGGGAAGTAGGGCAGGAGGTGTTATTTATGGGGATCCTCTTACACCCAGCAGTGTGAGGCTGGCAGATTAGATTCCCCTTGTCCTTTAGTGACTGAGCACCTACTCCGTTTAATCTTTTGAAATCTCTTTGGTCTCGGCAGACTGTAGTACTTTATTGCCCTCCCCGGTGGGTGGTTCTTGACAGGAAACCATCACCAGGGCCATCATTCTGACCCTTTGTCTGGAAGCATGATTTGTTAGTGAACAGTGCCCGCCATTCCCTGCCTGTCAGCCACCCACCTCTAGCAACAGGTAGAGAAAACACCAGCAACGTTTGGCTCCTTTTCGGTCTGAACCCGGAGCTTTGTCTTCTCGGTTAGCTCCCGCGTAACCTGTCAAGAGTCGTCTTCTGACTGCCACACCTGGAAGCTCTCTTTCTAGAACAAACCGAAGACCACTAAGAGTTCCCGTTATCTGAGTGCAGGGCATGAGTCAAAATGCAAAGTTAAGGTAGAATCTGCTTTGAGAAAAACTGTAGTAAGGACTTCATATGCAAATAATGTGATCTAAGATTGCGACTACTCCTTGAACGGTGTCACACCAGATGCTGCCTTCCCTTAGATGTATATCTGGTAACCCCTGGTCTAGCCCTTATTCCATAGCAAACATCCTTCTTTAGTATGTGTATCAGTAGGTGTTTTGTGTTATCCATGCTGTCCTTGCTAGAGTGAGGAGTTCTTCTTTTTTGTAATGTGTGTGTGCTTCGAAGTATATATGTCTGTGTGTGTGTGCATGTTTGCACATTCACAGGTGGATGTCAGAGCAATTTCAGGGCATTTCCTCAAGCACACTGTGTGTCTTTCTTGAGCCGAGGTCTCTCATTGGCTCGGAGGAGAGCATTAGGTTGGCCTGACTGGTCAGTGAGCCGCAGGGGTCCTCTTGACTTCCCAGGTCCTGGAGTTATAGGCACAGGGCATCACACATACCATTTTTATCTGGGTTCTGGGAACTGAACTTTTGCCTTTACTGATTGAATTCAATGCCCCCCCCCCCCAGCCCTCGGTCAAAGAATAATATTTTTTTCTCAAGGTAAGAATGATTTCCCAATATTTTGTTTGTGAAATTCTTGAGAACATGCCAAAAACTTGCCAGAATTTTACTGCTAGTACTGGGCGGCTTACCAGGGCTCTGCAGCTCACACAGTGTGCTATACTTGTGTTTAGATGTTTAATGAATTTATCCATCCTTGTTCATCTTTTCGTTTTGTTTCACTTTGGGCCTCTGAGATGGGGTCTTGACAGGCTGGCTTTAAACTTTCATGTTCCCACCTCAGCCTCCCACATGCTGGGATCACTGGTGTACATGATCACACCTATCTGCTCTTTGTTTGTTTGTTTCTTTCTTTACAGAGCCTTTTATTAGCATATGTTCATTATATAAATTAGTTTTATTACTTATTATGTTCCCTTACTTGTATGTAACATATTTAATCACATTTACCCCCACCCCCGCCCCCACCCTGTCTCTTTCTCCTCTCAGTCTTGCTTAATTCACTCAGTGAATTCCATTAGAGTTCTTTTTTTTTTTAAACAGCAGAGCAGTAAGTTTGTTTGCAGAAGCACAGTTTACACTACTATAGAAAATGACTCCTTGTCCCATCAACCATCAATCACGTACAGACCCTCAGAAAGGGGCGGGGTCTCAGAAACGTGCTCCCAGTCACGATGGAACGTTGATAGGCCCAATTATCTATGTGGAGAACGGTGCAAATTAAGCAGAGCTGCTCTTGTGAGCTCAGGATTGCAACAGTGGTCTCATGCCTGGGAGCCAGCATTCCACACCTCTCCTCACCCTTCCTTAGAGTCTTACATCCATAAAATATAGATGAGCTGTGTGAGGCCAGGAGTTAAGTAATTCTGTATTATCTCTACTTTAACCAGTTATTAGGCTGTGTAGCCACTGCTGAGCATTGCAAAAGGAAATGTCTGTGACTATAGCTGACTGTAAAATGGTTGTATTTTTAGAGTGAGGCTTACTCCAGTTAGTTTTCTTCTGTTGAGAAGATGTGTTCTCTATGAAAACTTGTGTTTGTGAAGTCAGAGTGCAGTTGATGACCTTTCTTACTCTTTGGCCCTTTTATTATTTCTTTCCCTTTTCCAACTGCTAAGCAGTGAACCCAGGGCCTTACACATTTGAGGCAAAGGCTGTACCACTGGGCTGTGCCCCAAGTCCTGTTCTATATTTTAAATGGGAATAATGCTGACTTCCACTCCTCCTTTATAAGACTGTTCAAGGCCCAGAATCACAGCGACCATAAACGTGAATGTTTTAATATTTTCTGAATTGTCTTCTTGTCTCCTCTTTTAGGACAACCACGAGGAAGACTATTTTCTGTATGTGGCCTACAGTGATGAAAGTGTCTATGGAAAATGAGGCAGAAGCCCAGCAGATGGGAGCAGCTGGACTTGGGGGTAGGGGAGGGGTGCGTGTGGGACTTGGGGAACCAGAGGGAGGGCTCCCAAACCATGAAGGATTCGCAAGGTGAAGACATCAGGAAACATCACACCGCACACGCTGTTGTCTTTTTATTTTTTCCCACAAGCTCAGTGGTTACTTTTCTCTGCTTCCTCAGCCCAGGAAGAACTTGTGTTGGATTGGCAGTGAGGGCCGGATGGGGAAGACAGGTCTCACAGCCTGCTGTGAGCTCTCTCTCCTGCAGTTGCATCAGTTTGGGAGGAGGGCAGGTGACCACTAGAGAAGGATACTGTTCAGCAGCAACTCCTGTCTCTTTGGGGCAGAGGTTTGCTTTTTGGCATTTCTACAAGCCACACAGGCAAAGGGGGAAGAATGCTGTAGGGGACCATACTTAAGGGACCAAAAGATACCCACTGTCACTGAAGCATTTCAACCCCTGACCTCTGTCTCCAATTCCTTCTTCTTTTAGTCCTTTTCTTCCACCCAGGTGTCACGGCACCGCCCCGGTTGTGGCAGTAGACATTTGCACAGAAGTTTAGATGGAGTCCTCTTGCAAAATAGGGCATGCAAGAGTGTGGTTATGAATGCCGGCAGTTTGGATGGCATTAACCTGGAGTCCAGGGTGGAACATGTTCTCCTCCTTATCCCATACACACCTTGGACTGTCAGGAGCCTCAGGATCAGTCCTCTAGCATTTCCTTCACCTTTCTCATGTACAGGGACAGCGTGTCTGTGTGTGGAGGGTCTGGGTTACAAGGTTAGCTAGGTGGCACATCTCCCACTCACCCTCCCCGTCTTGGGTCTCACACGCACTGGAATGCTAAGCAGTGGTCAGCTGTCTCCCTCCTCGGCATCTGCTACTGAGATAAGATGGAGCGAGGGGCGCCAGGTTTCATGGGGGGCTTTACTCATTCATTTCATTTAGGGACTCTGTGGGGGGGAGGGGCAGGAATTGCATCCACACATGACATTTCAATTCATCTCTATAAAGGAAAAGCGTCCTCCATGTTGGGGGCAATCTGTATGTCTGCATTGTAAGCTTCAGGTTCTGGTACTTTGAAGTCAATGCTTGTCAGGCCAGGGAAATAAAATAATTGCTTACCTTAAAAATCTACCTGGATTCAGAATTGTCGCCGCGCCCCCGCCCCCCTTTGAAGTTGAAGTGGGTGTGGTGTTGGCAGTGCGTGCTTACATGGGTAAGATGTATATGTGTTCTTTCTGCTGTTGCCCCGTAGGTGGATGTTACAGTGCCTTTTGTTCCTGGGGCGTCTCTGTGTGCATGGTTTTCTGCCCAGTATGTAAGTGCCCAGTGGCTGCTTCATGTTTCTCAAAGCTTAAGTCTGCCTGCCTCAAGGGGTGTGCTAATTTGGAATGTAAATGTCTGAGCCTTGTCCCAGATTCGACTGGCAGTCATGTACGTGGTTCATCATGAGCAGGTACCTCAGAAGATTCTGCAGAGCCTTCAAGTCTGACGTTTAGGGCCATGCTGTGAGTCCTAAGCACAACATACTCTATTATGGCTCATGGGATGCTAACAGCTTCCAAGGCAGGAGACGGTATGTGTCTTCTAGCTGAATGCGGGCCTTTAAGTCAGGAAGCCTATGTGGCTAGGCTGGGGAGTTGGAAATCCTGGAGAACAGCCAGGGCATGAGAGAACCCTCTTTCCCATTCCTAACCCGATCTCTCTGCAACTCCACACCTAGGTGGTGGCTTCCTCGATTTTTAAGGAGTATGACAGAGTCACCAGAAAGGAATTAGGAAGTCATAGAATATCTATGCCAGGATTCTACCATCAGCCAAACTGCCCACTGAAGTGATGGGCACAATGCAGTTAGGATTGAGAGGAAAGAGGGGAAGACAGTCTGAAACAGCCCTGAAAACAACAAAGACATTTTTTTTTTTTTAAAAGATAATGAAAATGCTTTGAAAAGGTCTGCACTGGTGCTGTGAAAATGGATGCCCGTGGTTACCAAAATGGGAGTATGTGGGTTACCTGACAAAACCAGCCGGAGCCTGGTGTTTGGAACGTTGAGATGAAAACTATCAAAACAATTACGGGCCACCAGGAATAAGACTGAATGTTGGAAAAGACACAGCCAGCAGAGCCTGCGTCCTCTGGGCTCATCTGATACACTGCAGGCCTTTGATGAATTCGACCTTCGAATTCAGAGACTGTCTCCCAGAAGGCCCTGGCTTATTCTAGTCCCTCTTTCTGTTAGATTTTTCAGATGAGAAAAAAGTATCAAATAGGGTGTTAACTATTTTAGACTAGTACCACTTTTACAGATGCATAATTTCAATTAGCTACGTTTAGTCGCAGTGCCCTGCTTCGAACTTGGTGCTAGTTCTTGAACACAGTGTCTCAGCACCTCATAGATGCCTGAGTCTTGGAAAGTGACCTAACACCCTCAGGCACTTGTAAACTGAGGTTTCCCATGAACAGAAAGCACCATGGGAAATGTCCTGGGATCCGGGGCTCGGTGTTCCACGTCACACTAATTGGCTCCCTCCAGATCTGCTCTGTCACGATGAAACATCGGACAAATTCAGTCTTTCCTTTAGAGGCTATGAAGGCGCAAGGATAAGGTTGGAAGTTTGCCAAGGGCAATCTTTCGCGCGGGCTGGTTTTCCAAAGAACAAAACAGCTGCTCAGCTTCCGTATCCCTCGAGTAGAAATCTCCATCCACAGACATACAGTGAAGGTGTATCCCAGTAAGGCCCCCCAGCCTTGTGTGAGTGGAGGTAAAACAGTTTCATTTCTGAATATCATGTTGTAATTTTTCTTCTGATGTTAAATTGATAAGCGGATCGAGTCTATTTAAAGGCTTTGCTATATTGTATATCCAGAGGGTAAGATTTCAAAGTAACAAAACACCTTGTTAAGTAATGTAAGCAGTGATGATCATAACTGGCTCTCTCCAATGAGCATGCTGTCTGGCATGCTAACAGCAGCCACTAGGTGGCTCTCTAGAGTCATGTGCCGATTCCTGAACCCTGCACTTACCCTTGGGACAGGATCCTTTGGGAATATTAGCATTAAGATTATAACTCCATATGTAATAGCTATGAGATGATTTTAAAGCTGTGTGGCAGAAAAGTGTGGACATACGTGCCTGGGGAGACAATTATCAAATCACCCTTAGCAACGGAAACATCCAAGCATTCTGGAAGATAGCCTGCTTGACAATTCCTTTTATCTAGCTTTCACTTTCTATTTTTTTCTCAATGCTGAGCATATGCCTCATGGCCTCACACGTGGTGGGTAAGCATCCTCTCATTCGGCTGCATCCCCAATCCTCTATGTATGCCATTACTCAACTTGGCAGACTCGAAAAGGGATGAACTACACTTTATTATTATTGAGATGTGTGAATCCACTCAATATCTGTAGGCGCTGGCTGGTAGTGTTCTAGGGTGAACTGTTCGGTGCACCCCGAGTAGTTTATTTTCTTTCTAGGTTTACCTGTTGCCCACCTGTCCACCCCTCTTTGCCTCTATGTTATTTCAGTCCAAGGTCTGCGATCAGTTTCAGCCTGTAACTTGTTCTCTTGGGAACAGCTAGAAAACGGTTTTTCTCAGCTAGCAGAATAATAGGGCCAACTGTCTGACTAATGAAGGATGATACAAATACCGGAGCCTGTACCCCCAAACTAGTGGACTTTTCCTATAAATTTGATTGCCCCATTGTGTTATAGATCCTATGTCTAACACTTCTTAGATTTCTGGGAACTTTGGTTCTTGGTAAACATACATGACCAGTGAGCAAATGAAGTAACAGGAAGTAGTCACCCTGAGAAGAGAGCATTTGATGCATTTACCCTTCCCTTGGCAGGAATACAGTTTCACCTGTGAGTGATGACTTATGGCATTTTGCATGTTCAGCATCATGGGCCTTGTATACGGCAGTCCAGTTTGAAACTGCACCTTATTTAAGGTCCTGTAGGACTGTCCTTTAAAGTTACTTAGCTCCATGATCTGCCGGATGGCGCATGGGGTAGAGGCACTTCCTGCCAAACGCGGCCTTCTGAGTTCCATCTCCGGATTTCTCATTGTGGAAGGAGAGAACTGACACCTGTCATTTGTCTTCTGACCTGGGGATTACAAATACATGAGTGTACACACACAGACACACACAAACAGACACAGACACACAGACACACACACACACACACACACAGTAACAGTTACTTAGGTCCTGAATTCTCATGAAGGATTGAAACACACCTTTTTCCTTCTTGGGATACATTAGTTGTACCAGATTTCTCTGTGGCACTTTCACACTTAAATGTTGTACACTCTGATCTCATTTACAGCCTCTGTTGCTGTTATCAATGTTCCCTCTGCCTCTTACATTCCCTTGTCACTTCCATACCCCTCAACCCTAACTTCTGTATAAAACATATTCTTAAAAACAGAAACAAAAGCTTGCCTAAAAAAGATGTCAACAGTGTAGCTGTCAGGAATTGTCTCCCAAGCCATCTTTTATGTCACTGCTAATGGAAAGTGCAGGATGGGGCAAGATCAGGGTGATGCAGGGAGAGTTTGTTGATGTGGAAACCTGGGAAAACTGGGTATGAAACTCAGCAGCGCACACTGTCAGAGCCCTGTTTGTGGCTCATTCTCTGCATTGGGAGCAGCAGTTTATCAAAGGGAAGTCACTTTTCCACAGCAGTGTGTTTTGCCCTCGCTAGGGCAGAATATCACATTTTTAGACTTATTTTAATACCTTCATAATATTCCTATAATATAAAATGTCCAGACAGATTCACCGTATGCTCATGAACAAGCACTGTCAATCTCCACCCATCACTGTCCAGGATGATCAGTACGCTACTGCCTTTCCAACAGGAAAGTGCAGGCCCCACAAATGCTTGCTGTTTGTGTGTTCGGGTATCCATGGAGGTCAGATGACAT
Organism: Micromys minutus; assembly: GCF_963924665.1. Lineage (NCBI taxonomy): Eukaryota > Metazoa > Chordata > Mammalia > Rodentia > Muridae > Micromys > Micromys minutus. Next base: position 17,517,612 of record NC_137972.1, on the reverse strand, counting down.
CAGACCCCCTGAAACTGGAGTTACAGGAGGTTGTGGGTTGCCTGACTGGGCACTGAAACCAGAACTCCATGAGAGCAGCGCCTGCTCTTAACCCCTGAGCCATCTCTCCAGCCTCTTTTTTGTCCTCTTGAAATTCTTAACTAGCAAGTCTTTTGGGGACCCATATTTTGTAACTACTCCTGGGTAAGCAAGAAATGCACTATAGAGGGTTGGTGGGGGCGGGGAGTTAGGAGGAGAGAACAAACCCTTGGTCAACTACAAGATTTCCAGATCCCTTTGCAGTGCCCTGCAGAGGCTTGGGCTTTTGTAGTGTATATAGAAATTGTGCTGGCTGACGAGAAACTCATCTATGACAAGTCATGGGGTAAATAATGTACTCACTACAGTAAGAGGGGAATGGCCAATATTTTCAAAGCACTTGTGTCGAATCCACCGGGTGCACAGTGCATGGTGGAGCCTAGTGATGGCTAAGGCGTATTTGAATGTTTCAGTTAGTCTGTGTGAGTTTTAAAAGGAGAAACTACTGACATCATTAAAAGTTTCAGCTTCCTTTAGCGGTGGGTCCCTTTCCCCTGGGATGGTTGTGTTTGCTGTCATAGACACCTCAGGCTATTTTATATCAACAGCCTTCTTCTACTGCTCCAAATACAGACTGTCTGTCTTTGCCTCACTTGCCTAATGAGTTCTACAGGAGCACGAGGATTCTGGACAACCTCAAATGGTATAGCAGTTATAGTATTTTATTCTACCTTAGTATAAAAGTCCGGGTTTGGATTAGGGGCTGCTTCCTCAAATCCAGTATTCACTGGCCTCCACTCATCAGCTGGACATGGTCCTCTTCCAAGATAGCTTCGCTGGTCATGTGATCCCAGGGAGGAAGTAATCAAGGACTGACCAACTTACTCTTAACAGTCTCTGAAGCTTCTAAGGAATTGCATTGTGCTTTCTGGGTAAAATTTGTTAACATTGCGGCTGCAGGAGTTGGAAACTGATTTTTATTCTGGGCAGTCATATAATGTGACTCTGAATTTTGTTACTTTGGAAAAGAGACAAATGGATATCTATCTATCTGTCTATTTATATATGATATAAAGATATATTTCCTTATCTCCCCCAATATTCTCTTATAAACTATACAAATTAAGGTTTAGTTCAGCCACTGAAGCCTGACTCCTCTGTCAAAGCTTTCTTGTATTTTTTTCACATTTTCCACTTTTTAACCCAAATTATATCTTAGTTTTTGCAAGGCCTGGGACCATGTGTTCTTTGCATCTGGTCCATCTCTGAGGTCCCCAAATCTTAACAGTTCCTCTACAGATAAAAAAGCCTTTGTTCTACTCTGCTGAGTCTCAAGGAGAACTCAGCTGTGAGTCATTGCTTAAAAAAAAAAAAGGAGTTTTCTATTCTTGCAGGATAAAATTGACAGTGTTTGTTCTCAAAGGAGGGAAAAATGGGAAAATGATGAGAAGCTAAGCCAAGGCAAGATATAAATCCAATAGGGCAAACATTAAACCCTATATCTCCATGCCCAGAATATTGGATTTATGGTGATGTAATGTTGACTCCACAAAGTTTTGGACTATTTATCCCTAAAATCCTACTGGATGCCACAAAGATGGCATTTTTGGCCTGGCTCTGTTCACTGTCCATGCTTTGCCTGGTAGGCATTTTATGTTCCTGTCATCTATAATTCCCAGAGTGTACATTTTACTTTTGACCTCATTTTCTAAGCTTATGAGTCAATAAATGCATGGAGAGGCTCTACATTGCCCCCCCCCCCAGGCTTTCCTTTGAAATCCTAGTGGAAGCCTCTATGACTCAGTCTCTATTTTTTGCCCCTGTGGTACAATTATAAATAAATGAATTCAATCTAATAATTACATGGCAATAAATTGAAGTTTTTAAGCTCATATGGTCAGTTTATTGTATGGCCACTAAGAATCCCAATGACTTCTACAACTTACAATGCTAACCTGTTGGAGGCATGTTGGTGCTTGTGGTCATAGATAAGCACTGGAAAAACTGGGAATGTTAAATAAAAAAGGTTGTCTCCAGAGAGATGCATAAACCCCTTTCCTTCCAAAAGGCTGGGAAATAGCCTGCTGTCCTCTGCACTATCTTTATGGCCAGGGGACACTGCCCCCACACCCTGCCAAAACCTTATCTTGGGCCTGTTTATCTCAGTCAATCTGTAGTGATCTCCCTTTCCAGGTTCACATCATATACTTTCTTTACATTGAATCCCTTCCCTTAGTTCATCTACTGAACCGACATTATGGCAAATATCACATATACTTTACAAGGGTTTTTTATGCAGGCATGTCTTGGGAAAAGGTTGTCCAAACTGCTAGTTGTTTAAATTTGCCTAAAATAAACTACCCAGTGTGAAACTCTCAAAGTTTGAGCCAACACTGGCTACTGAAACTTGCTGAACTGAATCTCCTTGTTGCCTAACCTGAAGAAACACTCTGCTGGCTGTGGTGTTTACAGGGACATTTCCTCCTCCCCATACAACCGGTGCCCACCATGACGAGCCTGATCCTCGAAGTATTGAGATGGGTTTAGAACACTGGCTGCTCTTCCAGAGAACCATGGGGTTCAATTCTCAGCACTCACACGGCAGCTCACAACTGTCTGTAATTCCAGTTCCAGAGGATCTGACACCTTCGCGCAGACATACACACAGGTAAAAAAACCAGTGAACATGAAATAAGAATACATTTTTAATATTAAAAAGAATATTTTCTTTCTTTAAATAGAGTAGGCAGGAGATTGGTTCTCTCATTCAGAGGGTTGAAGCTTTGAGAAAATAAAATAAACACAGGTCTTCTGTGCTCTGACACAAAGCATTTTGTATAATCCTCAAGATGTTAAGATCTAGAAAAGCAAGATATTTGGAGTAATTTTGTACAAGTAACAGTAGAGTTTAACCCTTGATTTCATAAACAAGAGACCATAGATGTGGATAATTGGATGAGCATACAAACTAATTTAAAAGAGTCCATGAAAGGGGAGGTAGAGTCTGCAATTTCTTTTGCCAACAGGGGTATAATAATGTATTGTCTCAACCCTAACAAGAAGGTTATTAAAAAAAAGAGGGAGAGAAGAGAGGGAGGGGGAGGGTAAAGTAAAGGGGGGATGGGGAAAGGGAGAGGGAGAAGGAAAGAGAATTCTCTGTGGGACATATCTTGGCAGTTGTTGGCTGGGTGGAACAAGTGGAATGTGGGGCCAACCTTTCTGGAGAACCAGTGGCCACTGAGCCAGGTGCATCTAGAACTCACCCTCACATGTGACCTGATGGGAACTCTGAGTGTTCCTGCTGTGCACACTGCCAGGCAGCCCTTCCAGATCCAAACATGAAGTGGTGTTTGACTCAACACCTGAGTTCCAAGTAACGTCAGGTAGGGCTTTACCTCTGCTTAAGCGTTAGGGCTCCACTGTCCAGAGCTTAGACTCTTGCTTTTCTTTCCAAGAGGCATGACCAGGTTTAGACCAATCAATGGCCCCTCAATTGGGGAATTTAAAACATGCCAAACTTCTAGTACAGGAACAACTGCAATTAAGTCATATAGAACCTTCAATTAGTCCATAAATCTCCCCTATGTTTGCAATTCATAAAACCTAAAACTTTACCTATGTAACATTAGGGACATAAATACAATTTTTAAAACAATGGGGTTTCCCTATTCAGGGCTACTTGCTACTCTAATTCATCAAGGGCATTACATATTATACATAAATTAAAAGACTTTTTTCTTCTATTCCTTTTCATCCTGTTAAGAAGGGCTCTGCATTCTTTGTTTCTACTTTAAACAATCAATAGCCAGTGGCCTGATTTCAGTGGAAAGTTTTACCACAGGGGATGAAAAATAGCCCCACTGGATGTCAATATTATGTAGGAAAAATAGTTAAGCTGGTGCTGATTAAATTTCCAGAGGTATTGATCATTCATTATATAGATGACATTCTCTTCTTCTGCTTATCTAATCAATACTTAAATGGGTGCTTAACTTTCATAGTAAATTACCTAAGACCAAAATTTAAACATAGCTCCAGATAAAATACAAAAGCAATCACCTTATAATTATTTAGGTTCTATTATTACATGATAGCAAATTTACCATTATACTCTTGGGTTAAAACTTTTAGAACAATGTACCCTTAATTACTTATAAGAAATTGTCATGTCAGTTGGGTATATTCTTATCTGCTTCTCATTACTGAGGATTGATCTCTGCTTTTTAAGTTGTTTCATGAAGACACGCCATTAAAATCTCTATTAATCACAACACCTAAGGTAGAGCAAGTTATTAGTTTATTAAATAATGCTGCTGCTAAACATACAGTTTTAATCCTGATCTTTGAGTTATTAGTACACCTTTAACCCAAATATTTTGAGGTGAAGGAGAAAAGATCCACCTCCAATCTGGGTAATACCTTGTATAAAGAATATGGAAGAAGGGGGCGTATGCACTCTTTGCCAACTGCTTGCTCTTGCTGGCAAGTTCACTCCTTCACTGGCATTATACTATACTTCTTTGGGATTCTAATGTATACTGAAGAGCAGCTGAGATGTCCAGCCTCATGGAGTGAACTAGTAGTGGCTTCTCAGACTTTCCATTAGTAGACAGCCATTGATGGAGTAGCTGGTCTGCAGCTTGCAAGCCATTATAATAATTTCCACGAATATCTACCATATATATATATATATATATATATATATATATATATATGGTATATATTTATATATAAATTTTATTTATATATATAAATATATAAATTCTATCAATCTTTTTTCCTATAGGGCACCCAGACTAATACAGCAGATATACTTTTCTTTATAGAGACTGAAAAGCTTTCAGATTCTGCTATTTTGAACTTGAACTGGTAAAGGCACAGTATATCTGTCAACCAGGAATTTCTTTCTTTCCATCTTTTTCAATAATAAGTTGAGAACACTCCAAATGGGATCTACAATAAATGTGAACAGACTTGGGCTTTTGCTTTTTCTAAAATTTTATGTTATTTATATGAGTACACTGTTGCTGTCTTCAGACACAGCAGAAAAGGGCAACAGATTCTATTAGAGAAGGTTGTGAGCCACCATGTGGTTGCTAGGAATTGAACTCAGGACCTCTGGAAGAGCAATCAGTGCTCTTAACTGCTGAGCCATCTCTTCAGGCCCCTAGACATGGGCTTCTTATATCTAGTTCTCCCTTGTGCTATAATGAGGATGCTTCTTACTTAACAGCAGATGCACTCTGCAGTGGGTCAAGACACCTTGCCTCATGGGAAAATCTTGTTTGTCATTCCGACGAATGATTCAGACAACATTACCCTTCCACTCTTCATCCAGAGCATCAGAAGCTACTTCTGTGCCCATTTGCTTCTCATAGAGAGTACAACGTTTGTGTTCATAATCCAGTTCTATGAGTTGCTGACAGCTGGTAGCTAGAAAGAAGACTTCAGCTTCATCTTGATACAATGGACTGCCTAGGAAGCATCATGAAAAGGGAGCCAAATTAACTTTCTTAACATCAGTTAAATACTCCTTGCCAAAAACCCTTAGGAAAACTTCTCTCCAGGTGGTCTGTCCCAGATTGACCTAGATATTGACAAGTTATATACATAATATAAAACGAAGAGAGGGGAATATGTTGTTTCTACTCACTACTTTGTATGAGCACACAGAGTCACCTTTTCTATTAAAATCAAACTCCCGCCAGGTAGCACCAACTGACACAGTGCATGGTGTTATAAAAGGGCCCAGAGCAATGAACACAGATCAAAAAGGAACATAAAATGTTCACAGATCCCTTCATCATCTGGTCCAGAATCAAAACTCATGGAGTTAAAAATAAAGTGATGGAAAGGTGACTGATGAGAAGGGAGGGGTCCAGCACCAGGTAAATTCTCATGACTTTCTCTGGAGCATCTTATACATACAGCAAGGAAACACATCTCTTGAAGAGTCTAAAAAAATGTGGGTTCATTCTCCTTGAGTGACCTATACTGGTCACTCCATCTCACAGCTACCCTCACTAAGGGTCCTTCAGTTCTCTCTGCCAACCACTGAAACATCTGCTATCTTCCTTCTTTCCTGTACTCCTTAGTCAGCCCCACACCCTGCTACAGACCATGGACATTCAGAATTACTGGTGAGATCTGCTCCCTGACTCGGGTTTGATGGTAGGGGCTGAAGGAATTAAGAGGAGCCCTATCTAGAGAGAGAGACCAGGATCTTTATTTTTCCAGGCTTTGAGTATGGTGACCGACGCCCTCCCTTCTTTCTCAGCCTCAACATCTGAGAGTAGCAGACACAGCTGTGAGTTTGACTGCCTCTGCCTCTCTTTGTTCATTCTGGGCAGCTCAGGTAGGAGCAATGGACTCCAAGAACAGTGTAAACCCACGTGCCCCCAGTTGGAACACTGCTCCAGGTACTGGTGGCTGCTTTTGCTACTGCTTCTGAATTTATTTTTACTTTATCTACATAGTGTTACCTGCATGTCTATAAATGAACTGTATGAATAACTGGTACCTCTGGAGATTAAGGGAATAGATACCCTGAAACTGCAGTTGTAGGTAGTTAAGAGCTGTCATGTGGGTGCTGAGAATGGAACCTTGGTCAGATGCAAGAGCAGAAAGTAAGTAGTTTTGCCACTGGGTTGTCTCTTTGTTTATCCTTGTCTGTAGGATGGAATAGTCTCTCCTCTACAAATGAAGTGTAACTCTCACATTCTTCTTCTGTGTTCCTGATTTCCCTACATCATGTATCATGGTCCTTCCCAGTTAGGAACCTGTTCTGAACAGGCACCTGCTCTATTCTCTTCTCATTGCCCACTAGCCCTTGACAAGTGTCTCTCCTGTAAAGGCTGAACGTGCACGTGGCATTGCAAACCAGTGACATGAATTCAGCATCTCTTACCTCCTTTCTGAATAAGGTACTGCAATTGATGGACAAGAGTAGGACTCCAAAAATTCACTTTCTTCTTCACTCCTTATGGAAGTCTATCTTTTCTCCCCTTTAAAGACTGCTGTCAGTACCTGCCATCCAAAAGGATGCTTCTCAGAAAACAAGCAGGAGGGAACAGGTGTAGACGACCAGCAGGACTAAGGGGATGGGTTTGATGGCTATGCATGAAGGCTGGACCACATCTGGAGTAGTGGTTGGTGAGGCTGAAATGGAAGCATACATTGATTCTTTCACCAGATTTCAAACCTGAGCAAATATTACCTTAGCTTTTTGGTCCACAGATAATTCTGCCACATTGACAGTTCTGCCCTCTTTGCTATGTGACAACAATTTGGAAGGATTCCAACTGGGAAGGGTGAAAGGATGTTCCCTGTCCCCAAAGACTCCTGCAGATATGGTAGGGAAACCCAGGTTAGTGGTAAGACGTCATTTTTCCTGATGGCAGAAGAGGAGCTGACCCTGGAGGATGGCGGCAGGGAAGAGTCTCAGGATATGATACAAAAGGGAATGTCAAAGGATTTCCAGAAGAGATCAGCTGAGGTGGAAAACAAAACCAAATGAACTGAAGAAAAACTAAATGAAGCAGTGGCTCTGGAATGAGGACAAGACCCAGAAAATAGGCTGCTCACATTTCAGCCATCAGTGTGAAGAACCAGATTGGAGGAACGAGGTAAATGCAACACACCACGTAAGAGTCGAGGAGGAAGGAAATAAGAGATTGGAAGGATGGCTGTTAACCCAAGAACTCATGGCAAGTGAATTAATTAGTTAATTATTCACCCAGTTCCTCCTCTTCAGAGATCTACCACTTCCTTTCCTCTTCCCAGCCATCTGTCAATTTCAGCTCATTTTTTTTTTTTTTTTTTTTCCAGTATGACATGAACTCTTCAAGCCAGGTCCCGCCATCTTCCACTCAGGTCTGGTATAAACAGTCAGACATATTGATGTTTTTTCCTTCACTTCTCTTTTATCTAGTTGGAACCAGGATGATCCTCATCTACTTTCTAGTGGCTGAACCAACATGGAACATTTTCTGTCCATTGGCAACAAAGGACCAGGATCCATGAATATGCCCATCCCTTCTACAGTGTCCACTAGAGTGAGGGCTCTGTCCTCACTGGAAAAAGATTAGTCTCTGGCATTTAATGAATCCTGTCTGCCTGTATCCCTCTCTTTCCATCTCCTTACTTTGCCCTATCTCCCACATGCTGACCTTGCTGCTGGACTTTTTAGGTGGAACTACCAGTGATTTTTTTTCTTCTTCATGTAAACAATGAATTCTCCTAACTGGTTGCATATCTTGTTTTTGAAACTTACCTCTGATGGTTTGATCCTCATGCTTCGTGTGAAGCACTTGCTTTTTGAACAGGTCACCTCCATCTTTCAGTGAACCCGCTTTTCCCAGATCTTTGTGGGATTCATGCTTCTGGGCAAGAGAGAAAAAAGCCCTAGCAATTAATCCTTTACTTAGTTCCCCACTGTTAAACAACAGGTGTACACTGTCAAAGCCAGTGGTTTTAAACCACAGGTAGGTATGACAAGTTTAGATATGTTTTATAATCCAGCAGCTTCAGCATTCAGAGTAGTTAGAAAGCTGTAAGGCCAGAGACCAGAAGTCTTTAAAACTACCTCTATGTTAACCCCATGTATTGCTTTAACCCATTCCAGGCCAGGCAGATTCCTGGCAGTTTTGAAACCCCATCCCAAGTTCTGAGTCTCTGCATCTTCCTTGAGGTTTAGGATATGGGATCTTATCTTTGCTGGGTGTCACGTACCTGTCATTTCAGCAGATAGGAGGCAGAGGCAGGTGGGTCCCTATGCATCAGAGAAAATGTCCCCCCAAAGAGGATTCTGGCATGGTACTAATTCTGGGAGATAGCAGCCTCTGCTCCTTGGCTATCAGAAGGCTCGTCAGGCCTCAAGGAGACAGCTACTTTCTCTCTAGGTTGTTAGATGGACAGGCCACGGTCAAAGAAGATTTCCACAAATAAGTCATTGTTTCAAGGACATAACAAGACACATGTATTGAGAGCTGCCTAAGATGGAGACACAAAGACTTTTGTCTGACAGAGCATTTCCTATTACCCAGATGGTTGTGAAAATCTTATCTCATGTACAGAAAGTGACTGAGGTCAGTTCTCAACTAAGCTTCCCCCTCCACTCTCCCTCAGCAACTGCCTAAGGCTTCAAGGCATTATTTCTATGGCCCACTGAATCCAAGGCATCTATTGCACAGCAATAAAGAGACCCAGAGGCCTTAAACTCAGGACCTCTTCCTGTCATTTCTAGGTGACCCAGAAGCCTTAGGCAACATACAACCCTTGGAAACATACACCTTTAACAATACTTGAGGAAGAGACTCTGAGGGGAGGGGATGGGCACCAACTAATTAGGGTACATGGGATATACTCTAATCTGGTATCACAAGATGGGGCAGGGACCATTCCTGTGTCCTATTCATCAGCTGTTGCCTTCTGCTGATGTATCACAAAATGTACACTATTTGGTACAGGAATAGACATAGCATAACTTCTCAGGTTCATTGTATTTACTCCTTGCCATTTACAAAAACAAACAAACAAACAATAAAACAACCCAAACCATGAACCTACTCTCTCCTAAAGAATACCATCATCTAAGGTTGTCTCCACAGGAGGTAAGAGGACATGGGCCTGGGAAGTAAGGGCAGAAGCTTCCATGTGCTCCTGCCCTGTACCATTGTTAGAGAACTCCATAGAGGACACAGTGTACCAGCCACTGTAGCGGAGGCATCTTCAGGCTTGAGCACGGACTGCCACCTGGTGGAAGAGAGGGGTAAATCACACGGTGGATGGGCAAGAGACTATGGTGCTGCAATTCCATAGTGTGGGTTACAGTGTGAAATCCTGCCTTAAAACACAACAACAGCAATAAATAAAGAAGGAGGAGGGGGGGGGGGAGAAAGGTAAACACATGGATGGTTAGGGTTGCCTGTCTCCGAATGCTCCTGTTGTGATTTGCTGGTAAACCTTGGGAGGGTGGGAAGGAAAGTTCTAGGTAGAGGTCCAGGTACTGTGGAGGACTTGTGAGGGATCGCAGGCAAAGGCATTCTTCAGATCACAAAATACCTTAAGTTCAGGAGAGCAGTCTGAAACCTCCTCCTAGCAGGTCTGTCCTGTGCCCATCAAACACATCCTGTTTTCCCCCTGCGCACCCCAGAGATGCAGAGGGCAGCACTAGCCACGCCCCTTGTATCTCTTTGCCTTCCTTATTCATTCAGGTAGCCCTGAAACTGTTCTCCCACGGTAATTTTCCTCCTAAGTTTACCAATTCACTGAAGCCTGGATGAAGGGGAATAGTGAAAGCTGAGGACACGCCAGACTGGTGTCACTGTGGTAGTGAAGAGGAGGAAGAGAAGCCCAGGAGCTTTCTTCCAGGAGTACTGCAGGTCAGTAGCTTCTCGCCTCCTCATTCCTCTCTTCCCTTTCCTCCTGTTAGATTTCTGCAATTTAACCTGCCAGGAGCTTGGATCACAGACAGTTTGGTAGAGCCAAATGACACAAAGCCTGCAGGGATTGTTTCTTCCTGAAGCCCAGCCAGGAGTGAACTAAAGAGAAAAGTGAGGAGACCTTAGAACTGCCTTGCAGAGGAACCTCCCCTCCCCCCAGCGATTCACAAAAGTCCCAGGCATCTGGTCTGTGGATTCTGAAGGTTACCTTGTTCCCCAGTCTGTTCCCATCACTACCTACATCTTTTTAGGGGTTACTCTTGCTCTCTGTGGCCCTGGTACCCCCTCCCTGCAGACTGCTATCATCCCACACTTGCTAGGACAAAAAGAGGCCGCAACTATGAACTGAGAGGTGACTGCACCAGTGTCCAGGGTTCCCACAGCTCACGGTCCCTTCCGTTGGCACAAAGTCCTCAAGAACAATCAGCGGATGAGAAAGCAGAAGCAAAGAATAAAGTCCCGATTTCAGCTGGTGCCTCTGCGACCACAGCCAGAACTTAACTATTTTATCACCAATGGCCAGTCCCAGTCCTGTGAGGTGTTCACACCCACATCCGTTCCCTCTCCTGTCACCGTTAGGAGTTCCCTTTTTTACTAAATAGGTGGTGTGTGTGTGTGTGTGTGTGTGTGTGTGTGTCTCATCTTTGCTCACCCATTTTCCCCAGCTCCTCACCAAACTTCTGACTCATTATGCAACTCCAAACACAGCTTCTGTTGTGGCCCTTTAAGTTGAACTTCCCTCCCCTTTTCTGTTCTATTTTTAACCCTGTCGCTCAGTCTTCTCATTGATAAGGAGGAGAGGCCATCTTAACACAACTGCTAATCCTCTGATTTGGCCAGGTTCTAGGGCCCTTTCCAGAGTTCTCAGGAGTTTAGGGCTTCCCTACCCCATTCCACCTCCTCACTTCCTTCTCCAATCTCTACCTCCAGGAACGATGGGATTCCTTTTGTTTTGTTTTGTTGTTCTTTTCCCCCTCATAACAGGGATAAATGAGTATGAACTGATCAATGAACTCTTCATGGGAAAAATTATAACAAGTCTAACTTTATAATAAAGGGACAATAGAAATCAGGACATAAAAAAGAGCCTTCAGTCATTTGGAATTACACTATTTTTAGGATTCATAAAGACAAAAAATAAACTTTAATTTTAACTGTCACATGGTCTTAGGGGAATGAATGCAACTATAAAAACAACAGGGACTCCATATTTAGGGCTCCCTGTTCCTATGGTGATTCCTCAAGGACATTAAGTTATTACACTTGACTTGAAAGACATTATTTCTTTATTGCTTTACATTCTGCTGACAAGGAATGTTTTGCATTCCCTGTATTCAACAGCCAATGACCCAACTTCAATGGAAAGTTTTACCACAGGGGGTGGAAAATAGCCCCACTATTTTTCAATATTATATAAATAAAGCACATAAGCCAGTGCTGATTAAATTTCCTGAGGTACTGGTCATTAATTATATAGATGGCATTCTGCTTTCCTGCTTGTCTAATCAATATTTACACGAGTGTATAACTTTTATTGTAAATAACCTAAGAAGAGCAAATTTTACACATAGTTCCATATAAAATACAAAAGCAATCATCTTGTAATTATTTAAGATGTATTATTATTCAACAACCAATTTGCCACTATCCTCCCAGCTTAAAGCTTCCCAAACAAGGTGCCCTCCTGGGTTGCATGTCTCCCTCGCCAGAGTGCCTGGCACACTGCTCACGGGAGTCAGAACACAGTCCATAGTTAGTAATGGGGGTCCTCAGTCCATGTTTTCCTGGGTGGCAAACAGCAAGACCTAGGATGTTTGCTGTGGTGGCCAGTCTCCTGTGTACCCAGGTGCCACTGGAAAACTTCTTAGAGCTGGAAACAGGGGGTCCTTGATCCACCCTTCCTTCAGGGCATGCTAAGCAGGAAAGGAGGGCCAGAGCCCCAGATGAAGATGAAACCCAGTTTGGTTCTGAGTGCATGCAGAGAATTTGATAAGGCTGAAAGAGAGAAGGCCTTTTCTGGGTGACTAGGTGTGGCTCTTTACGATGAGGGCTTCTCCCTTGAGGTGATCCTTGATGAAGAAGAGACTGTCTGTGCTTGTTCAAACTACTTTATTTGATGATGGACGAGAATGTGTACACCTTACTTAGGGTGAACCAGAGATTAAATACCTTCTGCAGGAAGAAATGCCCAGGAAGGGAAGTTCATTGGCTGACTGTCCTGGGCCTATCTAGATAGACACTTCATTAACATAACACTTCATTAACTTTATTCCATTTATGCTGCATGACTGATTGCCATTGTCCTCTCGGTAGGATGTTGTGGTTACATGTTCCAGAGCAGGTAGAGTTAGACAGGGAGTGACCCCACTCCTACTGTTCTTAATTTTGAGACTTATGGGATTTGAGCACACTCAACCTTACTAGATCTTCTGACTGGTGACACCATCCACTTGCACCACAGTATCTCTCAATTACTTACAAAAAATTATGGGTTCATGCTGCTGGAGGTATGAGGGTGGGAGCACTGGCCATGTTACTCATCTGCTACATCACCTGGGAAAGAGAGTTCTGCATCTTGTCTGTACAGCAGGGTAGACCTGGTCCTGCTTGTCTGCACTGCTGGGAGCTGCCCTGAGGGTGTGAGTGCTGGGCTGATCAGCTCAGGTAACTCTCAAACCAAAATTCAGGACTTTGAATTGGCTCGCCTCAACATCTACCCAATCAATAAACAGCTGGAGTACATGAAAGGGTCATTACAATTGACCCAGGGCAACAACAGGATATCTGAGAGGAGTCCAAGTGAGGTTTCAGTATTGATAAAGTAGCAGAAGCCAGAGGACTTGCACCAGACCACTGAGTCATAACAATGAACAACATTTGCAAGCAAAGAAGTGTATACTATAGGACAAAAGGGTATACTATAGGACACAGTGTGACCCACTACAGCTTCCACAAGATCTTTTTCCTCTGCTAATGGGAGAGGTTGCAATGGTGAAAGAAGGTAGAAATGAGTGGGATTGGGGTGCATGATGTGAAATTCATAAAGAGCTAATGAATAGTTAAAAAATAGTAATGCTGTTTCTGGAGCAGTAGCTCATTGAATCAATCCCTTCCTTATCGATTACTTATCCTTCCTCCTCATCACCTATTGGAATTATATGTTAACAAGGTAATAGTATTATAGAAATGTATTCATGTCATACTTCTCTACAATAGCCTTTAACTCTTATTTACAAAAATAGTTGTAGCCTTGGTCATGATGAGAAGGAGATGTCTTAAACAACTTACTGGTAAAGAGCTTACACAAAAATCATTGTGCTGCTAAATAAATCACACGTTGATTAATTGTTACACTCTGACACTAACATGCAGATAACAGCATGTTGCCCAGGATCTATAGGTTATCATTATCTAAATGATTTTTGAAGGTGCCTGTGTGTTGTCTAAAATTAAATATAAAATGCCTATAGAAATGACTTTTAATGCCTTTACAGATAGCTCTTCAAAAGGACAAGAAGCATATGTTTTATATTGAAATTTCACATGCTACACAAATAAAAGACTTTACTCACTTTGACTGTGCTGGCTTCGTAAAGCTCAGCAGTCTAAACTCACCTTAATCAACCAGACTTTATTGGCTATTTCTCAACCATTGGATATTTTCACTGACATCATCTGTAGATAAGCACTAGGGATAGAGATGCACGGAGAATGAAAACCTACCCAATTTGAGGAAAATGGGGTGTTGCAGAAGGGGGTGGCTGTGGAGAGAGTGTAGTCAAAGAATCAAAACATTTAAAATGAGGTCCTGGAAGATGGAGAGCCCAGTTAAAGGAAGATGGGAATGAGTGAAACTTAGTGGCTTGGAGACAGAAATGGCAGGAAAGTTTTGTGAGTTCCTTCAGCTGTGCTTCCTTGCCTTGAAAATAAAAAAGACAAACAAATATTAATAAATCCAATCCTACTGAGACACCTCATTCATGCTGAACCGATGGCACCTGTCTCCAGAGAGCACATGCTGGAAGAGCCTGCTCAACAGGGAAGCCTGGAACCAGGCTGTTGCTGGTAGGAGGCAGCTGAAGGGTTGCTTCAGTGAGTCATCTGTTACTGCAAATGTCAAATATCAGGTTGCTTTCCCTGCAGGCGATGCCTGGTCAAATTACACATCCATCCAAAGGTGCTCTAGCAGTAGCCTAATAAGCATTTAATCTTGTCTTCATACCAAAAATAGAGATATTCTCATTCCTGGCCTTTCAGGCACCGAGATTAATCCAGCACCACCAGATTTCTTACCAAAATTCACTTTAAAAGTTTTTGCTTTATTTTAAGAGATTTAAAATGCTAAAACAAATTATTATAAAATACTCATTTATAGTCATTTTATTTTATTAACCAAGGTTAAAAATAACAGTGTGAGATGAATTTAAGAAGAAAAATATGGGTAAAATGAAATCAAGGAACTCTGAGAAATATTTCTACTGGATAATACAGGGACCAAGAAGTGCAATCATAATTACATATTTCTCAGTCTATTGGAGGCAGGTAGGGGTTCAACCAGAAATACAATCAGTTGAAGTTAGGTTATTTTAAAGTTTTCTTTTTTTTTATTACTTTTTTTAAACGACTTTATTTTACAAAACAAAGATAAATGTACAGATTTTAAACATTTTTTGCTTAAAATTATAAATTTTTGTCAGTACTGTTTTTTCAGACATTAAAATAATTTTTACATAAAACCATGTGAATATATTTTTTAGTCAGTACTTGATTTTTTTCAAGGGCTTGACAGTATGCATTGAAAACCTAATAGTTACAATAAGCATAAGTACATGCAAAACAAAATGCAACATGAAAATAGTCAAAGTCTTCTTGTTTTGTAAATATATATATATATATATATATATATATTTGTTTTCTTTATTTCTTAGACTTCATACAGTCTGTGAGTTGTTTCTGGGGGAGTGCAAGCCTCTGGGGTTAGCATCTCAATATCAGTGACTGCATATTATGTCTGTTCTTTTGTGACTGGGTTATCTCACTCAGAATGATATTCTCTAGATGCAGCCATTTTCTTAAGAATTTGGTTAAGTCATTGTTTCTGGTGGCTGAGTAGTATTCCATTGTGTATATGTACCACAATTTTTGTATCCATTCATCTTCTGAAGGACATCTGGGTTCCTTCCAGCTTCTGGCTATTATAAATAGAGCCGCTATGAACATTGTGGTGCATATATCTTTGTTGTGTATTAAAGTGTCTCTGGGGTATATGCCCAGAAGTGGAATAGCTGGGTCTTCAGGTAGTACTATAATCCAATGTTCTGAGGTATCGCCAGACAAATTTCCAGAGTGGTTGTATTAGCTTGCAACCCCACCAACAGTGGAGAAGTGTTCCTCTTTCTCCGCAGCCTCGCCAGCATCTGCTGTCATCTGAGTTTTGGATCTTGGCCAATCTGACTGGTGTGAGGTGGAATCTCAGGGTTGTTTTGATTTGCATTTCCCTGATGGCTAAGGATGTCGAGCACTTCCTCAGATGTTTCTCGGCCATTCGGTGTTTCTCAACTGAAAACGTTTTGTTTAGCTCTGTACCCCATTTTTTAATAGGGTTATTTGATTCTCTGGTGTCTAGCTTTTTGAGTTCCTTGTACACCTTGGATATTAGGCCTCTATCTGATGTGGTGTTGGTAAAGATCTTTTCCCATTCTGTTGGTTGCCGTTTTGTTTTCTTGACGATGTCTTTAGCCTTACAGAAACTTTGCAATCTCATTAAGTCCCATTTGTTAATCTTTGACCTTAGAGCTTGAGCCATTGGTGTTTTGTTCAGGAAATTTTCTCCTGTACCTATGTGTTCTAAGGTTTTCCCTTCTTTCTCATCTAATAGTTTCAGTGTATCTGGTTTAATGTGGAGATCTTTGATCCACTTACACTTGAGCTTTATACAAGGAGATAAGAACGGGTCTATTTTCATTCTTTTGCATGTTGAGTGCCAGCTGGACCAGCACCCTTTGTTGAATAGGCTGTCCTTTTTCCATCGAATGTTTACTGCTCCTTTGTCAAAAATCAGGTGACCATATACATGAGGGCTCATTTCTGGATCTTCTATTCTATTCCATTGATCCACATGCCTATTTCTGTACCAGTACCATGCAGTTTTCAGCACAATTGCCTTGTAATATAGCTTGAGGTCAGGGATAGTGATTCCCGCAGATGTTTTTTTGTTGTTGAGGATGGATTTCGCTATTCTAGGTCTTTTGTTATTCCATATGAAATTGCACATTGATCTTTCATATTCTATGAAGAACTGGGTTGGAATTTTGATGGGGATTGCATTGAATCTGTAGATTGCTTTTGGTAGGATGGCCATTTTTAAGATGTTGATTTTTCCAATCCATGAGCATGGGAGATCTTTCCATTTTCTGAGATCCTCCTCAATTTCTTTCTTTAGAGGTTTGAAGTTTTTGTCATACAGGTCCTTCACTTGCTTAGTTAGAGTCACACCAAGGTATTTCATATTGTTTGTGACGATTGTGAAGGGTACCTTTTCCCTAATTTCTTTCTCCACATGTTTGTCCTTTGAGTATAGGAAGGCTACTGATTTGTTTGAGTTAATTTTGTATCCAGCCACTTTGCTGAACTTGTTTATCAGCTGGAGGAGTTCTCTGGTGGAGTTTTTGGGGTCACTCAAGTACACTATCATGTCATCGGCAAAGAGTGATGTTTTTATCTCTTCCTTTCCGATTTGTATCCCTTGATCTCCTTTTGCTGTCTAATTGCTCCAGCCAGGACTTCCAGTACTATATTGAAAAGGTAGGGGGAGAGTGGGCAGCCTTGTCGAGTCCCTGATTTTAGTGGGATTGCTTCAAGTTTCTCGCCATTAAGTTTGATGTTGGCTGTTGGTTTGCTGTATATTGCTTTTATTATGTTTAAGTACGGGCCTTGGATTCCTGTTCTTTCCAGGACTTTTAACATGAAGGGGTGTTGGATTTTGTCGAATGCTTTCTCAGTGTCTAGTGAGATGACCATGTGATTTTGGTCTTTGAGTTTGTTTATATGGTGGATTACGTTGATGGATTTCCTTATGTTAAACCATCCCTGCATCCCAGGGATGAAGCCTACTTGGTCATGATGAATGATCGTTTCGATGTGTTCTTGGATTCGGTTTGCAAGGATTTTGTTGAGTATTTTTGCATCAATGTTCATAAGTGAGATTGGTCTGAAGTTCTCTTTCCTTGTAGGGTCTTTGTGTTGTTTAGGTATGAGGGTTATTGTAGCCTCAAAAAATGAGTTGGGTAATATTCCATCTGATTCTATCTTTTGGAATAGTTTGGCGAGTATTGGTGTTATATCCTCAATAAAAGTCTGATAAAATTCTGTACTGAGCCCGTCTGGACCTGGGCTTTTTTTGGTTGGGAGGCTTTTGATAACTTCTTCTATTTCTTTAGGTGTTATAGGGTTATTTAGATGGTTTACTTGGTCCTGGTTTAACTTTGGGACCTTGTATCTTTCTAGGAATTTGTCCATTTCCTCCAGATTTTCCAATTTTGTGGAGTATAAGTTTTTGTAGTAGGATCTGATGATTTCTTGAATTTCCTCAGTTTCAGTTGTTATGTCGCCACTTTCCTTTCTGATTTTGTTAATTTGGATACTCTCTCTTTGCCCTCTAGTTAGCCTGGCTAGGATTTTAAAGTTTTCAAACAGAATTATTTTTTGGTACAACCTAAATATCTGTTACATCAGACTGCCCACAAAACATAGTAAGAACTAATGACTTTCAGTGAGTTCTTCCTCCATGGGACTGTGAATTAATTACTTAATTAGCTAGTTAATTAAGTTTTAAATTTATTTATTTTATGTATACGACTACATCATTGCTGTCTTCAGACATATCAGAAGAGAGCATCAGATGCCATTACAGATGGTTGTGAGCCACTGAATGGGTTCTGGAAACTGAACTCAGGACCTCTAGAAGAGCAGTTAGTATTCTTAAACTACTGATCCATCTCTGCTGAGCCATCTCTCCAGTTCCATTAATTACTTTTTATTGTTTTATTTACAGTATAAGCTGGATATATATTTTTATGCTTGCATGGAACAGGCTAGTTGTTTTCTTCCTCAAGATTTTCTGTGATTATTCCTCAGGTACTTCTCAGTATCCTCTTTTCTATAGACAAGTACTCTTGAGAACAAACTTAAGTTTGCCCTGAATTTTAAATATCTCAAATATTATAGCCTTAAATCTTATAGTTTAAATCTTTGGACATTTATGGCCACGAAGCCAACTTTGTGTTTAAGTTTTGTTCTTGCCCTTGGTTTGACATATACCATCAGAGCATCAAGGGAAGAAATCAGATGAGGGTCCCTAAGCCTGTCCTGTACTAAAGGCATATTTTCAACAACATTTCAAGCTACTAGGGTATAATTAGTATTAAATGGTGGTTCTTATCAGCTTGGTATCTGGAACTTCGACTGTTTGAGTCTTAGGCTGTCTGTGCTGTCAGACGCTTGCAGATCTGCTCATTTCAGACATGCACACGGACTTTCCCTAACTAAGCCAGCTGCAAGCACAGCCCTGGGTATGGCATGAGGCTCTTTTTAGTGTTTCTTTTTAAGGTTTTCTTTATAAATAAAATCTAATAATCTTCTGCTTGTACTAGCAAATCATTTATGGAGTTTTACAATATATGAAATATTAATCATGTTATTGGAATCCCTTATAAGCTACAGGCTCAAACTATTGTGGAATGACACAATCAAATACTTAAATGATACATTTTAAAAATAAATAGGAAACATATACAACAAGTCTACATTTAGCTATGTTAGCTTTAATTTGTTTCATTATTTTAAAATTTATTTTTCTTTAAAGTATAGTGCATCTTCTGCTGTCCCCAAGTATTTTTTTTTCTAAAGAAGACACATCCTGAAGTTCTTGTTAAGTTGAAAGATCTAGAAGTTAATCAGTGGAAGGGTTCAGATGTTCCTTTAACATCAGGGCAAAGCTATGCTGTTTTTCCAGGGAATGAGTAACGTCACAAGATGGCTCTTCAATGAGTGCAACCAGGAGAGCATCCTGGAGACCAGAGAAACAGAGTATCTGAAGATAGATGACAAATACATCAAGTGGAGACTTCCCAAGAGGAAGAGGAAGCTGACAACTTGGGGAGACGTTGAGAACTCATCAATCCAAGACCTTGAGAAGACAATAAGGACACAATACTACTGACCCCAGATGCTTTTGTTATGTTTCCTGACTGTATTATATGTTGATTCTCAGCTTGTGAACACAAGATCCATGAGGGGTTGTCAGAAAAGATAGAGGCCTACCTATAATAGGAGACAGTACAATGTTGCTTTGCCATGCTAGCATTGTTTTTTAGACTTTTTAAATGACCAGTCCCAAGAGTGACTACTGGAGTAAAAAGACAAGTCTCAAAGATGACCTGTATGATTAGTTAAAGTACTAACATAACAGAAAACTATTAACAGAAACATCAGTAGATGGGTGAATTAAAACCCACTGTTTCACAAACGAAAGCTACTACTGAGTATTAGTTGCTCAAGCATAATCTTGGTCATCAACAGTTTTCTGGCATGTTCTGTTTTAATTTGTCAGATTTTTCTCATAGTATCAATGGTCAAATTAATGATCTGAATGAAGAAATAGAAAAAGAATCTCTCAAGTAACCTCTGAATGTCTACCATGGTTAAGATGAACATTTTCTTTCTTGGTCCTCTGTTAATCTGTCTCAGACTTGCCTATATTAGAGTAGCCATGTAGTTAATGCATTCAAATTTGGTTTTGATAATAACTATTTTCTCTTTAAAATACCAAAAAGAAGGAGAAATAGGAGTCCTCTTGCATCTGTTTCACAGATAAAAACCAGGGAGTCTAGGAATGTTAAATACACTGACTTGTCTCTTTGAAGGGAGAGACACATAACCTGTTTTCTGCATAGAAGGCTTGGGGTGAAGATGGTTAGTAGCCCAGTGACCTCTACACTCTCTATGGCTGGCTCCCCTAGACCTTTATCTTGAGCTTGTGTCTCTCAGTCAGTCTTACACTATCCTCCCCAGACTCTCACAACACATTTTTGTTTTTAATCTATAGAACCCGTATTTATGGAAGACATCATTAGTTACTTACAAGACATTTGATGTAATCATGTCTTAACTTTGTTGTGCACATGGATTCAATTCATTATCACAGGACATTCCCACCCCCAAACTGTTCTGCTCTTACAAATGCCTAAAATAATTTACCCAATGTTAGACTCACAAAATTAGAACCAATTTTGGCTACTGAATTTTCATCTTGCCTCTCTTGGATCAAAACTCTGCTAGTAGTGTTTACAGAGACCCCACCAACACTAATTGCCTCGTGATTTTTTCCCTTTTGTCTTAAATGTCATTATGTATTTAATGGTGAGTAGACATTAAGAAAGACTAGTGGTGTGACCGTATCTTGGCTTTTCTTTATATTTATTAGAAATTTGATGCAAGGATTCAGTGATTTTTCACAATGTGCTCAACCTTTAAAAACATTGTTTTCATATTTTATATTTGGGAACATATTTGCATAAGTCCTTTTTTTCTTATTGCAGAGACCTCCACAAGACACCAAGTCTGAAGGTAGCATAACTGACCTTCAGTGTTTGGAACAGTGACAGGCTGATATTCTGTCACTCCTGCATGCTCCATAAATACGTCGTTTAGGTGGAAATAAAAAGGGGCTTGGAAAAGCTTTGGAGAGATGTTGATACTCTGCATCAATCTTTCTTTGTTAGTATAGTAACAAGGTCCATCATGAAGCCATTGAAAAACGCACATGTCAGATACTTTCTTCATTTATAAACTGGAAATTACATCTGTTTCACAAAATTCTTTCATTTTTAATGTATTTCATGAGTCCTTAAATGTTTTTACCTTCTCAGACATCTTCCTCCATTGTCTGGATTCCTAAGCACCTGCATTATGGTGACTTATTTCTGTTTCCTCATATCTATCCCTTACTATAAAGTTTTGGTGATACTCAAACAGCTGCACAGTAATTAAGAGGAAGTAGTGGACATTTAATCATACCCTGATAATTAAATATGAGCCACAAAAATGGCCATCAAACAGGCCAGGCAAGGTTTAAAGCAAAATTATGACTCTGGGGTCAAACTTACATAATCTAAATGGTTATCCCAGTCCTCTTAAAACTCAGGTCCTGAGTTCTCTCCCGAGTTCTCAGATCTGCACCCCACTCCCTCCAACACTGAGTTTTAAATGTCCTTCTTTGAAAGAGTCCTGTGAACCACTTCCATGAAAGTTAGTACTGCCATTGGAGAACTTGAAATTACTGCAGTCCTTGGGTGAGATGATCTTAAAGTAGGATTATCTATTCTAGAGATAGACATTTCGAAAATCACCAATTGAAGATGGGGAGACAGGTTATGGGAGCTTTTAGCCAGACTAAAGGAGGGCAGAAGAACAGTATACTTTACAAAAGCAGAGCAAGGCAGGCAGAGAAAACAAAGAAACAAAGAAACAAGCAATCAAGGAAACAAACCCAGAACTGGTTGGTTCTAATCTTTTCCCATTGAAGCCTTTATTGAAGTGTGCATGAACATGAGTCAACCTAGAGCATAAACCTCTGGTGTGAAAACTGTGGTATAACTCATAGGCCAACCATGGATGAAAAACAGTATACTATATACTGCTGCTTTTACTTGGTAGTCAGTGAAAGGCAGTTCTATGTGGTCCAGAACTCAGGAAGGGTATCTGAGCTAGGATATAAATACCAAATTTGTGCATATAATTTGACCTCTTAGTTTGGGACCAGAAAGTCACCCTTAGTTATGCTTAGTTTCAGTTTAAACTTCAGTCTAGTGGACAGTTCAGAGTCCCAGCTCTTCTTCTCATTGGCCTATCATTCGCTGCAGAAAGCTTGAGAATTACTCTGCAGCAGGGAAAATATTCATAATGCATTATGTGAACCTATCCTCAGTTTTCACTTACCTCTTTTCCCTCCATGAAACATAAAAGTAGACATTCAGTTGTTTATTTGAAAAGCAATACATTTGAGAGTATATACAACAGAAGAGAAGCATATGAGATTCAAAAATTATCTGTAGTTCCTGCCAGAACTCTGGGCATGATGTAGGAGACGCAGCCATAGCTTTTCTCCCAGGCTGTGTTAACATCTGTGACAAAGGCAGCATAAATTCTTGCAGGGAGCACATCCTGCTTAGTGCTACGCTTCATGAAACCACCATGGGTGTTCTACTGAGGAGGTGGTGCTGCAGACAGAGGCAGATGGGCAGGGCGGAATTCCTCATCCTGGCTTTCTGTTAAGGTTTTAAGAGTGTGCAGGGTTTTACCCAGAAAGACTTAATCTGAAAACTTGAAAGCTGTCTCCTGCCAACACTGGTCTGTCAAGACTTTCCCACAGGCAAAACACAAAGAGAAAATCCTTGTCCCTGGATATGGGCAGAATCTACTCTCCCTCTCTGATTATTCTATGTTTCAACCCAGGGCACCCAGGAGGATTGAATCAAGCACAGGTTTTGAGTTTTCAGAGTTTTTGCTTTGCTCTCATTAGTTGCTGGTTCCCTTCAACTACAGAGTTGTTATGCCCCCTGCCTCCTCCCACCTACTCAAACACCATGTGAACCAATACTCAAACCCTTTTGAGTTCCACTGCCAGGCAAAGTGCCATACTGACTCATGAAGTTATTCATTCAGCAGATAAGAAACCCACTGGAGGATGTGTCCAAGCCCTACCTTTCATATCGTTTTAGTATGAAAATAAGAATTCCTGGTAAGTCTAGTTGTATGGTCCCAAGAAACAAGGGACACAAAATCCTCGAGTGAAGCTCTTGTTTTGGTGCCATGTCAGATTTCTCTTACTTTTTAAGATTTAATGAGGATATAGACTCAAGGAAGTGTGGTGGCCTAGCCGGTGTTCTGGTTGTACCAAATCAGCATGCTTACTGATTTTGCCTTTTCTCTATGTTGTGTCTCTTTCTGCTGAAGGGTAGATTAAAAAGTGCTTTATTTTTTCATGTCTTCCAAATTTATTATTATTTTTTTTTCCGAATAGGGAAGAAAACCACAATTTGAATCATGGTTTCATCCCATGACCAGTTGGCCTGGATACTTGAACTCTTTTTAGCACATTGCATTGTGACACCAGAAGCCATGCTATGGAAATAGATGGCTTATCCTATTCCAGCAGCCAAGCACAAGGTCTCCCTTTCCAGGATACACCCCCATCACCTTCTACCAATAGAACCCCCTCTCAGGGTTCTGCCATGTTACATGAATGCCACAGATGAGGTGAATGAACAAGTCTTTCCACCTATTTAAAAATTCCTAACAAACATTTGTGCATAGTTTTGATGAACATAAATGAGACTCCTATTCAAACCTTTATGCTACATACATTAAATAAAATATCTGTATATTGTTTCATAACAGGGAGTATTGGTTCCTTCCTCAAGACTTGTCAGATTACCTTACAATATGAGACCAGGCTCAGACAAAGATGGGTCAGTGGTGGGCTAGACCACACCACACCTAACCTCGGTCAGGACCAAGAAAGAAGATATGGGAGTAGGGAATGAATACTGGATCTCAGTGGACACGTTGAATGTATCTTCCTTTCCTTACTAATTTTGTGCTTCTCATTGATTTATCAATAATAGCATTATTCATTTGTAGGGAAATAATCCACCTAACATCTGTCAGTTATTGTCTATTCTGACATTGTGTATCAAGCTTCTACAATTAGAACCAGTGGTGGCTAGTAATATACACTAATATGTATATCCAGAGATTTAAAATTCCCAGTGTACAAGAAAGCATAATTACACTGAGACCCAACTCAGAGTACATGTCATTTCTTCCAAGAACATGGGTTCTAGACATAGGCTACTTGTATTAGCTTAAGGGCTTACTGAAGGATCTGGCCTGGTCTCAGTCATACAGAAATTTACAGATAATTTGGGCTATTGGTCATCCCTGGTCCTGGTTGTGAGAATTTGGAGAATCTCTGGATATACAGATTACTGTATATTACTAAGCCACTACTGGTTCTAAATGTAGGAGCTTGATATGACCTGACCCAACATATCAACAGGCTGCTAATCACTTCTAATTCCCAGCTTTGTAGATGGAAGAATAGCTTTTACATCTATTCCTTTGAGGAACAATTACTATATTTAACACTCTTATATTCTGGAAAACTATAGGCACAAGGACTTTCATGGGGTGCTCTCAACAAGGCTTAATTTTTAAAATAACTATGTTCATTTTCTGAGTGGACATTAGGTGGCAGGCCAGATCCATTTAATGACTTCTTGTATCTGTAGCTGTCACAGAATAACCAACACCATATTAAAAACAAAACAAAACGAAACCCTAACAAATCCAGTGTGTTAATATATCAAAGCATCAAATGTATCAGGCTTTAATGTAAGACTGTAAAGTGTTAGGGGAACTAAACAACTTTTAGAAGAAAGTATATGTGGCCAATATGCATGGGAAAAATTATCCATGAAAAACAGGCAATAGCCTTCTGTTGGACCCTAACAATGCTAAAGATCACAACTAGAATTGACAAATGAAATCAAAAGCTTTTGCACAGATGAGGGGAAAAATGACCCGAATGAGAAGACAGCTTAGAGAGTAAAAGACTTTGCTAATTATCCATCCAATGGCACATATGCACATGCAAGTTACTGGAAAGAATCTCGCCTGACTAGATATTTCAGAGGAAGAAATGTTGCAGATCCAGTCTTCAAAACTCAAGCAGTAGTTTCTGGACATCCATACTATGATGGAAGTATTTATTCCTGAGTTATCAGCCCATGTATCTACAGATGGATAAATGAATGTGTGTGTGTGTGTGTGTGTGTGTGTGTGTGTGTGTGTGTGTGTTCACCTGCACACACACACACGGGCACACACACACACATATGGGCACACACACACACATATACACACACACAAAGAACTATTGTCCAGCCAAGGAAAGTCAAAATCATTTATTTTTTGGAAAAATGTACAAAGTTGGAAAGTGCCATTTTAAACAAAACAACAGACACAGAACGAAAAGCAAGATAAGGAGGAGGAAATGTTTAAGAGAGTTTTAGGAAGGGCACAAGCTCCTCAGGCTCCCTTAATTGGACTAGTTTCTTGCTAGCTGAGTCAAAATTTTTAGAGATTAAACAGAATAAAATTATCACACATATAATTGCTAAGATGGTTAGCTGAGTATGCCCAGGTAGAATATGTTGTGTGCATGATTCATGTAAATTAATTAATTAATTAAATCCATCCATCCATTTATCCATCCATCTATCCATCCATTTTTTGTTCTTTAAAAAAATTTTTTGTATGTAATCCTATCTAGTGTGCTCATAAATCACCCAGTGGTTTTATTTATACATCAAAGAGTTGAAACATTTTCTTTCCTCTAAATAGAGTAATTCCAAAATCCTTCAATCGCTTTCCACGGTTGATGACACTTCTCCCTGATGCAATTCCAATTACATATACTCTTTCTCCTAATCAACAACCAGGTCAAGTTTGTGTCACTTTGACTCATTTTGACTTTCTTTATTGCATTCTTAAGTCTAGAGTCTAGAATCCAGACACTCCTGCTGTAGTAGTAGAGACTCCAAGACTGTGAGGCAGATTCCTCAGTCATGGCCCAGGTCAGACAATGAAGGGAAACTCTTAGAGATATGAAAAGAGACCCAGGTAGAGAGCAGCTGGAAGATGTAAGACTTTCCACCAGATGGTGTTTCAGGAGATTGTGGCCAGAGTCTTTCTTATGCTCCCATTCCCACAGCATCCTGCCCATCGGTGACAGCATTGGGGCCGCAAATCCTCAGAATCCCTGCTACTCTGTTTATTCTATTATTGTTACTCTGCTTATTCTCTATATTATCAATATACTTCTCATTACTAGAATACTCAAGACAGTGATTCTGAAAGCCTGGCATGGGAAGAGGAACAGTGAAGTTTTGTCTTACTCCCTTTTATTTCCTCAACTTTCAATTTTACAAATGCAAAGCATGAGACAGAACTTCTGCATGAAGTATATATGTATTTGAAGTCAGAGAAAAATTGTCGTAGGAAGAATTATATAGGCAAAAGACTTATTCAAGATGATAGAAAAAGGAGAAAGAAATGGAGTTCAGTTTGTCCGAAGCAAAAAGCAGAACGAAAAGAAATAACACGAGCTAATTAAAATTTTCCAGAAGGCATTATGGAGGAGGTCAGCCAATGGCTTAGATATTTTGTCCCAGCCTGTGCTTTCTGCAGCTGAACTGGGCAGGGAGTTCTTTCTTCTTTCTTTCTTTCTTTTTTTTCCTTAATGACTGTGCTAGTATTCTAAAGGAATGTCTTTACCTGAGTCTTTGACAGAGACATTCCTAGGGCATAATGAGTCTGGGAACAGGCTGAAGATTTATATTTCAAAATGCACAACTACACGCTTTGAAGGCACATACTTTGAAAAACATGCAGGTCAGACAGTTATAGTCCCAAAGAAAATGTCTAAAGTCTATTTAAGTTAAAGGAAAGGTGAGGGTGACCACACCCACTCCCACACACACATAGGTGTGCACACACATAATTCTTAGGCCATTCTTACTCGATTGAGTTAAAGCTGCGGTTCCAGATAGTCAGATATGACAAAATTTTTGGAAAGTTGTTCTTATGGGAATGGAATATTTGATCACATCAATGTTTGCTTGTTGCTTTTAAGATCTAGGACTTGCTGTGCATGGAATGAATGCTTGGCCTCGCATGAGTAAGCTATGAGCGAATGCACAGCCTCTTGAATATTAAGCAGTGGATGGACACATAATCTTACTGAGTTCTGGGCCATGCTCTCACCTATATTGTGGGTGCTAAAGGGAACTGAAAGAATTAGTGGCGACTTTGCTATGGGGCTGTGAAATGTAATTAAGCAGCTTCCTCCCCTGCTCCCAGTCCTGTCTGACATATGCTGCTCCTGACTCTGCTGATTAGCACATATTAAAGTTTTAGCATCTGTTCCTGAAATTTTCCTCCTTGTTTCAGGTATGTCTGACCATTTCTGATTGAGAGTTTGGAACATATAAGTAACGCATTTTGTTCTTGGGGCAATAGATAGCCTTCAATGCATGTATTTAAATTGTTTACTGTATCTGTATTTTGTATGTATGGGTGTTATGTCTGCATATATGCACATGCACCCTCTGTCTATATGGTGCCTTAGGCAATTGCAAGAGTGCATGGGATAGTTTAGATTGGAAATCATAGGGAATTGTGAGCCACCATGTTGGTTCCGGGAAGTCCCCTGGAAAAGCCGTTAGTGTTCTTAACTACTGAGCTATCTCTCCAGCCCTGCTTAAGACATTTTAATTGAAAATAAACACTAATCAGAGTACACAAGAAAGCAAGGTTTCATTTTATTTGAGTTTTATTCCCAATCTACAGACATCAAGGACAGACCAAAGTAAGGCTACCATGACCTCCAGCTTGGTATAGTAACCTTCAGATTTTCACAGAAAAGCTTATCTGGAACCTGATTCACAAGTAAGTGACTGCATTCTGGTCAGTGTTCCCACAGAGAGTCAAAATTAGAAAAGAGCCTACAATTAAAACTTCTTCCCCCTTTGAGGTTTAGATATTTTGATATTTAATCTATCTTAGGTTTTATTTGTTTTTAATAGAACTTACTTAAATACTGACACAGTACAAAGTTACTATCCAAGAGTCACTCATACTAGTCTCACCGGGGTAAACAGTGAAAAACATGTCTTACCTCCACCTTCTAATTACAGACTGTATGATGGTATCTAGGGGTATCAGTTACAGCCAGAACTCTCAGAATTCTAGCTGCATAAACTGAAGTTACATGACTCATTAGCTGGTCTTCATGGTGTGATCTTAGAGGAGGTGAGTTCAGTGTAGAGTTATAACTTGGGCTCAATAACTAGTTAGTTTGATAAATCACACTTCTTGAATAACAAAACAGATTTGAAAAATTTCTCAAAGCTATTTTTATCTTTGAAACTGTTTTAATTAATTCTTTCTGTTCTTTTATCGTGCTTTTGTTTTTGTTTCAGTTTTTTGTTCACTTGTTTATATTTTGGTTTTGGGAAACTTTCACTAAGTAGCCTTGGTTGGTCCAGAACTTGCTATGTAGACCAGGTGCTGGCTTCAGTGCAAGAATCTGCCTGCCTTTGCCTCTTGGATCTTTGATTTTTTTTCAGTTTATATGTAAGCAAGAGTTCCTATTTTTCTTCCATTATTTCATTCTTTCTTCCTTTCTCCTTATTTCCTTCTCTCTTCCCTTTCTATATTCCTTCCTTCCTTCCTTCCTTCCTTCCTTCCTTCCTTCCTTCCTTCCTTCCTTTCTTCCTTCCTCCCTTCCTTCTATTCTTTCCCTGCCCTGTCTCATTTTGTGCATGTGTGTGTGTTGCTAGAGATAAACTTAGTACCTTATATATGTAAACTTAGTACCTTATATATGTAAACTTAGTACCTTATATATGTAAGGCAAGCACTGTACTAATAAGCTATGCATCCAGCCTAGTCACATTGATTTAAGAACTTTACTAAAATACGCCTCCCCAGATTAAATATACTAATATTTGTATTCCTTCCCTCACAGCATTTTTGTCTTTATAAAGATGAATGAAGCACCTACAACTTGTTCTACCCTAAATGTTAATTCCCAGCAAAAGAGCAAAGCAAAGAACAATGCTAAAAATATATTTCATTCAATTGAATTGCCATCCACTGAGCAGAGGCAAAAATACCAAAAATATCTTAAGAAGGATGAAAATACAGCAGAAGATATCATTGGTGATGGTATAGTATTTTATTCAATAAATACAGAGAGATTGTTGAAAATCAGGTTAAAGTTAAGGCTTGTTAGATACTAGGAATATACAAAAAGTGAGCAGAAAGAACACTTCCTTCCTCCCCTCCGTCGCTCCTTTCTTCCTTCTTTCCTTCCTTCCCTTCCTCCTTCCCTTTCTCCCTCC
Source organism: Micromys minutus (assembly GCF_963924665.1). Taxonomy (NCBI): domain Eukaryota; kingdom Metazoa; phylum Chordata; class Mammalia; order Rodentia; family Muridae; genus Micromys; species Micromys minutus. The sequence goes on along the minus strand of NC_137972.1, from coordinate 17,488,124 downwards.
TTCCTTCCTTCCCTCCCTACCTCCCTCCTTTCCTTTTTTCTTTTTTCCTTTCTTTCATTTTCTTTTGTTTCTTTTTTCCTTTCTTTTATTCTGTCTATTTCTCTCTTTTTTCTTTATGAATCTAGAAAATGAAGTATCACTTTGATCTATATTATAAGAAAGACCAAATGGGGGGCTGGAGAGATGGTTCAGTGGTTAAGAGCACTGACTGCTCTTCCAGAGGTCCTGATTTCAAATCCCAGCAACCACATAGTGGCTCATAACCATCTGTAATGAGATCTGATGCCCTCTTCTGGTGTGTCTGAAGACAGTGACAGTGTATTCATATATAATAAATAAATACATCTTTAAAAAAAAAAGAAAGACCAAATGGTCAATACCACAATAATTAGAGTCATCTAGATATATCTTACATTGTTTGCTGTTAAAGTGAGAATTACTTTAGCCTTGAATTTGAAAATAAACTTTTGAGAAGTGAAAGGATGAAACTGGACACCCTGGCTACAGAATTATAGAACTTAAGTATAAAAAAAATGCAGATAGCTGTCTATGGCATTGGGTTTTGGAATTTTTTTCTGGGGCATTAGGACTTTGATTGAACTAATGGGTTTCTGACAAGGGTATTATGTTCAGGAGACTCTGAAACTTTACTCTCATAGTATCTTGAAACAAACAAAAAATGAATACATTTCCTTCAGACTTGGAATTCAAAACAAGTTGGATATAAGCAAAAGTAAAATCAATTCTTCGTGAAGGTTTCATGAATTTAGTGTAGTTATAGGTTATAGCTTGTTTCTGGAATGTTCCTCTGATTGTCACAGGCTTGCCTTAAATGTCTGGAAGATCCAAGCTTAGAAAGATAAAGAAAGATTAGGGATTGTCAAAGACAAATTCATAGATTGCTAAATAAGGAAGCAAGAAAGGAAAGAAGAAAGGAAGGAAGGAAGGAAAGAAGGAAGAAAAGAGAAAGAAAATCCAAGTTTAAGTGGCAATGTGCTAGGAACCAGAATGCCTGCCACCTTCATCTTTAGCCTCACCTCATTTTTAAAAGACAGGGAGGGACACTATAAAAGTGGAGAGATTAGAAATTGAATTAATTTTTTATGGGAATCCAGGTAGTTTGAAAAGTCAACCCCAAATGAGCAGAAAACAAAATTCCATTGCAGTGAAGCATAGGCTTCTATAGAACATTCACTCAGCCTGTCCACTTTCGTTCTGTTCTCCTGAGAATAATTCAGAGCTAAACCAATCTTTTTTTTTTCCATTTATATTTCAAATTGTATTCTTACTCAGCTCCCCAACCACACTCACCCTCTTCATCCTAAAGAGGGTAGTAGAGAGTAGGGTTTGAGGCCAAATATAGGAATAAAAGGTTCAGTTCTATTAATTATTTCAATCAAGAAAAAAAGCTTTTAAACTTCAATTTCTGTATCATACAAATTGTGAATTACTCACTGTTGTTTTTGATTTATTTTTATCCAGTGGAATCCATATTTCCTATATTGACTATTGAACTCTGTTTTAAATTAAAGATAAAACTAGTCATATGGGACATTTCAGATACATTAGTTTGCCATACGATGTTAAATAAGTAAATATGTTTTTGTTGTTTAGGCATTTTAAAAACTAATATGCCATCATTTGCTTTAAACCTTGGGTGAAAATATTTAACAGGATGGCTATAAGAATAAGAAGGCAGTCACTGGAATACTCTGCTAATGAAAGCAACCCCTAGAACAACCTTGTTTATCCCATCTCCTCACGCACACTACCCAATGGCTTTGATACCACTCTTGGGTTTACCTTTCTAGGGAATTGCTCACTTCCGTGGAGGCTCATCTCAACTGTGCTTTGTGCCCTGTGCCTTCTCCTGATGTCTGCAGCCATGGTGATGTCTACAAATTGTGAGTTACTCTTATCTTTCTCCCAGGCAGGTTTGCAGCAACTTATCAAATTCCTCCCTGGCCCTGGGCATAGTTGAAATGCTTGTCTACTATGTGTGGGACATTGGCTTGGATCTCTGGTAGCATTATCAGGAAACAACAATGAAAGCAACATAATTTTTAATGTTGTCTCTAAAATTACTTATTTTTTATTCTAGAACAGATTATTATTAATTCTGTTGATATGTCAACCTAAAAGAACTAATTGTGATCTGAACTATTTTTGTAGTATCTTCTAAAAGATCATCTTCTACTATTCAGCAAAAAGGTAGGTGTGATTACCTATCCTAGGTACACAGATTCAGTCAGAAAAACAGGTTTATTGCTTATATTACCTCCATGAGTAGCAGACTGTCTTCACAGGCAAGACATGTCAGAATAACTAAGAAAGGTCAGCACATGGTCCTAGATCTTTAAAAACCTACATTAATATGGAACAGAGGTTTTTGGATAACCACATACAATTCAATACAGAAGTACTGTTGGTGTTATTATATACGTCTGTATAGAGCATGAACATTCTGTGAGATTCCATGGTTTACTATGGGAATAAAATTATGTAAGAACAAATTTTTGAAGACCAATTTCTTCAACAATGACTACAATAACAACAACAAATTGAAGAAGTAAAAAGGTGTTTCCACTCTGACCTAGAAAAACGAGTGGCTCTGCAGTGAGAATGGATCAGTCTCAGCAGAAAGATGTTCTACAAAATAGAAATGGTCTAAGCGTTCAGATGAAAATAAAGCAGAAGTATGTTTTCCAGTTTGTAGTTTTACTATAATGACTTCAATTATCTTTATAAAGTATTGTTAAAATATTACAGTGGGCAAGCTTTCTGTTTTGAAACAAGGGGAAAGCACTTTCCGGGTTTGTGACTCTCTTCAGTAGAGTGACAGGCCCTCCTTCTCTAGGAGTCCATCATTCCTGTCCAGAGAACTGGGTCTGGTTCAGGTGCAGCTGTTATTACTTCTCCAAAGAAGAGCTAAATTGGAGGGAGAGTCACCGTGCCTGCTTGTCTCTCAACTCCAGTCTAATAAGGATGAACAAGGAGGAAATGGTAAGTTTCACAACTGTGAGTCATGAGATCCCTGCCGAGGTTAAACAGGTTAAATGGGACATCACTTACACTTGCTTAAGTGTAGCCCTAAATCCATGGTTGAGGATAACACCGTTCTAGCTTTTGTTGAATGCTTTATGTCAAGTAAACCTATGTATTATGTGAAACAGATGGAAATAGTGAAATTATATTTGGAATAACACTTCATGAAAACAAATTAAACCGAGGCATGATGGCACAGATATGTAGCTCCTTCTGAACCAAAGATGTGTAATCCCATCTCCTTGAATCACAAATTCAAGGCCCATCTAGGCTATAGTGCAAGTTCAAGGCAAGCCTATGCAACTTAAAAAAAATAAAAGCTTCTCTTTCTCTCTTAAAAAATAGGAATATAGGACACTGAAAAAGGTAGCTCAATAATAAGACGTTTGTCATAAATGTGGGAACAGAAGTTTTGTACCATAAATAAATAAATAAATAAATAAATAAATAAATAAATACGTGTAATAAATTCAGAAGGCAATACTTGTTTTCAGTAACAACTCAGTGGTGGGGGGAGAAAAAGAAAAACATAACAAAATGGCACTGCAAACCCAACATGGTCAAGTGACAGTAACAGATTTTTTTCTAACTCCAGCAATAATGACAGAATAAAGTTAAAGTTTCTATGACATGCTTCTTCAATACATAGTCTCTTTATTAGATACCTCAAAATATCCCTGTAAAGTGAGTCTCCAAGAAACCTATGCAAACGGTGTAGAAAGTAAATCACATTCTCGTCTCAAACTCAAAGCAGTCCTTTTTGCTCACTTTCTTTGCTTATTTTTCAAATCTCCCAGGAGAACAGAAAATTTATACTTTTCATAGCTTGGGTATGTCTTGTAATACAGCATCTTGCATATGAGGCTTCAGACTTCAGACATAGAATCAATATATACAGACAGAGTTACTCTTTTAAAGTCACCTCCATAGAGTTGATGATGAGAAGGTAAGGACGAATGCCATAAGTATCTTTGTTTTCTCACTTTCAGGATTTCTTCTCTTTGAAGTCTTTCTTTTGGGTTGGCATTTACTATAATGAAACTTGCAAACAGTGGCTGTGGGAAGACCATTCAGTCTTACCCTCTGGGATGTAAGTAGTCACATGGCATCAGGTTTTTAGAGAGCAGTCCCCAGTCAGATGAAGATTATCGTCACACAGTTGTCTTGACACCCTCCTTCCTGATTGGATCCACCCTCTTTCTGATTGCATCCACCAACTATCAGTTCCAACAGTCTCTTCCCCCCACCTCCACACCTAACCCCAGGAAGAAGCGTTTTTTGCTGCCTACTTAGAAAATTATAGCTTTAAATAGCAACTCTTTTAATTTGGCTGAGGATAAGTTACCACATCTTCATTTAGCATGAATTCCTTTAATTCTAGGGTTCAGGAGCAACCTCCTTAGTTCAGTTTCCATCCTCTGGCCTGTCAAACCAATGACCTCATTATATAAGATCTAACGTCAACCGCAATATGGCATTAATACCCTCCTGGTCTTTGATATTGCATTTATCATGAGACCAAATGCTGTAGTGCCTAAATGTATATTTAGCTGAGTTACACACAGTTTGTTTCCTCTATTTTATTTTATTTTTTTTTATATTTTACTGTGACGTCATGGATCTAAGGTAGGGCTTTGATCTTGTCAATATCCTGCTCTTCCCCTGAGCTACACCTCTCAGGACTACTCAGTCTTATTCATTTTTTTTACTTTTAAATTTGCCTCTTTCTACCTTGACAACCAACTGACATCCTTTGCCCTTAGGCTCTTTCATAGTTGTAATATTCATTGATTTTTACAATTATATACTGATTTGATAACTTTGTGATTTAGTACCATTTTACTGGTAAGAATTACAAGCTACGGAACTCCTACGTGGCATTTTTAACATTTATATGTAGAGCAACAGTTCTATATTCTCTTGGGCATTTGAATGCTATATAGTTTCATGATAACAGTTTAATTTCTTTCATTTTAGGTTTTCTAGTCTTGAAGCTTACATGAAAAAATTCTGTGCATCATATAAATCAAAAGAAATTTATTTGGCAGAAACTTGTACAACCAAACTGTTATATATTTGCAAGAAGTAGCATATATAGTTCTACAAATTCATAAATAAACTTCTTAATTTTTGTCTGGCGTGCTTATTTTATGAAGAAAATATGGCAAACGTTTGCCTTTCCTTAAATAAAACTGTATTCAAATATATTTCAGTGCCATTCCTTGCTGATGCTTATGCTAACATACTTATTGTGTGCATTTTAAATTATACTGTAATAAATAATTAAATTTATTAATTATTTAATTATTAATTAATAAATAAAAAATAACAAGGCAAAGCTGATGAGTTCAGGTGAAACTGCAGCATACTCTACCCCGTATAAAGCTTGCTTTCTTAGCGTATTTTGACATATTATTGACAGTGTGTTGATTGCATCCCAGGGTCTCCAGGGTAGTAGTAGACTGCACAGAGTAGAACTCTGGCAACGGCCTTCAAGTCTGAGGGTCTCCAGATGGTCTAGCTCTCTAACTGTACTGAAATGCTGATAATAACATCTAAAAAGTTCTAAAAACTTCCTTGTTATTTCTGAAGGTAAATGGCTGCTGGTTTATGAGATTGACTCCCGGAGCCTAACAGCAGAGGGTTAAGGAATGTGGTCTTTCTTTTATTTCATAGGGAACTGAGTAGCTTTAACTTTCAACCTTCTAGTCAAAAGTGTTGGGAAGAAATAGGGACACTTAGAAAAGTGATTATAGAGTTTATTAATAAATTGTAAAAAGTTTACTATGAGGGCTTCTAAGGATAAAAGTAGAAATATCCTAAGTGGGGAAAGGGAAACTTTCTTCTAAGCAAGAAAAGGCAAAAAATTCTAAGAGAAAGTATTTTTCAATCTCTTTGTCCTCAATACTTATACATCATTCAGAACACATGATCACATGTTTAAAAGTTCATCACAAGTTCACACAAAAATTAATCTTAAATTGAAATAGAAGTTTACAACAGAGAATGTTTACCTGCATATCCATTAGAAGTAATTATCTGGCTAAACATCCATCACCTCTTTCAGCTCCACAGATTCAATTTAAGTTGAAAATTGTAACTAAGTTATTAGGGAAGTTTTATATATATAAACCCAGTCAATAATTTTTATGACCTTTAGCTAATTGTTTTCCAACCTTTTGGGATGGGCTCTGAGTAGGAGAAAGTCTGGTTACTATCTAAGAGCAATTAACTGGTGACACTTGGGAGACTAGCTGAGTTCTCACTGCAGTTTTGACTATCAGAAAAGGACCTAATAGCAGCTCCACTGTAAAAGAGCTTAATAAACACTGATATAATTTTAGAAATTCTTATAGGATCATTGTTAAGACTTAAGTCATCTATTTGTTTATATAACATCACTACATCTTCATAGACCGGCAGAGCTCTGCTCCAGAGGGGTGGGCTAAAACCTAGTTCTTGTTATATATGTTTAATAATAACCAAAAAAGCATATTAATAGCAGGATTCTTTTCTAAAATGAGTTCTCTTATGACCTTGCCAAATAAGAGTGAATCTATCGCAGATATTATAATAATCTGAAGCAGATCATCTCAGGAAGATCACCCGTTAGTATTCAGTGTGTCCTTTTAGGGCTCCTATTATGACACGCACAGCCAGGCAAAGAGTGATGTCAAGTATTTTGGTTTTCCTCAATCGTTTTGTGTTTTATCCTCTGTGTCTGCAGTGGCCTTAGGAGTTCTGCCTCTAGGTCAGTATCTCTAAAACATGATGTTTTCATCTCTTGGATCTGAATAAAACATAAACCTTAAAACAGCTTTAACCCCAAGAATCTTAAATAAGTGACTTCACATTTATAACTACACAATATGCTTTACTAACTTTAAATTCTACTTCTTTAAAGAGTTCGTGGGGAATATTGAATTTAAAAGAGCAATCACCGGCACATTTTAGATTGATTTTACTTCCGATTTTTTGACTTCGTTGGCAAAACTGTGCCTCAATTAGGCTATGTTCCGTGCAATCCTGTATTTAGTACCATTTCCATATTGAAAACTCACCTGATCTCACCACACCATATATGCATGTAGCATTCCAGTGTACTCTAAATACAGAAAATTATTGTCAAGTCGTAATGATGAGATGAAGTAAGGTGTTAAAAACTAAACTATTTTTTTTACTTATAAAAGAATTTCTTAATCTAAGTATGTGAGTGTTGAATTATTATGGAGTGGCATAGCCATGTGGCTGACTGGTAAACTTTATGACAATACTGTGTGGAATTCTACCGAATCCTTCTCCAGCCATTGCCTGTTCTTTATCTCCGCCTGAAGGTGATTTCACCCCTGGGTTCTCTGGGAGGAGACTGTGAAAGGAACCTGTTGAAAACAGTGACTGGTATTTACAGTCCACTCAGTGTTTCATGTTCATTGGGTTATATTTGTGGTTAACACTTTTTTTTTTTTATAAATCTTCCTTTTATAGGGTAAATATTGTTATGGGCTCAAATGTTTCCTGTGGCCACACTTTACAAGAGTCTCATTAGTGTTGTAGTTACAGTGATAATGATCAACCACAGCCCCACTTACAAAACCTACTTATGGCCTTCTTTTTCTTCCCCTACTGTGTCTTTTGCTACTTGGTCATGGCAGCACTTTACTCCAGTAGCTTTTGTAGTATACTTTTATTTTTAAGGCAGAGCATTCCTCCTATAAACCACCTTCTGTTTCTCCTCTATAATACACTGTCACACCAAGGCTTGGACTATTGTTTCAGGTGACAGTACTTCTGTCATTGGACGTATTCAGCAGTATGCACTGATATCTTTCAGGCCTACCTTTTATATTCATGGAATGAACTGAGCTATTGACTTAAGTCGGACACAAATAGAGGTTGGGCTTCTTCCAAAATTCAGAGAAGTACTTTAAGAGACCATCTCCTAAACCTGGAGCTCGGAGCTCAACAGCTAACAGTGCTTTCTGTGCTTCCAGAGGACCTGAGCTCGGTTTCTAGCATCTAAGTCTGGCGGTTCACAATGGCTGAAATCCAGCCACAGGGGAATCTGATAACTGTAACCCTCACAAGTAATCACATTCATGCATCATACCCCCCACATCTAGCTTAAAACCTAGCAAAATTAAATCCTTTTAAAGAGTCAGTTTTTAATCTCATTGTAGCCAGTGATTAGTGGCCATTGTTCTGAACCAGGCATGCTAGCTGATACAGGTAGTATTAGCACTTAGGAGGTTGAGACAGGAGAATTATCTCGGACTTCATAGTGAGCTCCAGGAAATCCTGAGATACAGTGAAATTCTATCTAAAAATAAAGAAACATGTAGACTGACACTCACTTTCAAAGGGAAAGGTTAGTCTCCTAAGGCTGCATGCTGAGCTCTGTAGTAACCTACCTGATTCTAAGTTTCTCTCTGGGTACCCTTGTGACTTTTGTTCTTAGTTAGGGAATCTTTGTACTTTGTCCCATTCAATTTTCCTTCTGTTCAGTTTTTCTTAGCAGACAGTGATCTGGGTTAATAATTTAGATGATTTACCAAAAGGCAAAAAACAGACTCAGGGCTATGACACTGAGACTTACTCCATGTAATTGCTGGAGTTCTGGTTGCCAAGAACTGGGCAGTCTGTCAACCTTGCTGTGATATTTCAGAATGAGGACCCAGAGACTTACCAAACTCACCACAGTTAAACTGTTTTCAGCTACCCAAGAGGTGAAGAGACACAGCTCTTTCAGGAAGCTCTCACATTTGCTTAGATGGTCTCTGTGGTGGTTTAACTTAATAGTTAGAAGTGTACATTTGGGACTGAAATTACAAAGTAAATTGTATATGCTATTTTACTCTGGCTTTATAAATATCCTTATACCCTAAACAACCAAGGGGGATGTGAATATCTTTGTTAAAGTTTCCATCATGTCATATTAATCTAGACACTTCCGGGAAGAAATCACTTGGGTAAGATAGTCACATAGACAGGGTCATCGCAAAGAAGGAATTTGAACATCCCACACTTGTATGACATCACTTCTCCTCCAGGGAGAGTGAAGTGTGACTGAACAAGGTATGGGCTTCTGCTTTTATTTTCTTAACTATCTGTTTAGCTTTGTATGAGAAATAAGTTCCTTGCTACTTTTAATTCATTATGAACATAGAAAGGTGGTAGTTTATCGTGCAGTGTCTCTGGTTAATATCCATGACTAAATCTGCAGACAGTACGGAATGATATTATTACATGTGTTAAAAAATAAGACAGGAGCTAGCACTGCAAGATTAGTACACAGCACACCAGAAGGCAGGTCAAACGTGGTATTGAATTAGGATGGCAAGCATTTCTACGCTGTAAATACTTTCTTGCCTGGATGGTAGGCACTGAGTAGTTGTTTCAAAAGGACTTTAAAGAAATGCAGAGAAAGGTTCTGCAAAAACAGTCTTAGTAAATTCTGAAAATGTTTTATTTCTTGGTTTGTAGTAGGAAGAAAGATTTTTCTTAGAAAATAGGCATAATTTGATAAATTTATAATTCATAAAAATAGTAACATATCTTGAAAGATAATTTTGTGAGAATGAAATGGCCTTAGTCATCAATAAAACACATTTTATTCAACCTTTTTATTCTTTTCTATTTCAATACACATGCATATTCTTATATCAGTTCAAACTGACTTTGAACTTTCACCTCTGCTTCCCATACACTGGGATAACAGCTCTGTGCAGTTGTGCCTGGCAAGAAATGACACTACATCTAATTTGAAAATTAATGCAGCCTAACGAAAATATGTAATATGTAAGAGGATTAACAAGAAAAACCTGCTAAAGTTTTGGAGGTTTTTCATTATGATGATTACAAGACACTTTATGGAAGGCCAGAATCTTCCTTTATATGAAGCCTCCATAATGGAATGTGCTGGGCAGCCTGGTGTAGAATGGGAAGGCCCAGTCTCTATAAGGAACGGGGTATTTATGAATATCTCCTTTGGAATGCTTCTTAGCTGTTCTATAGTCTTAGGTGTACACGTCGAGGTAAAGAAAATACTCCATTGCTCATATCTTTAGTTGGCGTTAAATTTCCTTTCTCACGTCTTTCCTCAAGTTTCAAAGATGTCGCTATTAAAGCCACCACTTGTCTTGAACAAATAATCTTTGTTCAAAGGGCAGTAGACATAAGATCATAGGACACAGAGGGAAGAGATGAATCCTGGAAGAATGTGCTATTGTCTGAAACACATACAGTCAAGCTCAATATTCCCACTGAGTATTTTGTACATTATGATATGCTCAACAGTCTACATTCTCTGGGATCAATGCTAACATGGCTGAAATGTATTTAGTCCTGATATATGTCCATAAAGGCCAGCCTAATTTTAAGTCAGCACTGTGTACTCCCATGTGTGGGAACAACAAGGTTCCCAGTAGTTCTAAGAGGAAAAAGTAAAGGTCATATATAGAGGGATGCAGAGAGTATTTTATCAGATATTCACGAGAGATGATTGGGGAAGTTGAGCTCTGTGTTGAGTGGAGATGAGTAGGAGGGATGGCATGGTGTGAAAACAATTCAGTTACCTGTGTACACAATGGGAGCATAATCCAGTTGAGTTGGTAGCTTAGAAATAATTAAAGGGGAAGTTAAAAGTGTGCACTGGGGAGAGAAAGGTGGGGAAAGGAAGAAAGGCGAGGAAGGAAAGAAAAGTGAGTAAACGCAGTAATACTGAATATCGATTTTATTCTATCTGGTTCTTGCAGGTTGTGGTGGGGTTCAGTGATCAAGATTCAGAAACACAGAACAAGACAGGGACATTTCAACCAGTCTGTAGTAAAGAGGGGAAATGTCAACCCAGGATGCACAAATACAAGAAGGGGCTTGGTTTGAGATACATTCCATGTACGCTTTGGTAAAGGACTGGGTATCAAGCTTAAGTAACTTTAGTCAAATCAGCACTACTGTGCCTCAGTTTCCCCACTATCAAATTTGGTATTTTCTTTGTTAAGCCATCAAAAGCACATATTTTGGCAGATAATATGTGATTTAAAAATTGTTTTAACACAAAGTAGATAAGTATTTGTTGTTATAAAGTTGGAAATTCTGTGTGGCATTTTATGATACTAAGTGAATTGACCACAGTTTATACACCTTTACCCCTAGCTTTTAAACTGCCTTTAGGTACAGCTTTGATGTGTGCACACCGAAAACTGTCTCCCTCCAATCTTATTTTGCTGTGGTGTCTTGTAAAAAGAACTAAAAGAGCAAATTTCCTGTGTTCAGTGGTTCCTGGGTCTTGTTCAAAGTTTCTGGTCTTTCTTCTGCTCATCCCCATGCGTATCTGTGTACCACCAACAGATGATTCAATAGCATCACCACAACAGTGTTTCTTCCTCCTTTAATGCTCACCGTCTCCTCCTTAGCTTCCTGCTCCGCTCTGTAATTCACGAAGTTCTTTATAAAGCACAAACACATCTCTGCACCCTCCTTGGAAGATCATTTCTCATGGCAGGTACGTGTGCCCCTGTCAGGAGATGTAATAGCAATGATAAATTAGTAACCAGGAAGGTTGCTGCACGGACTAACTAATGTCAAGGCAGGTTTAAAACATAAAACAGAAAGTGCATCAGCAGTGGATATTTTTAGATGTTCTATGCCTTCTGTGTTCATCGTTTTCTCAATTCTGGGTTTTGAAACTTGAAAATGATTTTATAAAGTGAACTCTTTGGTAAACCTTTTCTAACTGAATTAGGAAGTGGGGTCTACAAGGTATAATATTAAATTCAGAATAAAACAGAAATAAAATGGTTAACTCACATCACATTTCTGACATGAGAATAGAGATGGCTGAATATTAAGGACACTTACAATTTTATAAATTTGCTTTCTGTTTGTGTGCAAAAATCACGGTTTCTCCGACACTGTGTACTGTTGTTTGTAGTAGAAATAGTTTTGACAATGTTATGTTACTAATACAGATTGATCTAATACCGAAATATCATAGCCAATAAGCAAGTAATTTTGAATATAACCTAAAATAATGTTGCAAAAACAGAAATTTAAAGGCTGGCTTTGTGTCATAAAACTAAAACCCAGATCCCCAATGAAACAGAAAGGATGAGGGTGTCTTTGTTTCATAATTCAAGGTGCTGCGAACTAAATCCAGATCCTCTGTCCATACTTGGTATGAAACCTCCCACCATATCAGGTCTAGAAAGTGCTGCTTTATTTTTCTACATGCCTCAACAAGCCACTAGTCAAAATACGGTCTGCATTCAGAGGGAACCTATTTCATGATGGTATGAAATATGATAACTAATAGATTCTAGGTCTCGAGAATGCTCTGCTTGATTTTGAATAGGCACTTTACACATTAAGAAAATAACATTGTGATTAACCCGTTTTGAATCATGTTTCTAACACAGAATTTTTTATTCATGACATTCTTGAGAGAAAACAATGTCTGCTAAGCAAGCCCACCAAGCATCATGACTGCTTGAGGATATATTCCAACGGTAAAGTTTCACTGCTGATTTAAAGAGTCAGTAATCAATGATTCTAATGAGGCAGAAAATGTGTATGAGTAACCTCCTCAAAGAACAAGGCACACCACTTCAAGAGATTGCTAATGGGTGATGTTCGGAAGGAACATCTTCTTTCTCCAGTGTTTCACTGGAGAGGTGTCTGGGTTAGCACAGGAAGAAGTTCTCAGGTTCATTCTTAGTGGTTTTTGTTCTTAAGAATGCCATCTTCTCTGTTTGTATTTTAATCTGTTAGTCATTAATCTATGTGTATGGTATTTTTTTTATAGTTTCTAGGATTACTCGGTGGAGGTTGATGTCTGTGATGTTTGGAATAAAATGCCTTTTCTTGACGGTTACTTTGGGAATTTTGGTGAAAAATTGTAAGTGTTTCTAAGTCAGTTTATACAAAAAATATTCAACATTCTAATGAAATAATTTAATAATAAACATTTAATTTCTTTAATGCGTAATATTTTATTTCACAAATACATGTCAAACTAAGTAAATCTATAATAATTTCTTATAGCATTTACTATACAGAACATTCAATCGACATCTTCTCCAACCCCCATTGTAGAATTTCCAAAAGGTAGGTTCCATTTTTTTCCACAAAGTTCATGACTCAGAGAGTATAACACAGTAGCTCATTTTCTATGTACAGCATGGTTTCAATGAGAAAATTTGTCCCATTTTATTGTTCTGTAGTAAAAAGTTAAATAAAATTATGTTGAATCAAGCATGTAAGCCAGCTTAAGAAATATTTTCTATAAAAATTATGTAGAGCAGAGGTTCACTTTTTCCTCAGAGTTTTAGACGTTTTTGGTAGGTTGTCATCTGGGCCTGTTATTTTTGCACCTAAGCTTAGACATTGTATCATTGTGGAAGCATATGTAGGTGCAGAACCACTTATGTCGTAGCTAGAAACCAAAAGAGAGAAAGGAGAAAATGAAGAGGAGTTTCCACTCTTCATGCAGGACCCTCCCCCAGTACCCTGAAAAAGAGCCTCTCTGTTCTTCATGATTGTTGCCTCTTCACAAGTCGGGTGAAAATCTTCTTGTACATGGGTTTTTGAGGAAAATTTCAGGTTCAAAGTCAAGCATACAATTGTCATAATTTTCATGAAAGAGACGATACTAGTCTGAAGTAGTACATACATGTTTCCTAATGAGTGTTCATGAGTAGTTAAGTGGCAGCACACATTACAGACAAATATTATTTTGCATTTTCTAACAATGTATGCTTTCATAATCTTTCCTTTCTACAGCTCATGCAATTCAGTGTAGACATCTCTGTAATAATAGGCCTTACTCATAAAGAATAGACCCAAACTCTATTTTAATATTTCTTTTCAAATGCTCCTCAAGTTCATAGCTTTCTGACGTCACAGTCAATTTTTATCTTATCTCAACTTTAGTGCCATTTATGTAATAAAGATTTGAGTACCTACTATGTGTCATGATGTTTATTACTGAGGAAGAGAGGTGCTGAGGATATATTGTCACCCCTAAACTGTCTGTCAATCAGATCAAAAGCTAATTGGCTTAGATATACTAATTTTTAAAAGAAAATAGCAGAACACATAAAAATTATTTTAAAGTAATATACCCTTCTGTGACTAAAGGAATTGGTAGAGAGACATCCCTGTGAGTCTCTTTCCTCTAGTTTCTCTTACATTCATAGCTATCCTAAGCTGTGGGTACATTCTCAAGGTTCTTCTGGCTCCAGTTCCATCCTATTCTCTGTCATAGTCAGGGTTTCTTTTATCTTCTAGTTATCAAAAAAACATAATAGAGAGTTGAGAATGAAATCATTCTGAATCTGTCTCTGGAATACCTTCTCCATTAGGCATAGTGTTTGGATGAACTGTGCCAGAATGTGAGGTGTATAACACATTCTGAAGGAATGTGTGTAGAAAAAGATATGAAGAGCGAATAATTCTTGAAAATCAAGGAAGTTGAAATCTGTAATGCTGTGCATTGACTTTTAGTTTCTGAATGCTGTACTTGCCTGGAAAAGTGGATTGGGCATCAATGCAACTGTTTCTTCATTTCCAAAGAAGAAAATTCTTGGAAAAGAAGCAGAGATTTTTGTGCTTCACAGAATTCCAGTCTTCTTCAGCCCCAAGCCTTGAATGAATTGGCAAGTACTGGTTTCTTACATTCTTTCTCAGGTACAGCTTGTGCTACCCGATTAAACTGACCACTCTCACACAAGTCTTTGTTACCAGGTAGGCAATGATGGCTCTGTCTGAGCTCATGACCCTCAGTTTGATGTACCTGAAACATACTGTAGAAAACCTACAAAACAGTCTTCAAAGATTTGTGTTATAGGGGTTAGTATTTTAATGGATTTAGATGCTAGTGTGCAATCGCCCCAACTTTTCAGAATTAATAGGTTAGTATTTTTAACAGTGCCAAAAGGAACCAAAAGAAGAATTTTTAATTATTATTTACTGGAGCAGAATTTACCTCAGGCACATGTTATATGGCTCTTTTCCATCTTTCTGGAATGTAAAAAGTAAAACCAATAATGGATTATATGATCATAAATTACTCAAATCATAATTGTTGTTATTGTGTGTGTCACAGGGGATTGAACCTGGGAATTGAGGCAGGTTGGGAAAGCACTTTACCTTTTTGTCTTTAAATTTACTATGTGCTTTGAGACAGATGCAGGTATTTGTGGCTTTTCTTTTTTCCTTTTCTTTTTATTTATTTTATTTTTTTATTTTTTGAACAACTTTATTTTAAAAAACAAAGATAAAAGAACAAATTTTCAACATTTCTGTATAAATGTATACGAATACATTTTTGTCAGTGCTTGGCTTTTTTTTTTTCAAAGGTTTGATAGTGTGCATTAAGGTCTTACTAGTTACAATGAGCAAAAAGTACATGTAAAACAGGATGTAACCCGGAATTAGTCAACGTTTTCTTGGTGTGTAAGGATTGAGCATAATGTTTTTTTTTTTTTTTTTTTTTTTTTTTTTTTTTTTTTTTTTTTTTTCTTGAACTTCACACAGTCTGTGGGTTGTTTCTGGGGTATTAAAAGCTTCCTGGGGTTAGTATCCCATTATTAGTGACTGCATATTATGTCTGTTCTTTTGTGACTGGGTTATCTCACTCAGGATGATATTCTCTAGATGCTTTTCTTAAGAATTTGGTTAAGTCATTGTTTCTGATAGCTGAGTAGTACTCCATTGTGTAAATGTACCACAATTTTTGTATCCATTCATCCACTGAAGGACATCTGGGTTCTTTCCAGCTTCTGGCTATTATAAATAGAGCTTCTATGAACATTGTGGTGCATGTGTCTTTGTTGTATATTGGAGTGTCTCTGGGGCATATGCCCAGAAGTGTAATAGCTGGATCTTCATGTAGTACTATGTCCAAATTTTTGAGGAATCACCAGGCTGATTTCCAGAGTGGTTGTATCAGTTTACAACCCCACCAACAGTAGTAGAGAAGTGTTCCTCTTTCTCTACAACCTGGCCAGCATCTGCTGTCATCTGAGTTTTGGATCTTGGCCAATCTGACTGGTGTGAGTTCTTTAAGCTGCCTTTAGAGACTCAAAATGAGCCTGTTTCAGCCTCCTAAGTGTCAGGTACTATATATAGGCTTGTACCTCCAGGGTCATCTTGGAAATTATTCAGCTCTTATGAAGAAATTCTCAAGTTGCCTGTGCCATGATCATGTTGAAGAAGTTACAAGATGCTGGCTGGCACTGTGGTCATATTTGATCTTTGATCCCATGATGGGACTATAACCCAGAATGGAAGTCACATCCTCTTTATGATCATTTTCATCTCTCAAGAAGCAAGATTTTGTGGTGTTTTTCCACATTAGTGGTTGGCCTCATAACTGAAAAAATTTAAGGAATGTGTTAATGCCTCACAAAATCAGAAAATCAGAATGATTTCAACCCAAGTCTGAATCTTATTTTGAATGTTTTTTATGTAGTTGATCTCAGAGCATATTCACATTTCAACATGAGCACCCACAATCTGAATCTTATTCTGAATGCCTTTAAAATATATTGATCTCAGAGCATATTCACATTCGATCAACTTGTCCTTTCTGTCTCTAAGTAGAGTTTTATGAGCTTCAGTCAAACCTTCTTCTGGATTGGCATGAAGTATAGTGAAGAAAGAAATGCCTGGCTGTTGGAAAATGGCTCAGTTCTCTCAAAGGTTTTGTAAGTATATGGTTGTTGGGGGAGTTTTGGAGTATGTTTTATAAATGTATCCTACCTATGATTGTTGGAATGTCACCATTGGGATTCAGAAATCCAACTATCTTGTATGGAACATGAGAATATACACACTTTCAAAGGAAAGAGCAGGATAGGCGTCACTGCTCTACCCAAGACATTCAAGTTTTTGCTCAAGTGATATGAACACGGAGTGCCTGATACCTTCAGAGAATTTTGGTCTTTTTATTACTGTTACATAATACGAACACCATATGTGTCAGTGCATTCTCAGGTGCTCTCAGAAACCGGCAGGCCCAGAGAAAACAGAACATCCATTTTTGTTGTTTTGATACATCCCACTCTTTATTACCTTCAAGTATTCAGCAATTAATTTTTATATGAATGTTATTCTTCGATCTCACTCACAAACATGAAATATAGAGACTCATATTGTGACAAAATTATTTTTATGTTCTTTTCTTTATATTAAGTCAACTCCCAAATGTGTATATATACACACACATAGACACATTGCATTATATATGATATATTTTCTTTTATACAATGCAATCTGATAACAGCTTTCATTCCTCTATCTCCTACCAGATTCTCACCTCCCCTCCAAAAAAAAAAGAAAAAAAAAAAAAGGAAAAAACTATACAAACCACATTTAAGAGCAGTTCCCATTACCCCAGCAGTACTTGACCAATCAACAAGCTCAGTGGTATTTTTGCAGGGTGTTTTATTTTGAATGCTTTGTCAGAGCACTTTTTTCTTTAATCTTTTAGATATTACTTTTTCTTTGTTTTTTTGTGGGTTTTCTGTGTCTGCTAATACTTATGTCTCAGCATTTGCATGTGTTTCTTGAGCTCTTACTTTGGTTCTTTTATTTATTTATTTATCTATCTATCTATCTATCTATCTATCTATCTATTTATTTATTTATTGTTGTTTATTTTGTTTTACCTAATTCATACAATTCAAGTAGAAGACTAACATATTGTCAAAACCATTTCTCCCTAAGCATGGTGGTGCACACCTTTAATCTGAGCATAATCCAGGCAAAAGCGGTCATATTTCTTTGAGTTTGAGGCTGGACTGGTCTAACTAGTGACTTTCAGGTCAGCCAAGGCTGTGTACTGAGACTTTATCTCAAAAAGCAAAACTAACAACTAAACTATTTCTGACAGAGGGGGAAGCCTACGAATAAACACATAGCAAAACCACACCTAGAATCACATTCTGTGGTTTTAGTGCTAGTGGTCAGTGCTAGGGCTTTCATGGAGTGTTGTACTTCAGAACTGTGAAAGTCAATGCTGGAAGACAAGCAAAAAGACGAAACAAAATTCCGATAACTACCTCATGTAGTTTCCCACATTCAGAGTTAGTAAAAATAACCTTAAACATTCTTACTGTTTTACATGTTAACATTTTCTTCTTCATTACAGATTTCCAGAGTTCTCAAATACTAGGCAAGAGGCCTGCATTGTTTATAGCCCAAGCACAAAGTTTTTTGTTGATTCATGTGAAAGTAAATATCATTATATCTGTAAACAACTTCCTATTTAAATGTTTCTTGAAGCAAAGGATATAAATACGAAAGGCCCAGGATTACTAAAGTTAGCAACTGAGCTCTCAGTATTACTACCTTTCCATCTTGTTTCTGTAGAATGCTTCTGTTTCCTAATGTATCATTTTCATACATCTGAACCTAATTAATTTCTGCTTAAAGACTTTTTTACACCTGTGCATAAAACTAGGATAAATTAAGACACTTTTTATAAATATTGTGATTTATGAAATATAATTTTATTTGCTTATTCTTGTCAAGTTTCCTTGGAAATATTAAATAAAATTTATTTCAAGCCAAGCCATGTGTATCACTGTGGTTTCCGTGTTTGTACCTGAGATGAGTTTGACGGACATGATCACTTCACAACAGGAATTCTAGTCGGCCATGAACACAGTGGCAGGTCCTTTCATCTCCTAGCATCTTCTTAATTTTTCCCTCAGTATTTCAAGGTTTTCAGTTTAGAAGTCCTATATGCCTTGGACAGATAGGTTTCTTTCTTTTCTCCCCCCTTCTCATTCAACTATTGTAAACAGATTTGTTTTCCTGATTTTTTTCCCAAACATTCTTTATGAATATTTAGAAAAACTACTGATTGTTTTGTTGATTTTGTGTTCTGCTGTGTGCTGATAGTGTTTCTCCCATTCAAGATTTTTCAGATGATGTCTTTAGGATCTTTTAAATACAGAAGCATGTTATCTGCAGATGTATGTTGTTTGATTTACTCATTTTCTAAGTGTATATCTTTTATTTATTTTTCCCTGAATTGTTTCTATGATTTCAAGCACTATATTAAATTATAGAGACCCTTGTCCCATTCTGATTTGAAATGAAAAAAATGTCAGTTTATCTCAATTTATTGTCATTCTGGCTATAGGTTTGTCATGTATTAAGACATATATTATACTGAAGTGTGCTCCTGATATTTTGGATTTATCTAGGTTTTTGTTATATAATGGGAAGTTGATTTTATCAATGGTCTTTTCTTAATCTGCAAAATTGAGAACAGTGCAAAAACATGTTAAAATGAAATATTGCTTTATTTCAGTATGTATTTGTTGAGAAAGTTTAAAAAAATGAGTAAATTATGTGTTTTGACCAACTTGTAAGATCTACAGCAGTGCAGAATTGAGTAATTTTGTTCTCCATTATATCCAAGTGAATAACCATGGAAAAGCAACTGAACAGAAAACAGTTTATTACTTAAAGTCTAGATCATAAGGTAATATTAACCCTTGTCTTTCTCTTCATCTGACCTAGAAGGACCCAGTGACATTACCATTAACAACCCTGTTGAGCACACTGTGTAAGGAAGAAAGACTGAAAGACAATCTGCAGGGACTGATGTCTGCTCTTGTCTCCTGTGTAATGAACAAGATTTCTTTGCGTGGACTTTGTAGCCCAGGGGAAACTTACAAATAAACAGTCAGTGTCTTTGTGACGATCAAATCCCTTGGGCATTTTTAGTAGGGCCAGTGAAATAGCCCAGATAGTAATTCCCTTCACACAACATTAGCATGATTTTGGTGGTGTCAGCTAAATATATCCTGGGTAGAACAAGTAGTTATGAAGATAAAAATAGAAAAGTGAACTATTTATAATTGTCTGAGGAACTTCCCGATTGATTTCCAAAGTGGGTTTTACTAGCTTGCTGTCCCACAAGCAAAGGAAGAGTATTCCTCTTTCTCCACATCCTCACCATCATCTGCTGTCATCTGAGTTCTTTATCTTAGCCATTCTGACTGGTGTAAGGTGGAATCTCAGGGTTGTTTTGATTTGCATTTTCATGATGACTAAGTTGATCATTTCTTTAGGTGCTTCTTGGCCATTTGGGACCCTTCAGTAGAAAATTCTCTGTTTAGGTTTGTACACCATTTTAAATAGGGTTATTTGGTTCTCTGGAGTCTAACTTCTTGTGTTCTTTGTATATATTGGATATTATCCCTCTATCAGATATACTATTGGTAAAGATCTTTCAGCAATCTGTGGGTTGTTGTTTTGTCCTATTGACAGTGTCCTTTGCCTCACAGAAGCTTTGTAATTTTATGAGGTCCCATTTGTTGATTGTTGATCATAGGGTATAAGCCATTGGTATTCTGTTCAGAAAACGTTCCCTTGTGCCCATGAGTTTTAGGAATTTTCTTACTTTCCCTTTTATTAGATTTAGCATACCTCATGTTATGTGGAGGTCCTTGATCCACCTGGAGTTGAGCTTTGTAGGATGAGATAAGAATGGAAAAAATTGCATTCTTCTACATGCTGACTGCCAGTTGAACCAGCACCATTTTTTGAAAATGTCCCCCCCCCAATGGATGATTTTGGCTTATTTCTGGCTCCTCAATTCTATTCCATTTAATACCTGCCTGTCTCTATACCAATACTGTGTGAGTTTTATTCACTATTGCTCTATAGTACAGCACAAGGTTAGGTATGGTGATTCTCCCAGAAGTTCTTCTGTTGTTGAGAGTAGTTTTTACTATTCTGAGTTTTTGTTATTCCAGATGAATTTGAGAATTTCTCTTTTTTTCTTTGTGAAGAATTGCATTGGATTTTTGATGGGCATAGCATTGACTCTGTAGATTGTTTTTTGTAAGATGGCCAGTTTTACTATGTTAATCCTGCCAATCTATGAGCATGGGGGATTATTTCACGTTCTGAGTTGTTCTTCAATTTCTTTTTGCAAAGACTTAAATTTCTTGTTATACAGATCTTTTACTTGCTTAGTTAGATCCACAGCAAGATATTTTATATTGTTTGTGACTATTGAGAAAAGATTCCTTTCCTATTCTTTTCCTCAACCCATTTATCCTTTGATTAGAAGAAGGCTACTGATTTATTAGAGTTAAGTTTATATCCAGCCACTTTGCTGAAATTGTCTTTTAGCTATAGGAGTTCTTAGTAAAATTTTTGGGGTTGCCATGTATACTATTATATCATCTGAACACAGTGATATCTTGAATTCTTTATTCTCAACCTGAAGACTCAGCTACACAATTTCTGGGCCTATATGCTTAAACATATAACAAGAACACTTGCCCACTATGTTATATTAGGCTTATTTAAAATAGTCAGAATCTGGAAACAAACCAGATGTCTCTCAGGAGAAGGATGAATACATAAAATGTGGTACATTTACACAATGGAGTATTTCCTCAACTATTAAAAACTATGACACCATGAAATTCTTAGGCAAATGGATGGAACTAGAAAATATTATCCTCAATGAGGAAACCCAGTCACAAAGGAGCGCACATGGCATGTCCTCACTGATAAGAGAAGATTATCCCCAAAGCTCAGAATACTCAGGATACAACCCACTAACAATAAGGAACTTAAGGAGAGAGGAAACCAAAGTGTGGATGCTTCAATCTTACATAGAATTGGGAGGAGTGGCACAAAATAATCACAGAAGGTAGAAGGAGGGAGGGACCTTAAAGGGAGAGAAAAGGATGAGGGAAAAATGAGGGACAGGATCAGGTATTGCAAAGCACAGGAGAACAGTACAGAGGACCAGGAACCAAAGAGAAATATGTAGCATTTGGGGATAAGGAACTGGCAGTAACCACTAGAAAGTCCCAGATCCCAGGAAAGCATGAGTCTCCCAGAACTAAACTTGGATGACTTTAGCCAAAATATGCAACAAAGTGAAGATAGAACCTGTAGAGACCACCTCCAGTAGATAAGCATGGCCGCAGGTGAGGGATGGGAACACCACCCACTTCAAAATTGTTAACCCAGAAATGTTACTGACAATTTGAGTTCTTTCTCTGGAACCCACATCCTGGAAGGGAAGAATTGACTTCTTCGGGTTGTCTCTGATGTCTACATGTGGGCGGTGGCATGTGTGCCTGTGACAACATAATAAAATTTAAAGAAGAAGAGGAGGAGAATGAGGAGGAGAAGAAAGAAGAGGAGGAGGAGAAGGAAGAAAAATAATAAGAAGAGGGGAAGCTGTTGGTAGGATAAGAGGAGGAAGAAGAACAAGAAGAACAACCAAAAGAAGTTTAAGTATAAGTAATTACAAAAAGGAACGTTTTGGAACAAACACTTGCATGATCTAAGGTTAAATTGCTAGTATTACTGATTCTTGTTTTATTTTTTAGCATATATATATATATATATATATATATATATATATATATATATATATATATATATATATATATATATATTTGTGCATTGGTATTTGCCTCCATGTATGTCTCTGGGAGGATGTCAGATCCTCTAGAACAGGAGTTACAGACAATTGTGAGCTGCAATGTGGGTGCTGGAAATTGAATGTTTATCTTCGGGAAAAGCAGTCCGTACTTTTAGCTGCCAGATGCTAGTCTTAAGACAGCAGTATTGAGATTTAGGAGAGAGTTCATGAAGCAAGTCATTCATCTAGTGTCTTGCCTTCTCTGCATATATTTCTGTGTCACGCTTTTTAGACATTCCACATATCCATTGCAATGTCTTCTACAGCCATGTTGATTGCCACCCTTTCTGCATCAGCCCTTTAAGGTATCAATCCTTGCTTTACAGGTAGGTCCCTGTTTAAAATGTATCTGACCATCTCCATCTGATTGTCAAAGATTTCCTTCTGGGGTCTGTGGGTTAAGTGGGTGAAGCCTGTGGGTGGATAAGCTCTCTCACCTATCTCTGTGAGAGCTGCCTAGTTTCACAGAGATCTTGGGTGTGAATCAATTTCCTGTTTGTCAACTGAGGCCTTCTACTACATACCACAGCTGAGTCCAAAGCTCAGATAAGTTTCCTGCCTCATGTCTAGATGCAGATGTCTTTAACTGCTGTCAGAGTAAGTACGGACAGCCTGGGATTCTGTGTATTTTCCTAAGAGCACCTTAGTTCTTTTTGCATGTTTAAAAGTTAGAATAAAATGTCTGGGACACAGGGATGCCCTGTAATTGTTCTTGTTAGTGTAGGGCTAACTTTCTTTAATTATTCAATGAATCACATTACTACCCCTCACCCAGGTAGATCTCCTGGATACTGGAACAATGACTTTAGCTAACTAATAGACTCTCTTATTGTCACCATTCTATAATGTCTGCTTTACTCTTTAGGCTATGTGTCAGAAATCTTAAAAACAAACAAGAAAGCAAACAACAAACAAATAAACCAAAAAACCAAACTTTTGAGTGGAATTCTTTAAAAACAAAACAAACAGACTAAACAACAACAAAACACTTGAAGTGCTGTTGGGTGTCTCTCTGGCCCAAATGGATGTACACAAGACTTGTAAAATAAAATGTTGTGGGTAGAGTGTATTTACCTTGGACTTTTTCAGATTTGCTTTCCTGCAAATAGCACTAGAAGGACATTGGGCTGTAAGCTTTAAAGGAAGCCCTTTCATGGCTGCAGATGCTTCATGGAGGTTTCACCCCAACCCCTATATCATTAAAGGTAAGATTGCAAGGATTCTTGTTGTTACTTTCTAAAGTGTGGGTCTATTTTTTTCCTGTTATAAAGTGAATTTATTAAATTGATTGAAGCATACTGTAGGTCAAATAATATTTCTGAAGATAACAATTATGGACTTTAAAGCTTGACATAAAATTAGTAGCTTCAAAAGTGTTAGTTGTATTCCCCAGCTAGAGCATGATAAAATAATTATACTATGTAGAAATATAGAACTCTAGGACTAGCTGGAAATTAAGAAATTATTTAGTCCAGCGTCCTCATTCTGTGAGAAAACTAGACTGAAGATTAAACAATTTTCCCAAGTTTACATACCTAATAGTAATAAAGCTTCAAACCAACTTCCCCTAAACTAAAAGTCTATTGATGGCATATCAACTGGCTCTCTATCAACTAAGTCTATCCAGGCATTTCTCTAATGCTCCACACTGTGGTGACATGGAAGTATAAAACACTACAGGAAATTGCTGTGAGGCCAGAAAGGGGCTTTGTTAGCCAATAGCCCTCTGTGGAGAGGGGAAGTCAGTGACCAGTGGACCAAAGGCTTTCCTGAAGGTGTCTTCACTGAAACACATGGTGACAGAGTCATTCTTAAACCCCACCCACTGACTATGTGCTCCCACAAAGCCCTTTATGCACCAAGGCTTCAGTTCTACAAAAACCTCTTCCAGCCAAACACCAAAACAAAACAAAACAAACTCTTATTTTCTATCTGGGAAGTTCTTTATCCAGCCTTAGATGGCTGGCAGAATCCACCAAGACAGTCACCCACTTCAAATGCACAGGTCATTAGTTTTCCCAAAGACTTCCTGAGCCAAGCACTGCGTGTGGGAGACAGAGAACGGGAAATGAGAAGGAAATGGAACTGGGAGCCTTGTGTTGGTGTCACTGGGGACTTTTGGTCTTCTCAACATATCTTGAGTTCTTCCAGGAGTTTTACCATCAGTAGAAACAAACAAACACAACAGTCCCATAAATGCTAGCCACTAAGCTCATGGCTCAGCACCTCCCCTCCCCACACACTACCTCCAGCAGCTGCATCTCCTCCCCAGAGCCAGCAGCCCCTGTGCTGTGTACTGTCATTACTCCCTTCACCTGACCCCAGCACCCTCAGCACAGAGTTCCTGACCCTTCCTACCTGGTCCCCCCCACCCCCTATATATCACCCTAGTTTCTCATAGACCTTAATCACTACTGCAAACTACATTATTTACATGTTCAACTCACTTATCCCGTCTCCTCCAGAGGTGAATTTCATGATCCAGTGGCCTTCCCAGCACCCAGTACATGTCCAACACCCAGGAGGCGTTCAGTACTCAGTGAATGAATGATGTTGGATCAGTAATACACACTCATGCCTAAAAAAACTGTATGTGATTCATGATGACACCAACACATTATTGCCTGAGATGACAGATTCATCCTCAGTGGCTCCCCAGTCAGCCCTCTCAGGGCCTTCTTAGCTAGTAGGGGACCCCACCACTTACAAAAGGAGCCTGAGAGGGTCAATCTTGAAGTAGGCAAGCTCCGTTTGCTGGCTTCTTCCTCCCTGATATATACACTCAGCTACTTAAAAAAAATCAAGTTGGAGCATGTGACAAAGCCACTAGAAAATAAGTCTAACGTGTAGAAACACAGTGATTACCAGAGTCCACAAAACCAAGAAAAAGTTCCAGGGCATGAACACCTGCCAATGATTCCTGATCAGCTGAGTGAGTGCATATTACGACTTCCCTAAAATCGAAAATGAGACAACTTGAGATCGTCACGTTCCAAAAACTGTCCTGCTTGACTTTACTCAGCTAGCAGCCACTCCCTCTGAGATGACTGAATACATTTTTACACGGCCCTCTTCATGCAGATGTACGTGTTTAGATTGGAACAGTCTTCGGTGTAGGCCTTAAAGCTTGAGCCATAGACAGCGCAGGACCCGCTTGGTATTTTCACCAGTGTTAGCCTGGAGCAGAGAGAAAGCATTGTGATATCAGACTTGGTTAATGTGGGATAAAAACATGGAATCTTATTTATAGAATTTGAATGTGGCAACTTCAAATATATTTCAAGTCATTTTAGCACCCCATTTATTCCTCCTAACACTTGTGCAAAACACAGCCAATCCAGATGATAAAAGTAAAAATATCATTCTTAATGTACTCCTGCCAGAAATTAATCACCTCAGAATTCTAAAACCTCTACATATGTACCTGAGTAAAAGAGCTTCAAAATATTCATTTAATATGAAGTATTTACATTAAAATGGACGGAGAATTAAACTTCAAATTCAACTGTAGTAGTGTTTTGTGTAAAAATTAGCAATCTTCCATAGGTAAATAGATTACCATTGCCAGATACAACTGACTATAGATAACAGATAACCAAAACAAAGCCCACATTTGTATAGGAATGCACTTTTTATCTTGTCCTGATTCATAAATAATGCACTGTGAAAATTGTTTACACAATATTTACATTCCACTCAGTATAAAAATGACTTAATAGTAAGGTTTGGAGCCAGCCTCCCATGGATGATTGCATAAACAATTTTACATGATAAAACAACAAAAGTAATTGTGAAATTCTCAACACACATGCACGTGTGCATGAATAACTGTGCATACATATATATTTGTGTAAGTATACGGTATATATGTGTGCACAGTGGTGTGGTATATGTGTACACATGTGTGTTTGCATGTGAAAGTGTTATACTTTTGTCTTAATATTTGGAATTCCATGGTTAATTTAATAAATAAAAATCTCTCCTTCTTAGGAAAAAGTCAGAAATAGAAGACAAGAAAGTAATAATGGCACTTCAGTGTAAAATGTAAATCCTAAAAAGAGAAGGATAATAAATCCAATATTAGCCTTGTTTAAAAAAGCAAGAAACAGAATAGCATTGGTATAAAAACATGTTCATATTAGCTACTTTACCACTCTCTCTGCCTTTTAGATTTAGAACCTAAGAAGTTTTTTAACCTCATTAGAATATGGTAATGTGTCAGACTGTGAAAAAGAAGCTGACAAAAGAGTGATCAAAGGGACATTGAACAACCCCCTCGAGACCTGCTGGGCTGAGACTCACTGGTTGGGTGAGGGAGAGGATCCATCTTCCCACTGCCAGGAGCCATTTGGTGGGGTCTGGACTAGTCCCATCCAGTGATAGGACTTAACCAGCTTTAAGAAATCCTGTGAGAAACCACAAGAAAAGTACAGATGAAACCCATGTCTAGAACATTATAAACACAACACCAACTTCCCATGTAAGCAAGGAGACATTATCTCATGGCCTCTGTACATCTTATTGAACTTTAGGCACTTGAGTATCTTTGCACTTTTAATTTTTCTCTCTTTGGAGGTGGTAAGCAGTTGTATGGTTTGTGTGTGTGTGTGTGTGTGTGTGTGTGTGTGTGCACAATTGGTCATCCTGCACACAGAAGCTAGGGTAAAACATTACACTCTTTGTGTGTGTGTGTGTGTGTGTGTGTGTGTGTGTATGTGTGTGTGTGTGTGTGTGTGTGTGTGCGGTGTGTACAGTTGCTCATCCTGCACACAGAAGCTAGGATGAGGGTAAAACATTATCCCCTTCTTATTGTCTTGAAAGATGGTTTCTCCCTGAAGCCAAGTTTTCACCTTTTCAGCTAAGATGTCTGTCTGGTCAGAAGCTTTTGGGATCTACCTGTCTCTGACCCAGAGCTGGGGATACCAACATGTACATCAGTGCTTAATGGGAGTTGTGGAGTTTATGTTCAGACCCTCAAGTTTGAAGAACCAATGCTTTAACTCACGGCTCCATCTCCTCAGCTCCTACTTCCTTAACCTTTATCGCCAATGTCTAGAACGGGTGTTGCTACACCTTCTTGCCTGCTGTATATTCCAGGTTTACACTGCAGTGACCTTCTTCAAGTATTAGAATTAAGTGGAATGAAATACTCAACCTGCTCTTCTTTACTGTATATCTTCAGAAGGCTGGAATTTTGAGACAAACAGGAAGCTTGGCTCTGGTTCCAGGTTTTGTTCTCATTAAAAAATTGGTAACAGTTGTTTCTGTGACATATCCAGTTGTTAGGGCATGGGCCACAGTAATCCCCTAGAAAGAGATTAGATTGATCCTGTGCACACTAGACTACTGAAGCAGAGCTCATCTAGGCAAGTTAAGTACCTTTCCTGTCCCAACTCTAAAGGTCTAAATAATTGAATCACTATATATGATGGAAGGTCCCCATATTAAAGCTTTCTTCTTCCTTATCTTCCTCCCTTCCTCTCTCTTTCCCTCCCTCCCCCTTTCTCTCCTTCCCTCCCTTCTTTCCTCTGTTCCTCCCTTCTCCCCTCCCTCCCTCCTCCCCTCCCTTTCTCTGTCCCATCTTTCTCCCCTCTCTCCCTCCTCTCCTCCCTCCTTTCTCTCCATCCTCACCTCTCCCCTCCCTCCCTCCCACCCTTGCTCTCTCCCTTCCACTCTTTCTCTCCCTTCCCTTTTTCTTTCTTTCTTTCTTTCTTTCTTTCTTCCTTTCTCCCTCCCTCCCTTCCTCCCCCCCTCTCTCCCTTCTTTCCTCCCTTCCTCCCCCCCTCTCTCCCTTCTTTCCTTCCTTCCTCCCTCTCTCTCTTTCTCTCTTTCTTCCCCTTTCCTACCTTTCTTTTCTTTCTTTCCTTCTTTCGTTCTATCATTTTTATTGAAATCAGATTATTTTTTTATTATAGTCTGATTTATAGTTTCTCTTCCACTTACTTCTTCTGGTTTCTGCCCAACTTCCCTTCCCTCCAGATTCACTTCCCTTCTGTTTCTCATTACAAACCAACAGTTTTCTAAGAGATAATGACCAAATATGACAAAATAAAGTATAATAAGATGAAGTGAAAACTATCCTTTATTTATTTACTGTTTCCAGACAGGAACTCATGTAACCCATTCTGGCTTTGAGCTCTCTACATGGCCAGTCTGGACTGTGAATGACTGATCCTCCTACTTTAGTGTGTTAAGTGCTGTAAGGAACTCACAGCCTTCACAGTTAAACAGAATAAACTTTAAAGTGAACTATACACAAAATCCAACCTCTCTTTTGAATGCCTTTGAATATATATCCTGATATACATAGCCATTTGCAATTTGTGTTTAATGTTACAAAAAGGTTT
The DNA here is from genome assembly GCF_963924665.1 of Micromys minutus. NCBI lineage: Eukaryota > Metazoa > Chordata > Mammalia > Rodentia > Muridae > Micromys > Micromys minutus. Next base: position 17,459,264 of record NC_137972.1, on the reverse strand, counting down.
ACTTACCTCTTGAGGAAACTGGAGCTTCCTTGTTGGCGAATACTATCAAAATAATTATAATTGTTAAAAGTTAGTAATGTCTACTGTGAACAAATGTAACTTGCGTGTTTGTAGAACATCATAGTTGTGGTTTAAAACACTTTCACTCTTACTACTCCGTGTGTATTTGCCCACATACATGTACATGCAGACATGTGTATGAGGGTACCCATGTGCCAGGGAATGAATATGGAGGTCCGAGAACAACTTTGTGGAGTTAGTTCTTCTCCTTTTCTGCGGTTTCTGAGGATGGAATTCAGGTTGTATCTGTACCTGGCTGAGCCATCTCTCTGGTTGCCAGCGTGCTTCCCAATTTAATTAAAGTAACACATTATACTGGATTGATTAACTATCTGTCTTATCACTTACAAGTTATAGAAACGGCAAACCACATCAGTGTCATAACCATGAATCGAATTGTCATGGCTGCAGCAAGGACTCGAACAACAAACAGTGGAGATACTGTCAAAGAAAAACAGAAGAGGTCAGAGCAAAGAGAAAGCTAATGGACCAAGGTGGTTTTCTGCTTAGTATAAATGTGCATCTTTATGAGATGGTAGAGAAAATGTTTTTACTTTTTTTAGACCAAGCAGCACATGACTCTACAAGTCACTAAAATGTGACATCCATTTCAATTCATGATGCTTTGCAAGTTTTCTAAACCTTTTCCTCTTGTTACACAAAGCTTCAATATGTAGCTTCAAGCTGTACACAAATTTGCAGTCCCCCATCATCAGAGCTTGACTTGTGGAATGACAGATTATACCACTATTTTCTGCTCCCTGTATAAATCTCACTTCTCAATTTTATTTTCTATGTAGATTCAAGAGCTTTTATGTATGAATACTTTTACAATCAATGTTGTAAGAACATGCATTATAAATAGTAAAATACTCTATATCTTTTTGTTAGGGCAACATTTTAGGATTATGCTATATTTTGAAATATAATGAAATCAAATTGCATACATTCTTGTATTCACTTTCATTGATAGCTTTACAAACTCTATTAATACATTTTTAATGTTCCCAGTAGACAGATAAATTTTGGTATTAGAAATAATAATAGGCTTCATACTCACTTTTGAGTTCTTCTATAGGGGATCGTTCTCTTATGATACCTAGTGTGTAGAGAGCACAGACAGGTGTCATGTTCTCTAGTGACCTAAACTTTTAGTACATAAAGGTTACACTAATTTAATAGTATCACAAGTAAATAAAATCTCCTGGTTCATTGCATCTTCCTCAAGAATTATTATTATTTAAATCATTTTATCTATAACCTTAGTATGCCATATTTTTCTGTTTTAATAATTTTATTTTCAAAAATAATAATAATTTAATTTTCCTTCAGGATAAGGTTAGGTATTTTTATTTACATTTAAATAATATCTTTTCTCTTTTTTATTGGATATTTTCTTTACTTACATTTCAAATGTTATCTCCTTTCGCTGTTTCTCTCTGGAATACCCCTTTCCCATTCCCACTCCACCTGCCTCTGTGAGAGTGTTTCCCACCCACCTACTCCCTCTCATCTCCCTGCCCTCCATTCTCCTACAGTGGGGTATTGAGCCTTCACAGGGCCAAAGGCCTCTCCTCGTTTGATGCCTGATATGTTCATACATTGCTACATATGTTGCTGCAACCAAGGGTCCCTCTGTATATACTCTTTGGTTGGTGGTTTAGTCTCTGGGAGCTCTGGGGGATCTGGTTGGTTGATTTTGTTGTTCTTCTTGTGAGGTTACTCCTTCAGTCCTTTCTTTAATTCCTCCATTGGGAACCCCAATTCTCAGTCCAATGGTTGGTTAAGAGCATCGGACTCTTAGGCTCTGGCAGAGCCTCTCAGGTGACACCTCTATCAGGCACCTATCAGCATGCACTTTTGGCATCCACAATATTGTCTGGGTTTGGTATCTGTATAAGCGGTAGATTCTGGCAGTCTCTGGATAGCCTTTCCTTCAGTCTCTGCTCCAAACTTTATCTCTCTGTTTCCTCCTGTGAATATTTTGTTCCCCCTTTTACGAAGAATGGAAGCATCCACTCTTTGACTTTTCTTGTTTTTACCAAGTTACTGGCTTGTTCTATACCTCTCAGTAGGTAATTCTGACTCCACACTTGTCGTATATTTTGCATACATATGTTCCAAATATTCTTTCTGTTTTATTCATGATACCTTCAGAGGGATGAAATGCATTATTTTTCCCAGGTTGATTTTGTCAAGCGTCATCTCATGGCTCATCCTTTAGATATGAATAACAAATTTATAATAATGTCACATATTTATTTTTATTGGTCCATTTAATTTAGTGTGTGTGATACTTAGAAGGAATGAAATTTACACTGAAATTTTATATCATAACTTAGATGGTAAAAGTGTGTCCTGTCACTGACACAAAGTGCTGTCATTAGCCTAATATGGCTCCATTCCGTATGCATTAGCATTTTTCATAATATGCTAATTAGCTTTCCCATTTACTACAGGTATGACTTTCCTACCTTCGTAAGATGCTTGAATATTCAATGGTGTCTACATTATTACCATGTTTCATTTTCAGAGTAGAATGGGTATTACAGCACTTTATTTGTACCTTAAGATTTTAAAATAAAGCTGTTGAAAGTTGCCTCATTAGTTAGGAATGGGTATGACTCTTTCAGAGGCCCGGAGTTCTATTTCTAGCTCACAATAACCAGAGATTCCAGCTACTTGAAATTTGGCACCCTCTTCTGGCCCCCTTGAACACCTGGACTTATATGCACACACACACACATACACAGCGAGAGTATGACATTCTAAACTATGGTGTATTGACATCGTGAAGAAATAACATTAACTGTGCACACACACAAATATTTGATTTGTAAAGTGCTGGATCTATCATTGAATAGTTTTATTTTTACAATATGCGTTTTATTGTTTGTTCATTAGCAGTTCTAAGTAAGTAATAAAGTAATTTCTACATTACTTTTAATATAAATGTTTATTTCACCCTTCAAAAAACTTTTGGTCATAAAATTTTTCTCTATTGTAGTTTGCTGAAAATTTTAGTTGTGAAATAAATTTATTTTAATTCATGTATTAAGTTTGAATCAAAATTATATTACTAGTTTTAATATTTATGAAGCATTTATTTGCAAGTTTCTGAATATTTTGATTTATATCATTTAGCTTTTAAACTCCGATGTGATAGATACTACATTTTTAACTATTCTTGGGTAATCGCTTAGCAACATGAACAAGTAACAGTGGCAATAATGTTTTGGATTTTAATTATTACATTGAAAATGCCTCCTAACCTTTAATACTATAATTAGAAATTTGTATATATTCTATGCGTTTATATATTAATAGATGTAATATATTTATATGTATATGTAATTTTTATTAGCATATTAAAGACACCATTTAGATTTATAAAATTTGAAGATTAAAGTTTCATAAAATAAAATTTTTAATTGAATTTTATTCAATCTCTTTTCAACATCATGTACACAACTACATAAGCATTCACCTTTGGTTATTACATATCACATGATTTAATTCTTAAAAATTACCCTTCTAACATAACTTTTGCCAATTTAACTTCTTAGTTTTAAACACAATTTATGAATGAATTTGTTGTCTTTCTTTTAAAGTTATTATTATTTCTTATTTCTTTGAAATGGTGCTTCATGTAACCAAGTTGATCTTAAATTCTTTACTGCTGAGGATAACCTTTACTTTTAAATTCTCCTGCCTCCACTTACCAAGTCTTGGGATGCTAGACATGAGAGAACACACTAGGCTTTCTCTTTTGTATAAATTGTTGCAAATTTTTATATTGATAATTCTCTGGCTTGAAATGGGTTGAGTAAAGATTGTCTTCACTACATTCTGAAAGGTCCCTTAAAAATCCTACAATTTATTGCTTCTATAATGTTTAGGAAGTTAGTTGGGTGATTTTTAAAATTTATTTTCTATAGTCTACCATAAAATATTCCTTAAGGGCAGGTTCCCAAAATTCTTGGTTCAATTGTTCTTATGACAAATTGTCTCATCGCCTGTAACTTGATTATATGTTCTAATGCTATTTAAGAGAAAATACAATACACCTTACTTCCCCGGGGAGGTAAAAAGAACAATGATTGTCACTGACAATGCCAAGGTTTCCACATTCACCTCAGTTCATTATGAAGAGACGAACACACACCAAGACCTACCATTTTCTCTAGGCTGTCTGGTAGTCACTGCAGATCTCTGTTTCTTCTGCCCTTGAGAGGTATCCCACGTTGCTGGCTTGAGGTTGTAATTAGGGCATTTGCTCATTTCTGGAGAAAACAATTCAAGTTAATAAAAATCCATAGTCTTTCTGCCACTTAAAGAATAGTTCTCTGCCTTTGACCTTGTCTATGGATATACTTCCCATGAACATCCTTTAAGAGGCAGCCCACGTTTCTTTTGCTTTTAATTACCTGATGGTTACACTTCCTTAACAGACACAACCATGCTCGTTCCTTGGAGAATTAGAGTTAGCAGAATAGTATGGACTTTTGAAGCAGACCAGTTCATACTGTAAAATGAATCTAACATCAAACCAAACTGTATGTAATGGAAAGAAATAGTAGGAAGAAGGTGAATGTATAATTACACCCACGATAAAATATTGATAATCAGAAGTAACTTAAAATCTGTACTCAGATCTCTACAGTACAGAAAAGGCATCAACAAAATATCCCATGGACATGATAACAATTAAATTAAGTATGAAGTGTGTGAAAAATGCCAACTGTGTACAAACAATAAATATCAATGTGCCAATTTCCTTGAGAATTGGGGACATAAAGACATGAATAGTAGATTCCTAAGTCTTAGAATAAATATGACAGTCTTGTCTTTGAACAAAGCAAGTTGGAAAAAACCTTATTGTTCTTTTCTTAAAATTCCCATCATCTGTCTGATTTATTTTTCTATTGGTATAAGAAGTGAAAATGCAGAGACTATGAGCTGACCCAATTAAAAAAGGAAAGCTGGAAGTGTTTGATTAAAACTTAGCTTTTCTGATCCCATGTCCTCATGCCCTTTCCTTCTTTCAATCCATCCTATGTTATAAATGATTTCACAGTGGAGTAGGTAGATGATGAAGGAAAAGGATAAACTCTTTTCACAATCTCAAACACTAAATTTTAGATGCAATCTAAGCACAACAGGAAATGGACATAATGAGAATAACAGTAAGTGATTTTTCATGACTTACATGACCTGTACAGATGCTGTGAATGTTCCCATTACAGAGTGGTAGTTACCATTACACACAGCCACATGGACACAACATACCTGGGTGATGATTCTTTCTGTCACGAATCGATGCCATCGTATGATAATTATGAGAGAATTTTTTCAGAAATGTATCCAGATTCTATCTTTCCTCACTAATTAACATTTTTAGTACAGTGTGTCTGCAGCCCTTGCTATATAGAACTTACTGTAGAGAGCAGCTAGCCTCAGATTTGCAGAGATAGCCTGTCTGTGCTTCCTGGGTGATGAGATTAAAGATATGTGACACCACATCTGGCTCTAGCCTAATCTTTTTAATGCACACAAGACTCTTAAATAGATAAGGTAAATTATAATGAGATTTTTCTGCTATCTCACTGGTGAGATGAAATATGTATATTAAACAAGTATTTAGAAAAATTTCCTTAAATACGAAATAATGGAAATAACAGCTCATCCAAGATAAGGGAAGATTAATTAACATTTTCATAATAAAATAAAGAAGCAATGCTTCAAAATATCAAAAAAATCAACTAAGCATTTAATTTATTTACATTGAGGTAATTATTAAAATGTTTTGACTTCTTGACATAGAACTTCAGCACAAAAAATTTGTTTGTAGTTTTTATTGGGTGATGAATGTTTTTTGTATGATAAATACATGCAAGACAGGGAAGTTACTATTGTGCATTTTCTCATCTTTTTGTAAAATTACTGTCCATCACCATCTATAAAATGTTACCATTTTTATCATGTCTCATTGTTACATTGAAGGATATAACATTAACATTCAAATAATTTTATATATATATTGTAACATTTCCAATGTTTAACACTGTTCCCAAAGAGTAGCTGTTTTGTATAGAGAAGCTCAGGTCCTTACAATGGGCATTATTCATATGTGGTTATGATGCTCCAATGGAATGCATACAATGTGTCTCTTTGTGAATGTGAAGTTGTATTATCTCTGCAGCACAATGACCTTCCACCATATTATTTCATTTGGTGTTAATTCTCATTCAAACGTCAGCCTTCCAATCCCCCAAATATACTTTGCTTAAGAGGTAGAACTAATTCTCTCAGCAACATCACTTCTTACTCTTCAGTAGGACAGCCCTTATTATGGACACCGGAAGCAGTGATACAGAGCCCATTAAAACCTCAGACAAGCAAAGCACCATTTACCTTCAGTGTTTCTACTCAAACATGTAGGCTGGAATTACCTTTCATGTAAATAGTTATAGAACATTCCTAACTTCACAAATCACTCTTATTTTCTGGAAAACAGTTGTTAGAAACACATACATAAGAAAATACACACTCACAGACCCGAGCAGAGAAGGAAAGTCCTGTTTCTTGTCAATCAAAGCCTTCTACTCAATTAGAATATATGGCTTGTTCCCAGAACAGAATTGGATCTGAAAGTGCATATGCCCCAGTCACTTAATCTCTGAGACTGATGTGAGAGAGTTAGTTTTACTTTCCTGTGAGAAACACCACACAACCACAAAAGTGCTATATTTCCTGTCACAGCATTTGGCTTATTTGGTGAATGAGGTTTGATCACACATAGTTGTAGACAAAGTACTCACATACATAGAATTTTAAAACCTAATTTTTAAAAGCCATTTTATTTTTATATTTAAATTAAAATATAATGAAATCATGTCTTCTGTTTTCCTTTTTCAACCTCTCCCATGTCCCTGCATTTCCCTTTACTCCCTCTCAAATTCATGTTTTTTCTTTATCTTTAAGTGCTTATTTGATTGTTATTCTGTTAATGTTTTATATATGTATATATGTGTGTGCGTGCGTATCTAATACACATGATATATATATATATATATATATTATAAATGATTTATATGTATACATAGAAATGATTTATACACACACACATATGTGTGTATGTGTGTGTGTGTGTGTGTGTGTGTGTGATCAGTTTCTTTAGTGTTACATGTATGTATTTGATGTCAGGACTGACCACTTGTCAATCTTGGCATTTGATAATGAATTAGGGGGCTCATTCCAAAGAAGACTATTTCCCCTAGATCTCAGTACTTCTTAGTTTTCTGTATTTCTTTGTCTATGGTAGAGTACTGTGAGATTTCCCTCTTCCATGTCAGCAATGTCTATAGATGATGTTATACTTGTATGTGTGCTGTGTAGGCAGCTATATTTGTGACATACCATGACTGGAGTTTTCAGTCACTTCCATAATCTCGCAGAAACTCTGCTTGTCCTCTAGCTCTTCAGTCTTGACCTTACTTCCTCAATGTTCCCTGTAATATGGCATGATATTCCTAAAGGTACAACAGTAGCATTTATATCTTGGCAGTAGTTAACAGCTGTAAAATTAGGTGCAAAGTCTGCTCAAGAGGAAGGATGCTGCGCCTAGTACTGGAAAGGTAGCCAGCTGGTTTTCCAAGGCTAGAGAGTTCCTGGTTCTTAGAGTAGTCCATAGTATTTTTGCTTTCTATACCAGCACATTTCCTAACTTTATCCTAAGTATGTATTCTTACCCACACGTAGGTGGAGGTCTCACCTTTCATGAAAGCATCTTTTCTTTATAACAATCAAGCTCTTTTAACTAAGAGAAACAGATAAGAGAGCAGAGGTGGGCCAATTAAAAAGCAGAAGCATGCAGACAAAAAGACAATTAAAAATAGATAAAAAATAGAAGGTCACTTTGCACACAATGTGAGAAATATGAGGAAGCGGCTCCAGCAAGGAAGTTGGGCCAGATCCACAACTATGAATCAGGATGTCAGCATTACTGGATGCTAAGTCTTCAGCCTCAGTGCATGAAGCTAGCAGAAACCTTCACAGGAGGCAAAGGTCTTAAACCATGTCCACCAATTTAATATAACTTTCATTAAGAATTCTGTTCCTTCAGACTATCTGTAGGCCATACTAACCTCATGTTTCCCCAGGACTTCAGAAAAGAGCAGAGTTTATCAGTATCAAGGATTGTTCCCTAGCTGTGAACAGTAGCAGCCTGCATTTTATGAGTTTAAATAGATGAGAAATGTCTTGTAAGGGCCACATACTAAGATTCCGTTCAGACCTGTGGCATCTCTGAATCTTGCTGCCTCATCAAGCATGCTGTTCAGCACTATTCACTCCATGTGGCGTGGTCAAATCTTGATCCAAGTATTTATTAGGCTACACACCAGCTGATGTTCCTGACTAAAGTATTATTGTGTGTCTATGCTTAGGTCAAACCAGATGTACCTTATTGCTTAGCTTTAGTGATGCTGATGGCGGGACTGCTTTTGTTATCATGGCTCCATGTTGCCCAGAGTATGACTCTAAGGAGTGACAGCTGGCTTTTACCTGCATGCTTGAGGACATTTTCATGCCACACCTTTCTTAAGGTAATGCATTCACTCAAACAGTAATGTATAGTCTGAATCAGTTAGCTAAGCACACTGATAAGGAGAAATTTTTTCAAAATAAACACCTGGTGAAGCTGAGGACAAGCTGAACACTGAGCCGACGGTGTTGTATTATAAGCATTCCAAACAAGACCTGTAGAACAGAATTTTTCAGCATTTTTCTTTACATGTGTCAGTATGAGTATGCACATATATTTGTGAGTGTGTTCAGAGGGCAAAAAAGAGCATAGAATCCCTTAGAATTAGGTTTAATCCAGGACATCTAAATTGTACATGTAGATGCTGGATGTGAGCTTCAACCCTCAGATTACAAAGCAAGCCTTCTACCATCTTCTTAAAGAAAAGCACAGGAAGGCGAGTCATGTTCAGTGGATTAAAATACTAATTAAATAAAGAAACATCATGCTTAAGAAAATTCCCCCATTTTTCAGTACTGAGCACATGGTCACTCTACAACCATCCTGTGGGAACCCCCACAAAACATTTGGCCAGTATTATTCTTGGTTTGTGGAGTTGTTAAAGGACATAGTACAGCCATCAGAAGATGTTTTTTTATATTAATTGAATAAACCATAGAGGAATTTGTGGATAGATAGTAACTTGATTGTCTAAGTTGTATGGGTATTGTAAGGACAAGGTGCTATGCTTAGTGAGGTGAAGTGCCCTGGATCAAGTCACTTAAGAAAGCCATCAACACAACACAGTACATAACTCTTATAGTAGTTGAGATTAACCACCAAGATGTAACCAATGGTTTTCTTGGCCACTAAACCCCTGGCACACCAGTTCTTCCTGTGCACACCGCTGAAGCTAATGTGCCCTTTGAGGTGTGAAAGATGGAGGCGGGCAGGATGCTTGCTTCAAACTGTAAACCTAAAGCTGGCTGTCATCAGAGGTAGTCACTGGACACTTGTTCAGAAATGAAACTAACAGATGTGTGCCTATGGCTAAGTGAAAATTCTCAACCTTCCCAGACTATGTTTGAATTGATGAAAGACAACAAGAAGGGCAGACTCTTGAGTGTCTCTGAGAAAGATGAAACACACAAAAAAGAAGAGGGAAATCAGAGCCAAGTTTTTGAATATATGTGACATATTGCAGAAGAAATAAAATGGTGCATAACCTTTAAAAGAGAAACACGATTTGAAGAAATATGTATTTATATTTTCTTTCTTCCTAAGACTTCAAGTGCTATGCTGAATAATAGTTGAATGGGCAATCTTGTCTCTTAACTTTAAATAAAATGGTTTCTGGTTTTCACTACCTAGTATAATGTTGGTCATAGGCCTTTATTATGCTGAGTATATTTTTTTCTATACTGTTCCTGTCTCTCTATCTCTCTCTGTCTCTCTTTGTCTATCTGTCTGTATGTCTCTTTCTTTCTTCATGGCTATCATTGTTAAGAAATGTGACATTTGTTAAAAAGTACTTTGCCCATCTATTTTGAAAGTCATAAGATTTCTCTCTTAAAGCCTGTTTGTGAATTCTGTTATGTTTTTAGTTTGCATATTCTTAATTATTCTTGCATTGGTGAAATGAATCCAATATGATTATGCTGTATATCTTTTAAATTATATCACTGAATTGAATTTGCAAAAAAAGTTGAGATTTTTTTTTATCTATGTTTAGTAGAAAACTTGGTATATACTTATAGTTTTTGTTGTGTTTGTATCTAGTTTTGGTATCAAAGTTTTGTTATGACTTTCATAGATTTTTGTCTGCATTTTTAACATTTATTTTTAGCTTTTTGAGAATTTTACATTCTCCCTCTTCCCGCTTCTCCATGCCCTCAACTATCTCCCAATTCATGACCATTAATTGTTACTGTCACACACACACACACACACACACACACACACACACACACACACTCACATATACAAATGTATATATAGATACGTCCTAATGAATCCACTTAGTGTTGATCATGGTGTATATGTTTAGGGAGACCACATTAGATAACCTATTAGAGAACTTGTCAGCAAAGAAGACTGATTCCCATTCTCTTATTAGTCTTTAGTCATCTGTACATCTTTATCTAAATTTGGAGCTTTTAGAAATGTCCCCCATATACTTTGGAGACCATATTGTTGAGAATTCGTAAGTGTAACTTTCTGTTATATATAGATAACACAATCTCACAGCAGAAATCCTGTTTTTCTTGCTCCTAGAATCCAGAAGATACTATCTTGATATACTAATTTCTTTTCCTGTTACTGTGCTAAAATATCTGGACAAATGAAAATTAAAGGTGTAAGAGCTTATTGTAGCTTGCAGTTCAGAGAGAAGTCAAGACAACTGGAGCTGGAAGAACTGGTCACACTGTACCCACAATTAGGCATCCAATATCAATGAATGCAAATTGTCATTCTTTCCCTTTCTGCATACATACAGTCCAAGATTCCAGTCAGAATATGGTGCCACCCACAGTGGGTAGGTTATGTAATTTCTCTTTTTCTCTTACCACTTTATTTTTTTTTTAAACATATACAGATTTTTAAAGGCATTTTGGCATAATATTATATGAGTATTTTGGCCAGTACTTAATTCTTTTAGAGGTTTGATAGCATGCATTGAAATCCCACTAGTTACCATAAGCATGAAGTACATGTAGGACAGAATGTAACCGCCATTAAGGCAAGAAGCATGTCCAAAGGCTGATCTGTTAGGTTATTCTAGATTCTGTAAAGTTAACAATTATCACTCACCATCACAACTCCACACTTTCACACTTTGAGACCAAAACACTTTTAGCTACAATTTTCTATTAATTGCCCACATAGTTTCATGACTATGTTCTAACATAAAACACACTCAGTATAACTTTAAAGTTCAGTTGGTCTTTAACTATTCCACCCTATTAGAATTCCAACCTCCCTTCTCCTTCTCCTTCTCCTCCTTCTCCTTCTCCTTCTCTGTCTCCGTCTCCGTCGTCTCCGACGTCTCCGTCGTCTCCGACGTCTCCATCGTCTCCGACGTCTCCGACGTCTCAGTCTCCATCTCCTCCTCCTCCTCCTCCTCCTCCTCCTCCTTCTCCTTCTTCTTTTTTAAAAGAATTCCAACATCTCATATCTGTGAGGTCCTATGGTTGAAAATATGCTAGGTGTGAGTCATTTATGAGTACCACATGATTGTGTAAGGGGCCGCAGCCAACGTCCTGCAGAGATGGCGCCAGTTTCCAGGGCCGTGAGTCAGCTAAAACTGACAAACAACCTAAAAGCACATGCATGAAGAACAAGGCAAGCCAAAGTCACCGCCCATCTCGGGGCGTAATCATCAGACCACCAGTGAGCAGCCAATCAGGTAGAGACACGCTTCCCCCGCCTCCCTTAAGGGTATAAAACTGGGTGCTTTTCTGCCCTTCGGTGTCTTCCTCCATTAAAGTTTTGCTGCAGAAGGATCCTTGTGTACCGTGTCCGTTCTTGCCGGCGAGACGGTGGCGCGGGACATGATTGTAATTCTCAAGTGTGTAAAATTCTATAGCAGTTAAGGAATGCTTTTTCTCTCTTCAAAATTCAAATCCTTCATCATAGGTCTGGCTATAGGGTAACATCTGTCATGAGACAGGTGAAGAAGGCTGCAATTAGGGACCTAGCCAAGCACAGCCACTGGTACCTTGCACTGTCTACCTGGGGAAACTTTCAATACCAACTTTTAATTGCACCTAGGAAAATGGATTTGACGAAGCCATAGGAAAGATAATACCCGATCCACTGGTGATACTTGTCTGCCAATGACACACACTCTCTTTTGATACATTTATCGTTTTGAGGATAGGAACATCTAACCTGACTCCTTGTTACCATTGTATAACAGAAGTGGAAATCTTCCTTGGTTTCATGGGTAAAATTTCTCACTTTAGAATTTTGAGTTAATATTGGATAAAAGACTACTTTGATTTACTTAGGTGGAATTCCAGTGTCTTGCCTTATGGAGGAAGGGCAGAGCAGAGCAGAGATACAATGCTATGTTTTCATGTGTTTCTTCTTCAAACTCATATTTAAATGTTATTTCTAATGCAGCAGTAAGAAGAAGAGGTGAAGCCTTTAGATGGCCTTCGCATCACTAGTGAAACTACTGATGCACGAGAAGCTTGAAATCAAAACTGACACTTTAAAGAATGTACTAACATACATGTTTAAGAAGCATTAATTTACACAAAGCAGGATTTAACTAAAGGAGTGGTCACTGTCTCTAGTATGACCTGACTTGTTAAAGTGAGTAAGAGAGAAAATTTTGATGGTAATTAAAGGTTGTAGTTGCTGAGAAAACCACTTTTGCTAATGTGTGGTGTGAAAATTAACCCCCAGTTTGGCTTTATTCATAGTACAAAAGAAGACAACCATGGCTTAGAACTGGCCATTAGATCAATGTCCTTATCAAGAAATCTGCCTCTAGGAGTTTTCAAGGGGGCAGCACAAGCTTATAGCCATCATTAAGGCCTTATCTGCCCCGATTCCCTTGTCCTTTTCTTGGGAGAAGCATAATTCTGTTATGTGAACAATATGGATCTGGATAACAACTATTCAAAAGAACAGCACTACCCTATAAGTCCTTTGCTAATATATTATGGTTTGTGATTTTTCTGTTTTTTAGAGATTTCTGTTGGACCAACATGTATGTTTTCATATATATCTATAATGTTTTATGTGATTATTTTGTTAAGGGAAAAGAAAGGGAGGATCTTGAAAGAGTTGATCGAGGGTGGACCATGGTAGAAAAGTATACAAAATAAAATCATTTTCAATCAAATTTCTCAATTGCTGAGTTATCAATTTATCTGATAGAATTAGAAAATGGAATGCATTTTTTTATAATTGGTAAATAAACTGCATTCATTCATTCACAAAAAATTAGAAAAAATGAAAGATATATGTGCTTTAAGCATGGGACATTTAGACTGTATTCGTGTAGACTTTGTCAATGTCACAGTTGAACTTTGTCATCAAACTAAATGTGATTAAAAGTGGTACACATTTTGCTACATGACAGAAATATAGAACAAAAGATTGGTCTCTAGCTAATAGTTAAAAAATGAGGAGGAAGAAAAAAGGAAGAGGAGGAGCAGCAGCAGGAGGAGGAAGAGCAGCAGGAGGAGGAGGAGGAAGAGCAGCAGCAGCAGAAGAAGATGATGATAGAGAAGAAACAACAGCAGAAGGAGTAGCAGAAGCAGAAGGAGAAGCAGAAGCAAAAGGAGAAGCAGAAGGAGAAGTAGCACACTGGTGTACTTAAAAATAATCCTGTATAGTTTTACTTGTGTAACTCTTCTACCTGTGTACATGGCCAGGCTACCAGTCTGCTGTCTATGTTTACATTGTCCAAAGTATAACCTGAGTCTAGGACCAAAAGAGATTTAAGGATGCCAGCATAAGAGAAATGTATAAGCCTAACTTCCATAAAGGTAAAACTTTTGTTCAAAGCTCCTTTCCTCCTGTGCATTCACCACAATAAATAATGCTTTGCTATTAAAGAGCTTCTCATTTACTGATCTCTATGTGTGCAGTGTGATTTATTACAAAAAAGTAGTTTAAAGTGAGCAACACCACTAACATTCTCACAGAAGTTGCTCCATTGTTTTGTTATTGTTTTTGTCTTAAGCTGAACAGCATGACACTGTCCAATTCCCTGTCTCTGTGCTCTCAGCTTCTTCCATTAGAGATTGACCGGTCTGAGGTAGTGTGTGTGTGTGTGTGTGTCTGTGTGTGTGTGTGTGTGTGTGTGTCTGTGTGTGTGTGTGTGTGTGCGTGTGTGTGTGTGTGTGTCCCACGTGCACGTGGAGAGAGAGAAAGACAGAGAGACACAGAGAAACAGAGACAGAGACAAAGACAGAGACAGATAAAGACAGAGACAGATAAAGACAGAGACAGAACAAAAATTTGGAAGGAAAAGTCTTTTAGTCTCTTCATCTTCCATAAGAGTGACATTTTTTTAAATCTGGCATTAAATTAGAAGGGGCTAAAAGTTATATAAGAAGTGACCTTATCAGTCCAATTGTTTTTCATCCCATATAAAGTCATTTTTATATATCAGTGTGTGAAAAATACAAGAGGGGAAGAGATTGAGTGTTTTGAGCACTAAAAATAAAAATTTCAATTTTTACAAATAGAATTTAGTAGCTAAAGAATTTACTATATATATGAAAGATATTTAAATTAAAATTACTTTATTAGAGTTATCATATATTTAATATTTGATGAATTAGTGGAACTAGATTAATTTTTGATGTCTGAATTGTATAAAATAATAAATAACAGATGGGTTAAAAGAAGACTATTTTAGAACTTGAATCTTTTGAAAAATTAAATTTGTTGAATATTTGATGATTTAAATACTGAAGACTTAGTGGATATCTGATTTGCCCCATGTCTTTTAAGAGCTTTTTTATTGGGTTTTTCACCTATAATTGGTAGGGCTGGGTTTATGGTAAGATATTGTATAAATTTTGTTTTGTCTTGGAATATCTTCCTCTCTTCATCTATGGTGATTGATAGTTTTGCTGGGTATAGCAGCTTGGGCTGGCACTTGTGCTCTCTTAGGGTGTGCATGATATCTGTCCAGGCTCTTCTAGCTTTCATAGTCTCTGTTGAGAAATCGGGTGTGATTCTGATTGGTCTGCCTTTTTATATTATATGACCTTTTTTCCTTATTGCTTTTAGTATTCTTTCTTTGTGTTGGGCACATGGTGTTTTGACTATTATGTGTTGGGAGAAATTTCTTTTCTGGTCCAACCTATTTAGAGATCTTTAGGCTTCTTTTATGCACGTGGTCATCTCATTCTTAAGGGTAGAAAAGTTTTCTTCTACAATTTTGTTGAAGATATTTACTGTGCATCTTAGTTGATATTCTTCGCCCTCTTCTATTCCTATTATCCTTAGGTTTTGTCTTCTCATTGTGTCCTAGATTTCCTGTTCCTGGTGGCTGATGGTCCTAGTGCCTGTTCTGCACCCAGAAGCTGCCGGCTGGGAACAGAGGGCCCAAAGCTGGGTTCCTGGTGCCTGGATCAAGCAGGGCAGGGGCGTACTTTCCCCAACGCTCAGCAGAGAACTTTCTGCCCCCTGGTTAGTCGGAATCCCTTCTAACCAGGACTGTGTCTCTGGATCTCCACTGTTTCTGGTGGGAACTACATCTTAGTAAAAAAAGAAAACTCCTAAGCAAGAAAACCAAGAGGAGAAAAACACACAGGCACAATTCAACCTACAAAAGCAATAATAGCAGGAAACAGCAACCACTATTCCTTGATATCTATTAACATAAATGGACTCAACTCCCCAATAAAAGATATAAGCTATCAGACTGGATACAGAAACAAAACCCAGCATTTTGCTGCATTCAGGAAACTCATCTCAGAGACAAAGACAGACACTATCTCAGAGTAAAAGGTTGGGAAAAAAGCTTCCAAGCAAATGGCCCCAAGAATCAAGCTGGAGTGGCTATTCTAATATTGAATAAAGTAAATTTTCAACCAAAAGTTCTCAAAAAAGATAAGGAAGGACACTTTTTATTCATTACAGGGGAAATCTGTAAGGAGGAACTCTCAATCCTTAAAATGTATGTTCCAAATATAAAAGCACCCATATTTATAAAAGAAACTCTACTAAAGCTCAAAAAATACATTTCACCCCACACAATAATAGTGGGATACTTTAATACACAACTCTCAGCAGTGGACAGATCATAGAAATGGAAAATGAACAAGGACTAGAACTGTAAAACTAGAAGAGCCTATGAACCAACTGGAATTAATATATATATCTACAGAACATATCATCCTAAAACAAAAGACTACGCCTTTTTCTCAGCACCTCATGGCACCTTCTTGAACACTGACCACATACTTGAACACACAATGAGCCTCAATCGATATAAGACGATTGAAATACTCCCATGCATCCTTTCAGATCACCATGGTCTAAGGCTGGTCTTTAATAACAACAAAGAGAACAAAAAGCCCATATACACATGGAAACTAAACAATGCACTACTAAACGATAGCAGGGTCAAAGAAGAAATATAGAAATTAAGGATTTTCTGGAATTCAATGAAAATAAAAACATGACATAGCCAAACCTATAGGGTGCAATGAAAGCAGTACTGACAGAAAAACTCATAGCTCTGAGTGCTTCCAAAAAGAAACTGGAGAGAGCATACACTACCAACCTGACAACAGAATTGAAAGCCCTAGAACAAATGGAAGCAGATACACCGAAGAGGAGGAGATGGCAAGAAATAATCAAACTTAGGGCAGAAATAGACCAAATAGAAACAAAAAACCATTCAAAGAATCAACAAAACTTAGAGCTGGTTCTTTGAGAAAATTAACAAGATTGATAAACCCTTAGCAAGACTAACTAGAGGGCAAAGAGAGAGTATCCAAATTAACCAAATAAGAAAGGAAAGAGGAGAAATAGCGATTGAAACTGAAGAAATTCAAGAAATCATCAGATCCTACTATAAACGTTTATACTCAACAAAGCTGGAAAATCTGGAGGAAATGGATGAATTCCTAGACAGACACACAATACTAAAGTTAAACCAGGACCAGGTAAACCATCTAAATATTCCCATTATACCTAAAGAAATAGAAGCATTTATCAAAAGCCTCCCAACCAAAAAAAGCCCAGGTCCAGATGGGTACAGTGCAGTATTTTATCAGATATTTATTGATGACATAATACCAATACTCTCCAAACTATTCAACAAGATAGAATCAGATGAAATACTACCTAACTTATTTTTTGAGGCTACAATAACCCTCGTTCCTAAACCACACAAAGACCTCACAGGAATTGAGAACTTCAGATCAATATCAATTATGAACTTTGATGCAAAAATACTCAACAAAATTCTTTCAAAATGAATCCAAAACACATCAAAACCATCATTCACCATGATCAAGTAGGCTTCATCCCTGGGTTCAGGGATGGTTTAAAATATGAAAATCCATCAAAGTAATCCAACATATAAACAAACTCAAAGAAAATAAACCACATGATCATCTTCCTAGATTCTGAGAAAGCATTTGACAAAATTCAACATCCCTTCATTCTAAAAGTTTTAGAAAGAACAGGAATCAAAGGCCCATACCTAAACATAATAAAGGCAATATACTGCAAACAAACAGCCAACACCAAACTTTACGGTGTTAAACTTGAAGCAATCCCACTAAAATCAGGGACTCGACAAGGCTGCCCACTTGCCCCCTACCTATTCTACCTAGTACTGGAAGTCCTTGCCAGAGCAATTAGACAGCAAAAGGAAATCAAAAGGATACAAATTGGAAAGGAAAAAGTAAAAATATCACTATTTGCAGATGACATGATAGTGTACTTAAGCAACCCCACAAATTCCACCTGAGAACTCCTACAGCTGTTAAAGAAGTTCAGCAAAGTGGCTGGATATAAAATTAACTCAAGTAAATCAGTAGCCATCCTATATTTAAAGGACAAACATGTGGAGAAACAAATTAAGAAAAAGATACCCTTCACAATTGTCACAAAAAGTATGAAATACCTTGGTGTGACTCTAACTAAGCAAGTGAAGGAACTGTATGATAAGACCTTCAAACCTCTACAGAAGGAAATCGAGGAAGATCTCACAAAATGGAAAGATCTGCCATGCTCATGGATTGGAAGGATCAACATTTTTAAAAATGGCCATCTTACCAAAAGTAATCTTCAGATTCAATGCAATCCCCATCAAAATTCCAACCCAGGTGTTCAGTGAGTTGGAAAGAGCTATGTGCAATTTCATCTGGAATAACAAAAGACCTAGAATAGCGAAATCCATCCTCAACAACAAGAAAACATCTGCAGGAATCACTATCCCTGACCTCAAGCTATATTACAAGGCAATTGTGCTAAAAAATGCATGGTACTCCTAAAGAAATAGGCATGTGGATCAATGGAATAGAATAGAAGATCCAGAAGTGAGCCATCACATATATGGTCACCTGATTTTTGACAAAGGAGCTGTAAACATTCAATGGAAAAAGAATAGCCTATTCGACAAATGGTGTTGGACCAACTGGCACTCAGAATGCAGAATGAAAATGGACTCTTTCTTATCTTTCTGTACAAAGTTCAAGTCTAAGTGGATCATAGCTCTCCACATTAAACCAGGTACACCGAAACTATTAGATGAGAAAGTAAGGAAAACCTTAGAACACATAGGCACAGGAGAAAATTTTCTGAACAGAACACCAATGGCTCATGCTCTAAGGTCAAAGATTAGCAAATGGGACTTAATGAGATTGCAAAGTTTCTGTAAGGTTAAGTACACTGTCAAGAAAACAAAACGGCAGCCAACAGAGTGGGAAAAGATCTTTACCAACCCCACATCAGATAGAGGCCTAATATCCAAGGTATACAAAGAATTCAAAAAGCTAGACATCAGAGAATCAAACAACCCTATTAAAAGTCGGGTACAAAGCTAAACAAAAAGTTCTCAATTGAGGAATATGTAATGGCTGAGAAACATCTAAGGAATTGCTCGACATCCTTAGCCATCAGGGAAATGCAAATCAAAACAACCCTGAGATTCCACCTCACACCAGTCAGATTGGCCAAGATCCAAATTTCAGATGACAGCAGATGCTGGCGAGGATGTGGAAAAAGAGGAACACTTCTCAACTGTTGCTCTGGTTGTGAACTGGTACAACCACTCTGGAAATCAGTCTGGCGGTTCCTCAGAAAATTAGATATACTACTACCTGAAGATCTAGCTATTCCACTTCTAGGCATATACCCTAAGGACAATCCAATATACAACAAAGACACATGAACCACGATGTTCATAGCAGCCCTATCTATAATAGCCAGAAGCTGGAAAGAACCCAGATGTCCATTAGTAGATTAATGGATACAATTTTGTGGTACATTTACACAATGGAGTACTACTCAGCTATCAGAAACAATGACTTAAGGAAATTCTTAAGAAAATTGATGCATCTAGAGAATATCATCCTGAGTGAAATAACCCAATCACAAAAGAACAGACACAATATGCAGTCACTGATAATTTGATACTAACCCCAGAAAGCTCTGAACACCCCAGAAACAACTCACAGACTGTGTGAGGTTCAAGAAAAAAAAATAAAGAAAAAAAACATTATGCTCAATCCTTACACACCAAGAAAACTTTGAGTAATTCCAGGTTACATCCTGTTTTACATGTACTTTTTGCTCATTGTAACTAGTAAGACCTTAAGGCACACTATCAAACCTTTGAAGAAAAAAAAAAAAAAAAAGCAAAGCACTGACAAAATGTTTTCATTTACTTTTATGTAAAAATGTTTAAAATTTGTTCATTTATCTTTGTTTTTTAAAATAAAGTTGTTCAAAAAATAGCTTTTGTAATTGTGCTTCAGAAATCTCAAGTAACTCTATGAATACGTTGTCTTTTGTGTCATTTTGTAAGTAACAATAGATTCTTGGCTGGTTCTATAACATAAATAATACAATGCTACATGGGTTAACAAAGTGCAGTTAGATGAGCCAAAGAGAATGACTGTGGATTACAGTGAACTTAATACCAAAACATCTCCATCCATGTTGCTAAACCTAACATTACTTTTTAAAATGTAAAATTACTGAGTGTTAGGCTCTTTATACTTTGTTTTGGAAAATTATATAGTTTTGTCTTTACATCTTCTTCCATTCTGAATCTACTGACAAAACATTTTATAGTTCATTTCATTCTTTCTGTCTTATTTTCTTTTCCTGATCCTGTGACGCTCTACCTTAACACATTCAACTTAGTAGAGCATTAGGTGTAATGGGTATTTTAGGGACAGTCCATTGCGTGGGGAAGTAAACACAGCAGGAATGGGAAGCAGCTGGACACATTATAGCCACAATCATGGAGCTAATAGTAATGAAGACTGAAAATGCCAGAGGCTAGTCACTTCCATTACTCATTCCAAGATGCTGAAACAGGAAATGAACTCCACCCACACGTTGGCTTCATCTTCCCACATCAATTATCCTTACATCCCTAAAGTATACATTATTAAACAACCCTGGTAGACATGAATGGCTTTTAAAGTACATAATATGTGACATAATAAAATGGAATGGTGTTTTTAATCTTTGAGGGATAGTATTCTCTATAAACAGTATGTGCCAGGTTCTGAAGACAAGATACATAAAACAGAGTTCAAGTGTAGGCTATAGACAAGTGCATTCAAGTTGAGTTTAGGTCATCTGAAATCAAGGTGATCACAAACGCTGAATGAAGAATAAATCTCTTTATTTCAAATGCTGCTAAAAGCTTGTGATTTTTACTACAAAATTTAGTTTTGTTTAAAAATAATATATATATATATATCTTATTAAATGTACTTTGAATATATAGTTAGTTTTTGGTTGTCAAAATTAGTACTTGATCCTATTTAGATATCAAAATAAAAAGAGACTTCACAAGACATATATATATATATATATATATGTATATATATATATATATATATCCATACAAATACTAAATTATTTTGTCAATAATGTTTTCTATTTTTTAAATAAACTACACTCCCCTAATTACTGTTAAATTACTATGTCACATACTCATTTTTCCCAATAACAAGAGTCTTAACTCAGGAAAACCCTTTTGACCTTTTAAATTCTTATTTCTTTATTATTTAATATATTATTTTTCAGTCAAATAACTTTTCTAAACATTGGCATTATAATAGAAAGGGGAGACATATTAAGTTCAATTAAATAACTTTCACGGTATTGTAAATACACTGGTGGAATGCAGACAAGTATAAAATATACATAACAACATTGATTATTCATGAAACTATCTGGGGTTGAGTGCTTAGGGACACTGTTACAAATGACCTGAGTTAAGTTTTTAGCACCCATGTTAAGCAACTAACAAAAGTTGTGCTTAAGAATTGACGGGATTCAAAGATTGAAGAACTATTTCTTAGTGCAAATTGGTCACCACTACAACTATTGCTCTGAAGGAAGATTTTCATTTCTGGGAAACACCCTTAGCCATTTCTATAATGGCATGGCCAAAGTTACTTACAGATGAGGATCATGCTGGCTGCCTAGAGGCCCCAGGTTCAATTGTGGACGTATAGGTCTTCTACTAAAGATAAGATCACTGTTTCAGGGTGTGGGCTTGGTCCTGGCATGACTTAGATTCTGATGCTCCCCAGTATCTTTACAGGCAGTGGGTAACAGTGTCTATATATGTTTATAGGATAACTAGAAAGGTACATGGTTGCCCAAATTTGTATACTGCATTTCTTTTTCCCAAGCAAGAAAATGTATTAGGGATGCAGATGTCAAGGAGTACCCTCATAGCACATTTGGTAAATCTTGCCTGAGTGTGAAAAATGACTCTAAATGACTCCAGGAGAATGATGGGATTACAGAGAACTGGATACCAAGACACCTCCATCCACGTTGCTGAACCTGACATTATTGCTTTGATGTACAATCACCCTAAGTGGTAAGATTTTCTCATGTTGAGTTGTAATTTTATAAAGTTTTGTTTTGTCTTTGTATGTCCTTTCAATCTAAATATCAAGCCCATTATTTAGTGCCTTGCAGTGGAGATCGGTAGCTGAATATTTTAAAGATTTAGAAAAACATCTCAATTAAACTGTTCACATACATAGACGATCAATGACAAAAACCAAAACCAAAACAAACAAACAAAAACAATCTTCCCAAAGTACAGGACCCAAGCAGTAGAAATTCTTTGAAGTTTCATAGTTGGGGTCATATTTGGATGATGCTTGACAAGATAGTTGAAAAAATCCTACAGCTTGTGTCTAGGAAAATAAAAATAACAGTTAATACATTTAAATGCAGGATATATATTGTACAGGGATGCTTAGAAACCTTTCATTAAGAATGGTAATTCCAGTGAACTGGAATTGCCTTGCTTCCCATTATTGCCTGGAGAGTTTCCTGAGGACCCATGTATTATACAGATCATTGTAATGGATATTGCTACACACCAGGACTAGATGATAACATCATATTTTGAACACCTCTTCCACACCCTGGCAATGTTCTAGCGGCAGGGAATATGGAAATCAAGCTGGGGTTCCTGGAAACTTAATTTGTTTTTCTGGATAGCATGTAGTCCTGGAAGGAAATATGGAGGCCATTGAGTAAAACTGTCACTAGTGACCCTGTTAAACTATGAAACCTCTATTTCAATGATATCATGATAGCATGAGTGACATAATCAACTGCCTTCTACCTTCTGTAAGGTGCCCTCTGACCTCTGAACATGCTCCATGATGACATGTGCTGCACTCCTATGCATATATGTATATGCAGACACACAAACCACCTCTGAGAGTTTTAAAAATGAAAAAGACACATGAAGATAATTAAAGGTCCTTGAAAATGCATTAAGAAGCTATAAAATATCCTATGTGTATATTAATAAAATTTTTCTTTATAAATTTACATACTTTAGATATTGAAACTTAATTAAGAAAACATATAAATATATCTCTGAGGTGAAGGGGTCTCTGAACACCTTTGAATGCATATACAAATACACACACATATGAAAATGTAGATAACAAGTGAGTGACCTAAATGTACTAAAGAAGCTGAATTTGCCATATACAACTGGCAATTCTACAAAGCACTTTTACCAAGTCCTATGAGAGTGCACTTAAATGTAAGTGCTTCTGCACCAAACCTCTTGAAATATATGCAATCTGTTAAAAATAGTATTATAAAAAATATCTTGACCAAAAAGACTCAGATACAAAAGTAATATTTGTTTTATGTTTATGAGTACAATCTAGCTGTCATCAGACATACCAATGAAGGTGTTAGATTCCTTCTATTGTTGTGAACCACCAGGTGTTTGCTGAGAATTGAACTCAGGACCTCTGGAAGAGAAGTCAGTGGTCTTAAAAGCTGAGCCATCTCTCCAGTGAAATGTGAGGCTCTCAGGACCCAACAGTGATGACTAACCAAAATGCACAGAGAAGGGGAATATAGAACCTGTAGAGACCTACTCCAGCAGGTAGGAATGGTCCCCAGTCAAGGGATGGGAGTCCCAACCCATCTCAAAGTTTTGAACCTAGAAAAGTTCCTGTTCAAAGGAAGAACAGGGACAAAAAGTGAAGCAGAGATGTAAGGAAAGGCCAATCAGGGACTGCCACACCTGGGGCTCCATCATGTCTGTAGAAACCAAACCCAACACTCTTGCCTTTCTCAAGAGCTGCTTGCTGACAGGAGCCAATTGTGGCAGGTTCTGGGGAAGTCCAGCCAGCAACTGACCAATGCAGATGTGGATGCTTGGAGGCATCCTCCAGAAGAACTACCAGGGAACCTAGTAGGGGTGCTGGCAGAAGGACTGGAGGAGCAGAGGGGGGGGGGTTGCAAGCTCATTGGAAGAACAACATACCTTAGTCTGACCACCTAGATCTCCCAGAGTCTAGACCACCAACTAAAGAGTGTACCTGGAGGGATCCATGGCTCCAGATACATATGTAACAGAGGATGGCCTTGCTTGACAGCAACAAGCCCTTAGTCCTGGGGAGAAGTGATATCCCAGTGTAGCGGGATGCTGGAGTGGTGAGCAAAAAGTGTGGGTGAGTGGAGGAACACTCTCATATAGGCAAAAAAAAAAAAAAGGGCAGATGTTGGATGGGGGGTGAGTGGAGGGGGTAAGTGAGATATCACATGAGATGTAGATGAATGTAAGCTCTAATGATTGTTTTTGAAAGAAATGTGTCATTAGAACAAATAATATAATTCACTTTAAGATGAACACAATTGCAACTCTATTTTCAGGTTATGGAATGTAACATTACCTGGCAGATTTCAAACGCAGGTGTTTCAGTTGGCGAATTTACACTTACAAAGATATGTATGTAAAGTTGTACAGTTGTCTGCTGTGAGGCCAAATGTCGATATCATGGCACAGTTATGTTCATCATCAAGAATCTCTGTTACCCTACAGTAATGAAAATACAAAGCTCATTTATATATGTATGTATATATTTGGCTGATCTACCAATGAGTGACTCCCATGAGTCATTGCAAAAGAAGAATCTCAGGAATGTCATGAAAGTTTGGCATCTTCACTAACAGTTTGGTAAGAGATAATGTGATGAAAGTTAAATGGCTCATTCTTCAGAGTCACATAAGCAGGCCATGAATGTTAGCATCATTCTGCCTCTCTATAATTCAGTGCATTTATTGAAAACATTCTTCTAAGGCTTACTTTGTATATTTTTTCTTGTCTATTGTATCATTCATGAAACTTACTTTGGTTTGAAAGTTGAGCCATCTTTCCAAACCCAGGGCTGACCTCTGCTCTTCCGAAAGACTCCAGTCCATGAGACCAGTGAAAGGGATTGCAGAAAAGCCTACCAGAGAAGCAAGGGATTTTTATCAGTGTGAAGGCTTTTGCTATTTTTAAAATGTGTTAATGCATTCTGTCATAATATGTTTATTATCTAATACAAATCATCTTATTAAAGTGAGAAGACTTCTTACATGGCCAAAACACTCACATTTGCATGGAATTTTGACCTACAATTAACTTTTACCTGTTCATAGTAAGAACTTTCATTCTTCTATTAGTGGAAAATATGATGGTTAATATTTCTAATTCAATAGCTAATTCATACTATACATGAAATAGCTATTCATACTATACATGAAATCCTCTGTATGTGGTGCTCAAATCAATCTATTTTCTACTATTTCTTAGAGTTTGGCTTTAGAAGAAAATTAATGGGTTGTTATTGAAGAGTTGAATGACATAACACATGGATATTTGTTTTCCGGGTACTGCATTATTCTGTAGCTAAACTCCTGCTGTTGTCTGTAATTGTTCTGATGCAGTAATATGCAATGGTATTAATATTTTTTCTTGGCCACTGTGATAAAACAATGATAAACGTGAAAAATAATCATGAAATGCACAAGCAACAAATTGGGAAATTCAGAAATAAAAAGTTGAAAGTGTTTGGCTCTTGAAAAAGAGAGATAATAGACAGGCAGTCATCTCCTGACCCTCACATGACAGAGAAAATGACTTTACATTCTATCCTCAGTTGCTCACTCTACAGCAGGTGAGTCCCATAAATTCGTCTCTCCTCTGTGGGGAAGGGAGTCTCACCAAATACACCAATAAGACTAAAAGTGCTAGACTGTGGAATCTGTCACCCATTATGTGCCAGTGTGACATCTTACAAGAAATGGTAAGCATGGTTAACCAGAGCGATTGGGTTTTTTTTCTCACTAAAGAACACCAGGGTAGAGCTGTGGGTACATATGTTTTATGTAGAAAATCTCTGTGCCCAAGAGCATGACTCTCACCGCTGTCACACAGGATAACGGGTATCAGAATAGAATACAAACATAATATAGAGGTGAGAGCAAGCTGCGGATATCAAGGCAATGATGTGGGTGTACTGCCTCAGACATCATAAAAAAGGCAAAGGTAGCAAGATAAAAGTGTGCGCAGGCTGATGCCACTCACATACAAACAGCTCAATGGTAAAAATAATTGATGAAAGCAAAAGTCAAGAAAATTATTCTGGGCAGCAAGGCCTGATGAGATAAAGTACAGGGGATGGCCATCGAGAGAATAGATACATCTGCCTAGTGATCTGACCATAACCACCACATATCACTCTGAACTGTCACTGCTTATATAGATTGGTTTTCATTTACAGGAACACTAAATGACAAAGTTTATTTCAGACTGAAAGCACTTGTACAGGAATGGGGTTCATAAAATCAAAAACTGGAAATAAACATTTGCTGCGAGTACACAAATACAAATAAAACAACAAAATATCATTCACTGTTGTAAATAAATGAGACCTGTGTAAGAACAGGAGCAAGCAGGTTGGAGGTGGCACACACGTTTAATCCCACCTCTGAGGCCAGCCTGGTGTACAGAATGACCTCCAGGACAGATAAAGCTACACAGGGAAACCCTGTTTTCTAAAAACAAAATAACATGAATGGGCTCTATGAACATCACATTGACAGGAAGAAAGGTTAGTAATAATTGATTGAATGTTGGTTCTTACCTGCTCCTCTTCACTGTCTATGTAAAGCAGATTACAGTTTTTGGAAATGCAAGACTCCAAACTGTCATACCAAGATGTTTTCTCCACACCAATGTAATAACAATTGTGGGAATATGATATCCACTCCTTTGGACAATGAGCACACGGCTGTGCTGAAGATAGATTGTGGTTTATATCTAGAATCAACATGAATTTAATAATAAAAACTAGTTTACATGTTTGCATAATTTTGAACATTCATGTATAAAATATTCCCATGTACCCTATATGCTTGTACATAGAAAAATATAACGCATACTTAAAAACTCAGTCGACCTCTTCTCTATAATTTATGTTTCCACATGAAGCACACAAGCCCAAAACAAATTCTCTCTCTTTATTAATATTTCTTTATTAGCACTGACTCAACCTCTATTCTTAAAGAATGAATTCATAGTTTGACAGTAGAAAACTTAAGCCAGTTTGATTCTCTGGTGTCTAGCTTCTTGAGTTCTTTGGGCTGTTTAGAAGAAAAAGCCAAATAATAAAGCAGCTAACAAATATCTGTGTATTGACAGTAAAAAGTAAAATAATTTGAAATGAGGAAGCAAGAATATTCAGAAGCTCTTCTTTTAAAGCAAATCCAAGGTAAAATGAGTACTCTTCAATTTTTAAAGTAAAATTAAATGCATCAAATTTTACAAGAGAAAGATTATCCAAACTAATCAAAAACACCAAGAAAAATTTCAAAATGTAAATATTTATCATTTCATAAATGTCACAGATGAATATGCAAGTTCTCAGAAACTCTCAAGGAATAAATAACTCTCACACTATGTAAAATATACCAGGATTCACTTGTTTTGTTTGTGAGACAGAGTTGCACTGTGTATGCCTGGCTGGTGGGAGGCTGACAGAGTCATCTGCCCCTGCTTTCTAAGCTCTAGGATTAAAGGTGTGCACTGCCAGCTCCAGCACCTAAGTCCATCTCCACTATTTCCATCTGTTCTTCATAACCTATTGTTTTAAGTTGGTGGAGAAAGCATATACATGTGTATTGCAGGCACTCATACATATAACACAAACAGTCCCTCATCCTCCACAGACTGAGACACACATTTACACAAATATCCAGATCCAAGTTATGATAATGCAAATGCTAAATATCCAAGCTATGATATCAAAAGTGTAAGAACATTGAGAGGAAATACAAAAAAACAATACTAGATGAGAAATCCTTCTAAAATTAGCATCACTTCATTTTCAGCGATGGAAAAGTATTGTATTGGTTTGCCTCAAGTAAAGTATTTACATTAAAGGTATTCTAATTAAAAAAAGAAAACACAAGCCAATTAATAAGATTGCTGTATGGTTTCTATATGATTATTTGTCCTTATTGCTCAACAAAATGATTGCCATCCTTTAATTTATGAGATTGCAGTATTAATGCTTCTAGATTATTCTCTTTCTAGGAATATAACTTCTGCAAAGCTTAACTTAATGCAAAATAGAGTGTGCATAAACATCAGAACTTTGACAAGGAAGCTGTATGTACCTTTCTGGGTTCTCAGCAGGATGGAGTGGTTATAATTCTTCTGTTCAGTAACTGGAGAGTTAAAGTCATTTTTAAGAAACTTGAAATCTAAAATTATCATAATGAATTTTAGTTTCTTAGTTTGAAATCTCGATGCATGATTTGAATTAAAGTAAAACAGAATAAATTTTCAGTTTCTAATAGATAACATGTTCAATACTTGGAAAAAATTAGTTCAATGAAAGCTCTTTCAAAACTTCAGTTGCATCTTTCAGTAAAGTGTTCTAAAGTGTGTTGTTGAATTATAAAATAATAATTGGTATACTTAACAGCACACATGTTACAATAATAACCCTCTCATTTATATATGACAAAATTAAAATAATCATTTTAAATTTAATTAAAAGCTGCACTTTAAAATAAAAGCTATGTTTATTTTTTCATTTTTATTTGATATTCTCTGTATTTACATTTCAAATGTGAGCTATGTTTCTTGATAGCAAGGAATACTAAGAGACACTTGGTCATTAAAGTAGGGGGCTCTTTTATAACTTCTCAAAAGCATGCTTACATGGAGAAACAATTCTGGTTGAGATCACCAAAGCAATCAATAAGACAAACCATATGATACCCAGGATCCCAGAGATGAGCTTCTCTGTAGGTGATGAAAAATCTGCAGACATAAATAGAAGTGTTAAGAGGAAAAAAAAAAAACACACAGATTCTCATAGGCTTTACACAGAAGAGAGCTTGGAGAATCAGGATTAATTCAGGCCACAGGTCTCCGCTATGTTGCCGTCATTCTGTAGCAACTAGAATTTCATTTTCAGTGAACAAAATGATCCATATATTCCCAAAACAATGTCTGAATGAAAACTGTTTACAACTTGCATTATAACCGCATGGTTCAAGTTACAGCTCTTTTTTTTTTCTTCCTCAAGGGACCTATTCCCACCTCTGTACTCTGGCTGTCATCATAGAACCTTTATGCTGAGATTCAGTGCCTTACTTTTGCAGAAGCCTTGCCTCCTGGTCTTGAGATGCTCCTGGGAAGTATGCTGAAAGCTAAATTCCAGCTGGTGGTCTCTTGCTCGATTACTGAGCTGCGACTGGGTTGTATGTGTAGCTTTCCTGGGTTCTGAGGCATATTCAGTTCTGAGCAGGTGATTCATGACTCCTGTCTGCAGGCCAGTGAGTGACATCAATTCTAGTCTCTGTGGTAAGTTTACTTGTGTTCGATGCTGTGGTGATCCTACTGAAGAAACAACACATCCTGAGGCAGTCAAAAGGGAGGAGCCCCGCCAAAAATGACACTTTTAATACAGTTGATACTAAAGTATCTAAATTTTACCTTGGATTTTGAGCTCATGTGCTATGGTTTAAAAATATTCTTTGACAAATTATTTTTAGTAGGGAAAATTAAAACAAATAAATTAGAAAGACAAAAAGGTTCACAAATACAGGGCTAAATTTATACATCAGATTCAATTTTTGTAGGAATAATACCATGACATATGTTTTCCATTCTCTGATAGTTTTTTCTCTCTTACAACGTCATTTAAAAAAGAGGAATACATATACAGATTTTTAAAGGCATTTTGGCATAACACTATATGAATATATTTTTGTCAGTACTTAATTCTTTTAGAGGTTTGATAGCATACATTGAAATCCTACTAGCATAAAGTACATGTAGAACAGAAAGTAACGTGGAAACAGTTTTCTTGGTGAGTATAGATTAAGCATAATGATCTTTTAAATAGTTTAATATCTTCATGAAAAGAACCATGCTGTAATAGAAAATAATTATACATACATTTTACAATGTTTGGATTTAATTGACTAGAAAATTAATGTTCTAAAATAATGAGTGAATTATTTCTAAAATAGGGAGGTTAATATATTAAAAATATTTGCATTTTCTTATTTTAGTCATATGAATTTAATAGCATTAACCAGGTGCTATTAAATTAGCATCTCCACAGACAACAAGGACAGAACTTTGAGATGGTCCCCAGTGTGTTCCATGCACTTGAATTTATCCCAGCTCTTTAGAGGAAACCATGTTCCAATTTGTTTCCCGGCATCTGAATGGTGTCTCAGTTGCTCTACATGCAGTGACAAGCACCCTGGGTTGCATAAAGTGTGGCTTCCTTCTGTGAGGTGTGGTGTTCACAGGTGGTCTGTGGGAATCCAGCACCAAAAGGGGAGTCTGTGGCCGAAATCTAGGGCAGCAAGTGTGAATTTTGCAGGTTGCCTCATGAGCATCAGAGTGGTCAAGAATGGAAGAGATTTCTCACCAATTTGTCATAAGGTTGAACAGGAAATTCTCATATTCGGCCTGACTTTGAAATCAGTATTTTTTTATCTGATTTTTACATGGCAGGACACTTTGTTTTCTTGTTGAAAGCAGATAGTTGTCCTTTAAATGTGCTTTGTAGTGTACTTTTCTAATTATCTCACAAGATTTAGTGCATGTTCTATAAAGGTGAGAAAGGACTAACCACAGTCACCAAGCTTCCCCTCCCAAAAGATTCTCAGTTATTCATTCTTCCTCTTCCATTGCAAGAGATCTTTAAAGTATAACACATTCTGATTCCTATTTTTTCTCCCCCGGGACTGTCTAGTTTCTCCCCTTCTTAACTTCCATATGAATCTATATCTGTTTTGTCTTCCATTAAAGAAGAAACATCTTAATTAATAATAATATAATATAAATCAAAACCAAACAATTCATAAGGCAAAGTAATGGGACAAGAAAAATAATTCTAAGAAAAAGTACAAGAAATGAGTAAAGACTCAGAGACACACACATTTGGACACACATAGAAATTCCATAAAAATCCCAAACCAGAACCATCATATTTATGAGAAGGACCGATAAATTAAACAAAAATATAAACAAAAACAAAACTTGACCTTTGAGACAAAAAAAAAAAAAATCCAAAGTTGCCATTGAATTAATTTTGTGTTGGCTCTTGATAGTTCTGCATAGAAACCATCTTTAATAGTGTTTTTTCCCCCTCAGTATGGCATTCTTAGAGAAAATATTTTTATTTACAAATGGCAAATAAATTTGGAGATAACCTCTGGGTTAGAAATGAGGACATGTCATTATTCCATCCTCTAGGTCTAGGACTCCATCTTGTTCTGACCCATGCAGGCCCTTTGTATTCCACCACAGTCAAGCCCAGATGTGCACAAGCCCTGTTGTGTCTCCAAAGCCTTGAATTCTGGTGTCCTGCATGTCCTTCTGGCTCTTATATTTTTTCTGTCTCCTCTTCCTCAGAGTTTCCCGACCCCACATGGAGAGACATCCATTTTAAGGTTGAGGGTTCTAAGATCTCTTACACCCTGTGTATTGTTCAGTTGTCTCTGCTTTTGTTCTGATCTGCTGCAAAGAGAAGATTCTACAAATGTGGCAGATCCAAACACTAGTTTATGATTATAGCACAATGTCATCTATGAGTAATTTTATTTCTATGTTCTTTTGGCAGAACACTAGTGTATGATTTCCCTTTGGTCCTTTCCTATCTAGCTTCATGTTCTTGGCCACCACACAGTGTTGGGTATGGGCTCCATCTCATTAAGCTCATCTCCAATCAGATATTGGTTGCTTCCTTGCTCAAGTTTTGTGCCACTATTGAAACCAAGTCACTTTTGAAACCGAGTCAGTGCTTACCTTTGTCCTGTGGTAGAAAGCAGGGCACCTTCTAGTGTGAACATTAATCCCTAGAGATGAGCAGCGGTTCCACATCTCCATGTTCAATGAGTTGTACATATGTTCTCCTGAGCAACAGGGCCTTACTTTCAGTTTGTAGAGGCAGCCTTGGCAATAGCCTGATTGGTTTGGGTGTTTTCACGAGAGAATTCTTAGCTTTTTATTTTAATCTCTTACTTTTTGTCTCTTCTGTTTCATTATGTCTGCCAGCTTGAGGTTGCACACACCAAGTATAAGCAATATTATATACATTTACCTGCTTATATCAATATTGTATCTTTTATGAAAACCATGGAAAATTATGGGAACATTATAAAACTCCTAGCATCATTATTAACTGATATTAAACTTGATGTTATTACAATTAGTTCCTTTTAAACTTCCAATAACTGGAGCAAAAACCACAGACGAATACTCATATCATATTTTTGTTAAAATTCTTGAAGTGCTTACATTTTATTTCATTTTCAAAGCTAAATTTTTAAAGGTATTTTAGTGGAAATAGTTAAAATCACTCTTTTATATGATACAGAAGAATTTTTTCAATGTTTTGAGGTTTGCTTTGTGGCCTTCTCTGTCCCTGAGAAGAATTCATATTCCCTACCTGCTAAAATTATATCACTAAAAATTTTCTGTAATCTTGTACATGTTTTACTTTCCTCATTCATGAATCTGTGAAACAGATATATTTCCTTTTTGACTTCATAATGTTTCATTTATACTTTTATTTTACTGAGACAAATTTGAATATTTTCAGTTCATGAATAAAAGATTTCCTATGCCCACAAATTGCTTGTGTCACATAAGAGTGAGAAAATCAATTGGTCTACATCTTCTGCATTGAGGCAAGTTCTCTAGTACCCTCTACACCCCTCTCCCTCTTCCTCTTTCTCTTCCTCTCCCTCCTTCCCTTCCTCCCTCCCCCTTTACCTTCCCCTCTCTCTCCCTCAACTTCCTTTTCATGCCCTATGTCCCACATAGGCACATTCTCCCATCTCACATAACTCTCCAAATTATTCTCCAAACAACTAAAGCAAATTCTTACTGAGATAGAAAACCAAACTCTCGATTCAAGTTTTTCTTTCTGCAGAAATGTGGTGACAGCTAATGTACATTGTTAGCCACTCCTTTGTACAGTAATGGCAACGATATAACAAGCGATAGAAGTATTGTCTCAGTGATAACATTGATATGCAATTATGACTTTGTATCTTGGCATAGGTATATTCAGGCACATGCAAATTACAGACATGCATTCTTGTAAGCTGTTACAAATAAAACAGTACACTAAAACACGTATACATAGAAAAAGTCAGGCACATATCTCTAAATCTATCTGCATATGAGGTCAACAAGCAAAAGCTTACCTTATATATGTTCCAAAAAGTACTGCACAAAAATTATTCTTTTAAAACAGAAAAAGTATCTAAATCTTCTTTTATAACAACAGTAGCAAAGTTTGAGGTGATTGATACTAAAAGATAGTCTGACTTTAGGCATATCCTTTTGCTATTGTGTAAGAATACATGTTTTTGAAAAGTCTTAATTCATTTAATTATTCATTTAATAATTCTTTTGTTCATTTTCTTTGAAAGTCATGAATACTTTTGCATAACTGTGATCAAAATAAAGTTAAACCTGTGCAGACATTGAAACTTTAAAAACTATTATGTACTTTTCCATGATTTATTAGAACATAATGTTCTACTCCTTAATTGTAATAGCTACAAAAAGGAAGAAAGATCTTCAACAATATTTTTGAAAACATAAATTTTAAATTCTTAGTTTGAAATTTTAGTTTATAACAGAACATAGAAGTACATAATAAAATTATTTTATGTGGAAAAATATTATAAAGAAAAACCCACCAGTTTGAAACAGACCAAAATTTGAATTGGACAGACAACTCAGCTGTTAAAGGCTAGGCTCACAACTAAAACTCACCAAGCTTCACAATAATATAACCACTTATAAATACTAATCAGCATCATAATAAAGGTTTCCAGAAGCATGACACCGAGTACAAAATCACAACATAGACTAAAAACACTTTAATTATTTCATTATTGTATGTTTAACAAATTTAGGATAAACATTTGAAATTTTTTGCAAAGTTATATAAATAAGAATATATTAAATGTGTCCTCTGATAGCTAGGTACAGAGATGTATGTACAGAGACTGCCAGCTTTCTGAGTGAAAAATTCCCCATAATCATTCAAAAAGCATTCTTATAGGTAACAACAACTGTGTTTGTTACTGCCAAATGTGACAGTTAGAGAAAGAAGATGATCCTTTGGGTTCTAGTCACAAGTTCACATGAAGGGAGCCAGAGATCTGTAGGGAGAAAAGGAGGCAGTGAAAAAGATGAGAGGAAGCATTTTCTTATGGGGAGGGGAGGATTAACATGTATACAGAATAGGAAAGATAAACTCAGACAAAACGCTACATCTGCATTCTAATTTTCTTTTTAGAATGGACTTTTGTATATTTAGTAAATGTGTGCTTTGCAAATACCTGGAGATTTTAGCAACACATCAATAATATATACATGTCATGCATATGTGTATGTGTATGTATATTTGCATGTATGTATGTATACATTGTATACATACACATACTCATACAAATGCATATATACATATAATTTACCATAGCCAATTTAGAGGTTGAATTATTACATGTGAACTTAATTATGATAAACTGATTTCCAACTTCAGCTCACCATTTGGGTGTACATCTCTGACAGTTACAAAGAAAAGTGAATACATATTTTATGAGTCATAGTAATTATTTTCATTTTTTTAAAATTACACCACTTTAAGGGTGTAATTTTAGACAGGCTATTTCTTGTGTAGTCACTTGACTGGAGTGCATCAGGAGACGTCAGAAATTGTTCTTTAGGTAAATGTTTTAGGAGATTAATGTAATAAGTCTTTCATAAGTTTATATACAATGGGAAGCCTAGGATCATCCAACTGGTTGACATGTGGGGTGAACACTCCTGTTACAGCTTCATCCAAAGTTTGTGCTCAAATATCCTCAAACCTTTGAACTGTACCTAACTGTAAAAATAAGATGTTTCAACAGGTGTCTAGGTTCAAAATAAATTCATGGTTGGGACCATGAAACACAACAGACTTGCAAAAATTAAAGGAAGTCATGAAAGCCTGGTGTTCTGATTGGTGTTTGTTGCAATTATAGAATATCTGACCATAAGCAACTCAGGAAGGAAAAGATTTATTTCAAAATATACTTTTGTGTCATTTCCATGAGTGAGGAGGGAAACCAGGGATGGAAGCAGAAAGCAGGAAGGAACACTGATCAATACTTCTTTTTCAGACTTTGTTTTATAGCACAGGGGTATAAGGCTAGGAATGGTGCCACAGACAGAAGGAGGGGCCATACCACCTCAGTCATTCCTCAGGACAGCCTGCCACAGTATGACTACAAAGTACTGTACAGTATGAGCACAAAGCCAATCTTATGGAAGCAGTGTCTCAACTGATACTTCTTCTCAGGTTGTGTCATGTGTAAGTTAAAAAAATAACCAGAACACCTGGCACAGTGGCTTAGGTTGGTAATTACTAGGGAATCTGAGTCAGGAGAGTTTCAAACTCAATGACAGACTGGTCTCTAGAAACCCATGCTGGTTCCAGAAATGAAACCATGTAAGATTTCTTCCTCAAACACAAATGTAAAGGAGTAGTCCTGAGTAATTTTTTTTTTGTCTGGCATGCAATTTTCATTATTTAAAAATAATCATAAATAAAAATATCAGTAATATGAAATGATACTTCACATGGATGTCTTTTAGAATGTCTATAATCTTGTTGAGCCTAAAGGCTAGGTGTATTAAAGTGTTATTTTATAAATAATGATTCAGAGTATTCTGACAAATTTGACCAGATGCTACGGGGATTCACTGATAGTATTGTTATCACGTTTGTATTCATTATTTCACTGTAGTGCTATTATTTATCAATTATCACTATTATTTGAAATAAAACATTCTTTATTTTGAATGGATCAATAAATCTGAGATGTCTTTGCATTTAAAGAACAAAACAAATATTTTGTGTTTGAAGGTATATAACATTATACTCATCTATAAAATAGACAGTATCATTATCAAGCAAAGGGGAGTCTGCTACCCATCAGTTTTATGGCCATGAACCCCCTGAAAGGCTGAGCTCAAACTAACCTAAGTTTTTATTTCCTAAAGTCTAAAGAAATAGAATTTAGATTCTTAGAGCCATCAGTATGACTTGTATAGTCATCGTCTATTTAAAGATATTCTGTGGCTAAGGATGCACCTTAGTGGCACACAACACTTCCTTAGCATGTGGGAGAATTTCCAACAACACAAGAGACAGAACAATCCAACAGCAACATTCAACAATGAATCACATGTAACGCTGGCTCCACAATATTATGTAGCTAAAGACACTGGAGCTGCTGCAGCTGTCATCGTCCTATTACAGGTTGCGTCATTGCATGGGACTGTGCAAAAACGCATTCCTCTGAATGTCACTGTCTTTAATTGAATCATAGATTGCAGGGTTCTCTGCAACCACTGCAGCCAGAAAGGTAATGATCAGAAAGAAACAGTGGAAACTTGGCTCAGTGTAACTCAGTAGCCAACACTGATTCAAACTTAGTCTGACCTCGATTGCTTATTTCAGGCATATTTAAGCACAATGCAGTTTGGGGAAAAAGTTTCTCAGTGAAAATTAGCCCAACGTATAAAACAAAGCTTAAGACATAAGTAATTAGAAATTCTTTGTAAAGTACAGTGACATCTTCTAATAAAAACAGATTCTATAGATTATCTAATAAAAATAAGCTCAAGATGAGGATATGCGGAAGATATGGTATGGCTTCAGCTACACAGTACAAAAGTCACTGAATAATGCCAAGACTGTCATTCAAACCACTAAAATAACATTTCATTAACTCTTATATACTTAAAGGTAAACAAATGAATAATAAAACAGGATTGGAAGACAAGAGTTTAATCCCAAGTGGAACCTAAATACATCTCACCACACCTCTGCCATCAGACGAGTCTGTGAGGTCACGGAAACACTTAAGATGGAGAGTTAACACTGGCTCCCACTCACATACTCACTTCGATGAGAACAGAAGGCTCAGGTTCGTGGGAAATTTCCACAGAAATATGCAAATACTTCTCAGCATATAACTAGGAAGCATTTAAAGCAGAGCTATACACACAATAGCCATGACCATGCTTGCACAAGACATTCAAATTGGAGCTACCCAAACTCTAAGAAAAAGTAAATAAAATGTAAAGTGCCAAAATAAGTTCTTCAGTCTTGGTTGCCATATTCACATTCACATGTCAACATCATTAAAAATTCCTTTTGGTTTATAAAAAAAGTCAGTAAATGCCCAAAATTTTGAAACAAGAAGTTTTTTAAATCTGAAGCATGTTTCTAAATAATAAGACAAATATATTATCAATAAATCTTTTTACAATTAAAAATTATAAGGAAAACATAGCAAGATTTCCCTCACTAATAATTACTACAGAAAAATATATATTTTAACATGAACATGTGTCCCAAGAAATTGAAATCAGGAAAGCAAAATAAGTTGAAGTTCACAATAAATGAAGCAAAAAGCAGAAAACAATAAACTGTACAAAGTTATCATCAAGAAATTTCAACAGAAAAGTTGAATAAGGACCCAAGTCCCTTCCATCAAAAGAAGAGAAAGCCACCATTGGCAACAAATGCCTGTAAGCCTCTGCTTTCAAGAGAGAAAATAACTGGAGAGAGTTTGTGTCAGTCTGTGCTACACAAGGAGATCTCATCTGAACAGAAACAAAACCAAAACCAACCCAAACCAGACAAAGAAAAGCAAATGGTTCGGACATGGTCCAGCAGGTAAGTGTTTGCCATCAAACATGCCTATCTCAGTTTGATCCCTGAAGCCCACATGGTAGAAGGAAGGAGCTACTTTCTATAAGGTGTCCTGTGACCTTTGTACAGTCTCCAAGGGAACATGTAGCATGTGCGCGTGTGCGCACACGCACACACGCGCGCGCGCACACACACACACACACACACACACACACACGCACACACAAAGATATAAGTAAGTAACATGCGAAAATATAAAAAAAGCAGAAAAAAACAAAAAGAAACAGTAGAACAAAGGCTTCTGAAAAAGTGATAAGGTGTAAATATTTTATGTCTATATTTTAAAAGACTTTATAAGTTTTACCAACTTTAGATATTAAAACTATATTAATAAAAACTTTCCAGTATATCTAGTGAAAAAAAGTCTTAGAATACATTCACATGTATACACACATACCTATACTCAGATGTATCTATATCTGTATATGATCATGTATATATATATATATATATATATATATATATATATATGAAAATGTAGATTAAAATGGGTGACTTAATGCACTACAGAAGCTTAATTAGCAATATACAACTGGCAATTATACAAAGTCTTATGAAAGTGTATTGAATCTTAACTTTGAAATGTAACAACCTTCTGCACAAAGCCTTGTGGGATATATGTTAAAAATTAATATTATAAGGAGTATCTTGAGAAAAAGTCTCAGATACAAAAGTAATATTCGTTACTTTTGCTACATTTACTATACCCCAATGATTGTTTTGCAAGAAATGTGTCATTAGAACAAATATATAATTCACTTTAAGATGAACACAATCATAACTCTATTTTTAGGTTATGGAATGTTACATTACCTGGCAGATTTCAAACGCAGGTGTTTCAGTTGGCAAATTTACACTTACAAAGATATGTATGTAAAGTTGTACAGTTGTCTGCTGTGAGTCCAGATGTTGATATCATGGCACAGTTATGTTCATCATCAAGAATCTCTGTTACCCTACAATAATGAAAATACAAAACTCATTTATATATGTATGTATATATTTGGCTGATCTACCAATGAGTGACTCCCATGAGTCATTGCAAAAGAAGAATCTCAGGAATGTCATGAAAGTTTGGCATCTTCACTAACAGTTTGGTAAGAGATAATGTGATGAAAGTCAAGTGGCTCATTCTTTAAAGTCACATAAGCAGGCCATGAATGTCACCATCATTCTGCCTGTCTATAATTCAGTGCATTTATTGACAATATTCTTCTAATGCTTACTTTGTATATTTTTTCTTGTCTATTGTATCATTCATGGAAACTTACTTGGGTTTGAAAGTTGAGCCATTTTTCCAAACCCAGGGCTGACCTCTGCTCTTTCGAAAGACTCCAGTCCATGAGACCAGTGAAAGGGACTGCAGAAAAGCCTACCAGAGAAGCAAGGGAATTTTATCAATGTGAAGGAATTTGTTAATTGATTTATGTAACTTAATACTTATGCTAACAACACAAATGCAGCAGAGATTCAAACAAATGTCCAGCAAAGAAATGCATAAATGCTTTTGGATGCTCTGCTCAAATCAATATTTCTGCTATTTCTTCAAGTTCAATTTTAGAAGGAACTTCATGGTTTGCTACTGAAGAAGTGGGTGATATGGTAGATATATTTTTTTCTGGATACTACATTATCTTATCTAGCTTAGCCGTGCTGTTATATATCAATGTAGGGGTGGATTACTGAGCAGGAATCCTTAATTTTATCTTGGCTACTGTGCTACATACTAGGGAAAACTTGGAAAGTAATAATAAAAGACAAAAGTCAAGGAAATCTGCAGGCATGAAACTAAAAGCCAAAAGGGCTTTTCTCCTGCAGCTGAGGCACTGTGAACATCAAGACATCCCTTGTCCGTCATCCATTGGAAGAAAATGACCTTCCCTGGACTCTCCCAGGTCCCAGAAACAACAACCGTAAGCGTTAGAGAGCTGTGAGACCTCTCTTGTTCTTTTGTAAGTTCGAGGCATCAAGGCACCAGGTGAGGCTGAAAATCATTAATGGGGGTAACTGGCCACATCAAGTGCCTCTGTTTCCTGCTGCAGACACCACAGTGGGAGCTGGAGTAGGGGATTCCTTGAGTACAAAGGACATGTAAGATGCATCTGTCCTTAATGGAGTGGACATTGTTCTCATCCAGAGTCATTCGATGGAGTGAGTCTTAAAATGTTTTGCTTACATAACATAGCAGAGAAAATTAGTGAACAACAGATAAATGCTGTAAAGGGCACCAATGGTTGGCTCTAAAACCATCAAAGAGTTATAGCGGTGGTTCTAAACCTTCCTAATGCCACGATTCTTTAATACAGCTCCTCATGTTGACTACCCCAAACCATGAAATTAACTTTTATTTGTCAGAACTGCAATTTTCTATGGGTGTGAATCATAATATAAGTATCTGATGCCTTTTGCTTTCAGGTAGCCCACAAGAAAGAGTCACACTACTCCACGAAGGGTTGTAACCTACAGGTTGAGAACTGCTGAGGTACTAGATGTCTGTGTAACAGTGCATACATCTTTCTGAACCCTGCCTTATAAAACTTAAAGGTATGTACAGCTAATTATATCAAAAGTCAGAAAAATGGTTTTGGGCAGGAAGACATGATACTGGTATGCAGTGAAGAGACAGGGAAGAAATGGAAATGTCTGCATAGTAATCTGACTCCACGTCTACATAGTCACCTTCTGATCAATACTAATTATGGTACCTGTATTGCTTTTTACATGGTAAAAGTTAATTTCAGAATAAATAAACTTGTATCAAAATGACTTTCATAAAATAAGAAAGCACTTGCAAATAAATATGTACCAGCACAAAATACAAATAAAACTTTGTGAAATAAAACAATGGCACATTATACAATGTTGTAAATAAATGAAACACATACGAATGTGAACTGGTTGTACAAATGGTGACAGGAAGAAAGGTTAGCAATGATTGACACATGTCGGCTCTTACCTGCTCCTCTTCACTGTCTATGTGAAGCAGATTACAGCTTTTGGAAATGCAAGACTCCAAACTGTCATACCAAGATCTTTTCTCCACACCAATGTAATAACAATTGTGGAAGTATGATATCCACTCCTTTGGACAATGAGCACACGGCTGTGCTGAAGATAATTTGTGGTTTATATCTAGAATCAACATGAATTTAATAAAGAAAGTTAATATGTATTCATAAGTTTGAAAAGTCATGTAAAATATATCTCCATACAGCCTAGAGGTTAATAAATACAAAACAAACTATATCTCAAGCACTCAAACAAAGAAAAGAGTCGCCCTCTGGCCATATGTTAATGTGTCTATCTAAAGCAAAGAATAAGTATTCACCCTACAGATTTTTTCAAAGTCATAGATAATAAGCTTTATTCTAGAACAGTGAGATTCATTTCTGTTTTATCAGAGTTCATCCTTAATGTTTATTTATGAATATGTCGTGCTCATATTTCTAGATTGTTTTCTTCCTAAAATCTAATATTATCTCGGTATGGTAAGACACAAGCTGTATTGTGTACAAATATTAGAACTTTGACAAGCAAGATGTACCTCTGTGGGTTGTAGTTAATGAGGAGTTGATCTGAGCCACTGCTTCAGTATCTGTGGAGTTATAATATTTTTATGAAATTGACATCCAAAGTAACTGCAACCATTTTAGTTTCTTAGCCTGAGGCTAATGCATTGTTTTGAATTAGGATTATGTGGAATACAATTTAAATTGACCCCAAAATAAGTAACATGTTATAAACTTTGGAAAAATTTACTTCAATGAAATCCCAAATTTCACCATCTTTTACCAGGTAAACTATGGCAAAACCACTTTAAAAATAGTTTTCACATCTCAGTAAAGAATCTCCAAGTTTTCAAACTACTCGTTCAAGTGATGAAACCATTGAAAAATCAAAAGCAAACATTTAAGCAATTCCTCTGGTATTCATAATATGGTTGACAGCATATCAACTATTCTGCATTTAAGTCAAATACATACTTTAAACTAAAAGCTATTGCTCTTCATACAGAGTTTTGAAAGGCATGTCCAGTCGTCAAAGTAGAAAGTTCCTTTATAATCCTAAAAAAAATGCTTACCTGGTTTGACAACTGTAGTAATTAAAACCACAGCAACAATTAAGATAAAACCGATGATGCCCAGGATCCCAGCAATGAGTTTTTCTGGGGGTGATGGAAAACCTTCAGAGACAAATGCAAAGGGTCAAGGTGGCTCTTCACAGGTTTATGTACACAAAAGCCTACATACACCTTGAGACAAACAGATAAATTCTGAACCCCGGCTCCTCTTCATGCTGTAATCTGTTTGTAGAGCACTATTGTTTTGCTTTTAGTGAACAGAAGGATCCAGAAAGTCTTAGCACAGAATGAGATCTATGCTCACAAATTACAAAAGCATGGGTCAAGTGAGAGCTCCGGTCCTCCCAAAGAGAACCCTTTCCACCTCTGTCCACACCTCTTCATGCCTCTGATGTCCCAGTGCAGGGTCCGTCCAGTGCCTCACCTTTGCAGTGGCAATTCCTACAGATCCAGGCATGCTCTTGAGAAGGATTTTGAAAGCTGAAATCCGCATAAATGATTTCCTGCTTGGTTACTGAAATGGAGCTGCGAGTAACCCCTGGTTTCCTGTGCTGGTTCTGTGAGTTCTTTGCCACATTCAGTTC
The DNA here is from genome assembly GCF_963924665.1 of Micromys minutus. Taxonomy (NCBI): domain Eukaryota; kingdom Metazoa; phylum Chordata; class Mammalia; order Rodentia; family Muridae; genus Micromys; species Micromys minutus. The sequence goes on along the minus strand of NC_137972.1, from coordinate 17,416,694 downwards.
TGCATAGGTGACTCGATCATTACTCATGTCTGCAGCTAGTGATGTGCTAGGGCAAAGGTATACAATCTGATGCAGCTAAAGTGGGTGGAGTTTAGAACAATGGAGTTCATTTGCAGTTGAAAATTTTAATCTATGTTTTCCTTTAGACAATGAATACGTGTGCTGTAAAAACAACAACACTAGGTTTTAAAAGATAATCCACTTTTGACAAAATACATTTGGTAAGACAATAACTTAATGAGGAACAAGGATGTTTAGAAAGTAAAGAATTGTTTTACAAATTAAAGTTAGTTATCATAGGACTAACACCATGAAATGGTTAATGCTTACACCGAAGATCCCAACACTAACATAAAAAGATCGTTGAATTAGTTTCAATTTATTTTTTATTATTTTGAGAATCTCACATCATTTCTATCCCTCTCTGCAACCTGTTCCATTCCTTTCTTTTTCTCTGAAATTCATTACCTCCTCTTTAATCACCATTCTTACATATTTATGTGTGCATGTTCACACAGCAATCTTCTAAACTTTACTAATAAATTGAAATCCAAAAAAATGAGAAAAAGTGATTGCTATAAAAGTGTAACCTAGAAATGTTGATATATATTATGCTATAATGTTTTTATATAGTGTATATAATATTTATATGATTATATATATATATTCTAAGGTTGCCAAAGTGTCATCTTATTCACACAAAACACAATTGAAATAACTCAACATAATTTAACAATTCAATCAATTACCCCTGGAATAATTGAGATCTAAAATTAATTCTGGCTTTAAAACTTACATGACCCTTGAGAAATTAGTAATAGTCTGGTACATTCACCTAAAAGGTGAAAACAATCTTGTAAGACAATTAATACTCACCTCCAGTGTGCAGAGCTCTCAATAAATATTATCTATTTAAATTAATATTTTAGTCACAATGTCCACTACTGTTCTTCAACACTCAGTGAGAGAATCCTTTTAAGAATGTGTGCCCTCTGTGATAAATTGATGTGATTTTATACAAAGAACCACAGCACACAGATTACAACATGCAAAATTCACACTTCATCATAAGATTATTTGTAGCTGTAAATTTAATTGTATTGATAAAGCAACAGAAACACAAGAGGATGACTAATTTTCAATAAACAACGAGGACAGAACTCTGAATAGGTCCCCAGTGTGTTCCACAGGATGACTAACTCTCCATAGACAACAAGGACTGAACTTCAACAAGGTCTCCAGTGTTTTCCATGCTCTTGGAGTGATCTGAGATGTTTAAAGGCATCCAGTTTGTTTCCCTGCATCTGGACTTTGCCTCATTTGCTCCACATGTAGCATTTCCAGTGTGCCCTCACCTGACTGAGAAGGTGGAAAAAAGGAAGCAGGTGGAATAAAGGACTAGCTTGCCTGTGTTGTCAGAAAGCTATACCTCTTTCACTGAGGTGTGGTGGTCTCAGGGGGACTATGGGAACAGAGTACCAAATGGTGAGTCTGTGGCAGAAATCTAGGGCAGAGCAACTGTGAACTTTGTAGGTTGCCCAATGAGCCCCGGAGTGAGTCAAGAATACAGAAGATTTCTTAGTAATGCCTCACTGAGTGTTGAACAGGAAATTCTCACACATTGAAATCAGTTCTCTCTTCACACAACTTTCCACTATATGTTCTATGTTCCTGTGGAAGCAACGAAGTGTCTCTAAGTGTGTTGTGCAGTGTGGTCTTTTCCAACTGTTTCCCTAGAAATGTATATGTAGAAGATAAAGGCATTGGGGCATGAAGATTGGCCATACATGGAAGTAACTGTCTTCTACAGCAATCATAATAATTATCCTGATAGAAGAGAAACTTAAGATTTGTAAGCTTTGATTTTATAATAGTATCTCTATTCTTTACTGTTTTTTCCCATCTTCACTCTCTTCTCTCTCTCTTCTTTTCTAATTTTACTAGAGCTTCAGCCTTAGACTTCTTGTGCCAAGTGTATGAAACATTATAACACATACATACATACATACACTATTTATATCGATATCCAACATTATAACATACACACAAAGACATCTATATTTAGAAAGAGAGACATATCTCAAATTTTATTTGTATCTTTATCATGATGGAATAATTTTAATTCATAAAAATTATAAATACATACACATATAATGCTATCTGTTACTGCTATTCTGAGTGGTGACCTTATTTTCAATATATTGTGGCTGGCACAGAAATCACCACTGCACACTCATGTTTTCAAACTCGCATGTTTGTGCAATCTTACAATTCATAATTTATTTAACTCTAAGTGTATAGATGTCTCATGTGTCTATAGGTGTTACTTCATGTATGTTTCTGTACCATGTTCACGCTTATTGTTCTTGGAGCCTAGGAAATGGCATTGGATCCCCTTAGTCTGGAGTTACAGAAGAACGTGTACCACGAGTGATGCTGGATTAATCATGGAACCTCTCGATGACCGGATAGTGCTTTTAATCACTGAGAAATGTTTCCAAGACACTTATATTTAAAAATAATAACTTGTAGGATTCTTTCGACCAGTAGTCATCATCAGGAGGGTTTAAATTAAATAACCCATTTTCCACATTACATAATCTTGGCATGGAAGCCTAAACACACTAACAGAAAGCTTAGGAGGAAATAAGTAAACTCAGTTTTAAAATGTAGGGATTGAATAAAAAATTTAGTTGTTATTTTAAGTTAGAAATAAACAGCTGAAAAAAGCATCATTAAAAATAACATTATAAAGAAGAAGGTAACACAGTTTTATTGGTTATGCATGATAGAGTTAACATGATGAGGTTTGAAATACAGAAAATTTAGTGAGAATGTTTGTGGCTGGATATGAAATAACTACACTGACAAGAAGAATAACAGGGCTGATGAAACAAGCAAGCAAAGATACAAAAAAAAAAAAAAAAAACAAAAACAAAAAAAAAAACAGAAACCAAACCAAAACAAAAAACACAAAAACCCCAAACAAACAAACAAACTAACAAACTAACAAACAAACAAAAAAACCCCAAGCAAAACAAAACAAAACCAAAACCAAACTAGTCCGTACAGGCTCTAGAAGCCCCTACCCAACTCTCACATATTGAAGGGATAAGAATCAGAAGGTAATAGCCCTTGTTATTCTTCCAGAGGACATGTGCTCATCTCCCAACACTTACTTGACAAGTCACAAATATCTGTTACTCCAGTTGGAAGTTTTGTTGGGGTGTAGAATCTGATTCCTTATTCCAGCCTCCAAAGGCACTTTTACCCAATGAGTATACAGACAAAACATGCAATCAAACCAACCAGACACACAAAATAATGAATGAATACATACATACATACATACATATACACACACATACATAAATACATACTACTGCTCTTTTCCCTAGTAAATGTTTTAACCTAGTGAATAGGGTAAAAGTGAGCCTTAATTGTTAACATGACACAATGTAGAATTGCCTCAAAGGGACTCTTAATGAGACATTATCTATAGTAGAATTGTCTGTGAGCCTACCTAATTTCTGAATCTAGTGTCCTAAGCTTGAATTTTTTGCCCTACATTGGGCACTAGATTAATAGGACGTTCACTGACCCTACAGCGATATAAATAATGATTCAGAGTTTTATTAATATTTAAAGCTTAGGTCTTAACTGGGCATTCGCCTAACTATTCTAACCCAACTAATGTTGGTCTATGTCCCACCCCATGACCAGTTCTATCTCTTTCTCCTCTCTAAATGTCCTTCCATTTTTATTTTCTCTGACAAATTTCTTGCCTCTCAGTCTCTAATCTTCTCTTTCTCTTTACCCAGAAGTCCCACCTTCTACTTCTCCAGTGATTGACTACCAGCTCTTTATTAAAGCAAATCAGAGAATGCCTTAGGCAGGTAAGGAAGGAGCAAATATTTACCAAATATGAGAATGGTGATGGGTCATTAACTCTCTGCTGGTACAGAATTAACAAATAAATATATAGAGACATACCTTCCTACAGTGTTCCCAACACCTACCAGAAAGGGATTCTGTTAATTGGACTAATTGGAGTAGAAAGCCACTGTGAGGCAGTTGGGTCTTGGGCAGAAGGAAAAGGAGCAAGCTACTGAATACCATTACGCATGCTTTAATTCATTGCTTTATGTTCTAGAGTGTGAAGTAGTGGGATTAGGTGCTTCAAGATCCTTCTGTGTTGAATTTTCAGTGATGAACTGTAACCTGGCATTATGAACCAATAGGCCCATCTCCTTTAAATTGATTTCATCAATTATCACAACATAAATGTAATTAAGACTACTAGTTAAACCATTACACATATTCCTGAATCTAGTCCATTTAGTTATAACACACTCAACTGTGAGTAAAATAGCTTCTAAACCAGCCTCTGCTTATTCTATGAAAAGGAGCAACCCAGACTGCTCCCGGAGTGAGCACAGGGAAGAGAAGTGGTAGACTGAGACTTAATACTGCAGATGCTCAAGGCTGCCCCTTTCTACTGCTTGGCTTGTTCTATCTTTGTTACCTGTTGATACTGTACTGACTTCTGGCTGTGTTCTTACTTGCTGGAATAAAACTCAATAACTTTCTCTACATTTTTCCCAGCCTGAACTCTCCTTTGGGAGGATAAAAAATGAAACTAGTGTTGCTGTTGGGATACAAGGGATGCAAGGGGTGGCCTGTTTTATATCCTTATCTACAACTCTTTACCAAGAACTGAAAGTGTATTTTTGTCATTATTTTACAGACATATATGTGTTCCTTATGTTCTTTTATTTATTTGTTTGTTTATTTCTTTTTCTTGAGACCATAGCTAGCCTAAGTTGTCCTCAAACTCCATATGAAATCAAAGATGGTCTTGAACTTCTTATTCCCCACTCCTGTCTCTACTTCACTAGTGCTGGGACAACAGGCGTGACATGATGTTATAATTAGTGTTTCTAATGTCGTGATGAAATGCCATGACCAAGAGCAACTGGAGGAAGAATGGTTTATTTGACTTATGCTTCTACATTGTCATCTATCATTGAAAGAAATCAGGGCAGGAACTTGGAGGTAGTAGCTGATGGAGAGGACAGGGAGGGGCGATGCTAACAGGGTTGCTCAGCCTACTATATTATAGAACCCAGGAATACCAGCTCAGGTTGTGGCTCCACCCAGATTGGGCTATGAATCACTAATTAAGAAAATGCCATACAGGCTAGCCTACAGTTGGATTTTACGGAGATGATATCTCAATTGAGACTCCCTCTGCTCTGATGACCTTAGCTTCTGTCAAGTCGACATAAAACTAACCAGCAAACATGGGCTGCCACGCTTGGTTTCTGGTGCTTGGGGTTGAGCACTGGGTTTCATATGTGCTAGTCAAGGTCTCTAGCAACTTAATTATATACCCAGGCCCTGTAGCTACATTTTTCCCCTTTACTTTTAGAAGACATTGCTATTCCTTACAGATAATTTTAATTTTATGTTTGCACATTAGAATTTACTGTGAGTTCATCTTTCATGCATATCAAACAAATTATGTATGAACATATTCTAATCTTAAAGAAAGATTCTTAAAGAAAAAAACTTTAAATGCAGAAAACAAATGCAAACATAATATGAAGCATGTAATTGAAGATGTTTTTTATAAAACAACAACAACAACAAACCCACAAAACATTGTCGACTTACTCAGTGGTGTTTTTCTGTCTTCTCTATGATGCTGTGATGTTCACAGGAAGTTCTGGCGACACCATGATGTCTAAATAACTTAGCTACTGTAATTTGAAGTGAAATAGACTTTATTTATTTAACCATTGTGCACGGTCAGGTGTTTTGTTAGAGTAACAAAAAATAGGATATGTCTTGTGACATGTGAGATTCCAAGAAGGAAGGAAAATATAGTATGACAAAAGCAGTGTCTAAAGCCAGACTCTTGTTTAAGTGATTCTTCTAGGTCTCTTCATGGCATTACTTTAGAGTTAATCACAAACAACAAAAACAAAAGATCTGTATCCAAGCAAAGTATTTAACAATTCTAGATTTCTAATGTGATAATTATGGGGTATTGGGAAGAGTAGCTATAGTTCTGCTCCTGGTACCCAAATGTGTTACCATCTCCAACTCAGTGGTTGACACATTTATAACAACATTATTTGGGTACAACTCTATTTGGCTTTAGAAAATAATTAGGGAATCAGTTTAGATTACAAATGTCCACTATTGTAATCAATAATATTTAAGATGCAGATATAGAAAGGAGTCCAATTTTTCTCTGTGTGTGCAGACCTAAGTAATTTGGGGACATTGTGAGGGCAAAGAGCTATGTAACTCAGAGTATGTTTAGTTCTCACTTTTGTTTTGCTATACATGGTCCTATGTACTAAAGTTATATCAGTTAGTAACATATGCAAATATATCTCACTCTCACAGTAAAGGTCATAGTCAGAAGATGGTAAACAAGCCAAGCCAAATGAACTAAGGATGTAACACAGTGTCTATATTAAAAAAAAAAAAACATAAATGTGTGGGGTTTTCTGAAGGAGAAAAGGTTTGAAATCCAGCTATTTTAAACAGGAAATGTTAAGGGCAATAATATTTGTACTATAGCTTGAAATACATAACTTATGATCTATGTGAACTTATGAAGTGGAACAGAGTCTAGAAGAAAACAAAGCATGTTGTCTGGAATGCTGGTGTGAGAAGAATATGGTGGTTTCAATAAGAATGTTTGAGTTCTTGGTCCCTAGTTAGTGGAGCTCTTTGGGACAGATTGGGGGCAGGTCATAGCCTTGTTTGATAATCTCTGTCGTTGAGGTTGACTTTGCAATATCTAAAGGCCAAGTCATTCTTAGTTAGCTCTCTGCCTATTGCTTGTGAATCAGCTGTAAGCTCTCAGATACTGCTCCAGCACTATACTGGCCTGCCTACTGCCATGGTCCCTGCTAAGATGATCATGGAATCCAATCTCATGGAAGCATGAACCCCAAACAAAATCCTTTCCTTAAATGTTTCCTTGGTTATGGTGTTTTGTTGCAACAAAGAAAGCAAAGGAAGGAGTTAGCATACTTAAAAGAACAGCCAAAAGTTCTGAGTGAGTGATACAGGTGGTAATACAAAACCAGAACAGAGAAGAGACTGAGGGACACTGACTGTTTATTTATTAATAAATCATTGGGGTATAATTAGCAGGGGCATTAAAATAGCTTCTTTTTGACTTATGGAAAATTTATTTCAACTCTCCAACTGCACATTTCCTTTTCTTTTCAACATCTTGCTTCCTTTGCCCTTTTTGTTCGGATGCCAAAGAGCCGGGTAATGGCACGGGCCATGAAAAGACTGACAAAAGCCTTTATTAAAGTTCTTCCCTTCTTCTGTGATGACTCTGGCCTGTTCCTTTTTGTACACATTACAGATGGGTATCACAGGTCCTGTTAGCGAGGTGGCCAGTTTAAATTCTTCAACATACCTGTCTCCCTTCTTTGGAGCAGCAGGCTTCCTCGGGAAAAAGATGAGCTTGGAGCGGTATTCCTTCAGAAGCTGCACATTGGCCTGGAGTGATTTCATGGACTTGTTTCATCTCCTAGGGTCCACAGAGATGCCGATGGTGTAGGCCATTTTCTGGTGGATACCAGTCACCCTCCAGGCTGAATCCCCTGCCATCCAGGACCTAACTTGGTGTGGTATCTACCTTTAGGGCAACTCCAGATGTGCCTGATGGGACTGGACACGGGACGAGGGGCAATGCCTCTCGCCTTTGCCTGCTGGGCCTTGTGTCTGTGGATCTGGTGTGCGGGCTGTTCGAACCAAGCGTCCACTCGCTGCTGCCAATCCTTGTGGAAGTGGGGCTTCAGGATCATGCCATTCTGGCTGGGCGCCATGGCTGCCTCCTCTACAGGAGAACAGCCTAGGGGAATGACTTTAAATAGCTTCTTGCTTTAACAAGTGGACATAAGAATTATTAGGAGTGGGGACCTTGGTGTATATTTTAGGGAGGATAGGGAACTCACTCAGGAGTTTCTTGAAGTCATCCAAGGAACACACAATCATGGTTTCATCTCAATTTGATACATTGGTGCTAGTGACATGGAGATAGAGTCTGATAACATGAAAAAGAAGCTAGACAGTTGGAATTATTTTTACCCAGCTGCTGTAAAGATGTCATCACTATTTTTCTGATCTGGAATATCAAGCCTTCCATTTCAGATATGAGCTTGAAGAGCTTATTGTGATCTTTAGGGTCACTACATAGGCAACTGGATAAATGATTAGTACGTTTTGATAGAAAATTTAGCATGCTGCAGTGCTTTATGTTATTGACTGTACTATCAGGTAATAATACTATGAGTGGTGTGACCATTGAATTGTGTTAGATTTGACTTTTTGGACACTCAAGTGAGTAAGATATTGTAGAAGTGAGCATAACCTCAAATGATTTCTAAGAAAGATAAAGCGATGGGAGATAACCACAAGAGTGTACTTTTCAGTGATGGGAAACATCATATTTCAGAGGAGCAAAATAACAAGTCAAAGACTGGAAACCTTAGCAGTAATAATTTATGTCTGTTGATTTTCCTAATTATATCTTTTACCTTAAGTATATTTGAAAGCGAGTTAGAATTTTGGAATACTTTCTTCTGTCTATTCCGTCATTTATTATATATTTGCTCTATCATGCACTATTTGTTTTCTTTGATTTTACTGCTCTGTCTCACATATCATTAACTGTGTATTTCATTAGTAAGATGATAGATTCAGAGGAAAAATTAATTCATGATAGCAACATCAGTAGCCTTGTATGTTGAAAGTAAGGCAAGCAACACTGTCTCATGCCCTTTGCATGCTAGTCTGAGTCATAGGAAATTGGAGATATTGCTACGTCATGGTACAACGTGTCATACCATAGATTGGGTACATTTAGTCATTTCCCAGAAATTTCATAAACTTTAAAAGTACTTTCGTCAAAGTTTCCTTAAACCACATGTCAATGCTATATGTCAGTTCATCTGTAAAAGGCATTATACTCTGAACTGCCCTTCAAAATGATCTTTGAAAGCACAAATACATACTCTGTTTCATCAAGCAACATAAAACGTAGGTATAAGGCATTCTGAAATCAAGTACAATTCATGTAAGTAAAATGGCGTAAACAATCTCAAGGAAATAAATAGAAGAAAAATAAGAAATGAACAGACTGAAACAAGATCAGAACTTAGTGGGGAAAACATTATATTCCATATTCCCATATTCATTATCTGGCCTGTGGTCTTATGATGTGGAACTCACCTGTCTTGGCAACCCCATTCATTGATGGGCCATCCACTACTGGGCCAGCTTTTCTATTTCCCTACCATTTTCTCAGCCAGTGTTCCAAATTCTTGGCATTTCTAACTTCTTGGAGTCTCTACCGTGTGTTCAGCTTCATTCACACCTTCATTCTTCAGTCTCTTATGGGATGCCTCTATTAATCTTGACCTTGTGATACCTACCTTGTTAGCTGTACTTTGAAATCTAGTTGAAAGCCGCCATGACCCAGTAACTGTTTCATTCTGTCTGACTGTCGAGTCAGCATCACTATATGATGGCAGGCTCCAGTGATAGTTGAGACAGCAATCTGTCCCACTAGGACTACAGGTCCACTGGTGCCCATGTGTGTGGAATACTTTAGATAGACAAGACTTTTGTAAAAGAGCCCATCAAACATGATGGAACTTTCCTTGAAAAGGGGTCTTTCAACATTTATAGCTTTGAGCCTATGATGGGTAGATGGGTAGGATCCAGCTAATTACCCAAAGCACTCAAGAATATTTTCTATCACTTATATGCCAAATTCTTATTTTTATTAGCATTACTTCATCTAGAAACTATGCCTTACTCACTCCTTGCTTTGCTTAAACTGTTGTAAATGTTTTTAATTAAAATTTCTTCTTTCATATAGTAAATACAGACAGCACTTTCACTTTCCTTTCATCTCACAGCCTCTCCCTTCCCAAACCTTCCTTTTCCACCAGAACCACTCTTTCCTAAGAGCAGGTCTTCTAGGAGCATCAACCAGAAATGGCATAAAGAGGTACAATAAGACCAGGCACATAATATCAAATCAATGCTAGACAATGCATCCCGGTGGAGGGTTTGGGTCCCACACATAGGCCAAAGAGCCTTTTATCGTTTCCACAAGAACACCAACCCGCTCACCCATAACATATATTCAGGGGACCTACATCAAACCTTTATAGGCTTCCGGATCTGTTCAAGTTCTCCCAAGTCCTGGTCAGTATACTCTGTAGGCTGTGTGTTATCCTAGTATGGACTTGATCCCTCTTGTTCTGCCAATTTTTCCTCCCCCTCCTCTCAAAACTTCCTGAGTTCCTGTGTGACTCTGCATCTGTTCCCATGAATTACTGAATAAAGTCGTTCTTTTCTCTTTGATAATGATTCTTCTTATGGCTCTGGTTCAGGCAGGACAATCTGCAGGTAGAAGGCTCTGTGGCTGGGTTGGTGTCCCATTCCCTCCACCTGAGTCCCTGCCCAGGCACATAGGATGGCTAGCATAGAATCCCCAACCAATATGAGCCCCAACTAGGGCCATTCTTCCAGATTCCATGGAATTCTCCATTGCATTGTGTTTGTACCTTTCACCCCAAATGATCCTTAATTCAGTAATTTCTCCCAGTATTTTCTCCCTTATTCCTCCATGTGAGCCCTTCTATTCTAAACCCCACTCTCTGAGGTCCACTTGAGAAATTTATTTCTCCATCTCAGGAGATCCTCATGTTTTCATTCCCCTAACTCTAAGTTCTTGTTACTTAGCCTCTCTCGATCCATGGATTGAAACATGTTATCTTTCATCATATCTAATATCGATATATAAGTGAATACATACCATGTTTGTCTTTCTGGATCTGGGTTACCTCACTAAGAATGATTTATTTTTTTCTAGTTCCATGTGTGGATGTGTACATATTCATTTGCCTACAAATTTCATGATGTCTTTTTTTTTTAATTTTTACTATTTTATTCATTTAACTTCCTGTAATTGCCCCCTTTCAGTTCTCCCTCCCATAATTTCATATTCTTTCAATCTCTATTTACCTCTGAGAAGATGCTTTCCTTCCCAGTCCTCATGTCTCTTGAGTACTTAGCCCATCTTCTCTCACTAAGGTCTGACCAGGAAGACTTTGCTATATTTGTGCCAGGGACCTTGGACTGACCCCATATGCTCTTGGTTGGTGACTTCGTCTCTGGGAGATCCCTGGGGTATGGATAATTTGAGACTGCTGTTTTTTACTATGGATCTCATATTTTTAATAGCTGAGTAACACCCCATTGTGTAAATTTTTCACATTTTCCTTATCCATTCTTCAGTTGAGGGACTTCTAGGTTATTTCCTGCTATTATGAATAAAACTGCTATGAACATAGTTGCGAATAGTTGAGCAAGTGTCCCAGTGATAGGATGAAGCATTCTTTGATTATAAGCTCAGGAGTGCTATAGATGTTTCTTGAGGTTAATCAATTCCCAATTTTCTGCGAAATTGGTATATTGATTTCCAAAGTGGATGAACAAGTTTACACTCCAACCAATAGTGGAGGAGCATTTCCTTTGCTCCACATCTTAGCCAACAAGAGCCAGGAGCTGCTAATTGTGTTTTTGATCTTAGCCATTCTGACAGTTGTGAGTAAAGTCTTAAAGCTGCTTTGATTTGTATTTATTGATGGCTAAGAATGTTCACCATTTCCTTAAATAATTTTTAGTCATTTGAGATGACTCTATTGAGAATATTTTTTATATCTGTACCTCATTTTAAAATAGGATTACTTAAACTGGTTTATGTCTAATTTCTAGAGCTGTTTACATATTTGGGGTATTAGTTCTCTGTCAGAAAATTAAAATGAGAAAGGATATGTTTGGTCAACAGGGACTTAGAAAATAGGGAAGCTATGTCTGACTTAAAAATGGTTCTGGAAAAGATGGTATCAGGAATATCAGAAATTGATAAGTACCTATTAGGAAAGGTTGATTGGTGCAATGAGCACATCTCTTGTCTACATTTTAAAAATATTATGACAGAGGAATACTATTTGATGATTGGATTTATACCCACAATATATAATCTGTCTCTCACCTTGCATAACTATGTAACTATATTTTCTACCAGCTGGGTATGTTTACAAGTCATATCTTAAACATTTATTTTTGGCTTGCTAAATTGCACTTTGTAGTGGAAAATAAGGTTAGGGGGTGATTGACTCAGTGGAAGAGGCCTTTTTGTGAAGATGGACCTTTTATAATGATGATGTTATGATTAGATAACCAATGGTGTTATACAAAGTTGAGAACTATTGTGATTGTACAAATGAAGGCAAAAAGACAAGTGATTTGGGGCCACTTGTTTGGAAGTCAGCAGATGGTCACTGTCTCCACTTTGCACAGATGGGCCTTCTCCATCTCAGAATCTGAAACTTGCAGGTGGAGCTGGTCTAGAACAGTTAAATATGTTTTCTGGTTTCCCAAGTTGGGATTCTTCTCTTGTTACTATTTTCCTTAGGGTAGTCTTTTCATAATGTTCAGATATCCTGGAAGTTTTGTGTTAGACTCTTTTTTTAAGATTCATCATTTTTTTTTTTTTTGACATATGAATCTGTTTCTTCTAATGTATCATCAAACTCTGAGATGCTTTCTTCCATCTCTTGTATTCTACTGGTGATGCTTACTTTTATGGTTCCTATTTGCTTACCTAAAATTTCCATTTGTGGATTTCTCTCTGTGTTTTCTTTATTGCCTTTATTTCCATTATAGGAATCAGTTTCCTTCACTTGCTTGTTTGTTTGTTTATTTGTATGTTTTCTTGGCATTTTTGGCATTCTTTATGGAATTTATGGACTTCTAGTTTTTTATTTGTCTTTTCCTTGATTTCTTCAAGAATTTTTTATCCATTTCTTCTTTAAGGACTTCTACTCTCTTCATAAACTTGGTTTTAAGTTCATTTCCTTGCGCCTCACCAGCACTGCAATATTCAGGCTTGGCTGTCATAGTCTACCTGGTGTCCGGTTGTGCCCTATTGCCACAACTGTTGCTGATTGTGTTTTTATACCTGCATTTAATTATGTGGGTTTGGAATGATTATGGTGATTATAGTTCTAGGTGCAGATTTTTGAGGTTTTGCTTTTGTTTGAGGGGATAGGTAATTCTGTTCCTTGGTTTCTGTTGACTTTTTGGTATTCTTGGCTTTGTGACCTGAATTTGTGCTCTCTGCTAGCCTGCTTGATCTCTGATTTACTAGGAAGTCTCTGACCAGATTGGGGACTTTATTTTTCATAACTAGCTCAGCAGCTGAGGTCGGCCAAAATTGGAGGCAGGGGCCTTTCCACTGGGCAGGTGGTAAGGTAATAGGTAGGAGGCCTTAGAGTGGGACTTGGGGAACCTAGCCTTGGGAGTGGCAGGGGCTCTCTCATCTGTCCTGGACTGGTTTGGTATGTACATAAGCAGATGGAATTTGCCTAACTTTTGAGAATTAAAAAAAATATTCTTTTTTCTATTCTTTTCATATGCAGAATGAGAGAAATTGGGAATTTAGTCGGGGGAATTTCCAACTAAATTTAGTTGGAAATTTTCTAACTAAATTTTCAAAGGAAGGCTTTTGAGGCCAGTCACTATGAGTTAAAGATCCTTGCAGACATCCTATTCAAAAGCAACACCTAAAGCATAATTGAGCTCACAGTTATGTACAACATGTACTCTTTAATGTACTATTTGTGGTGGGTTAAGAGGCATTGATAAGAGGAGAAACCTGTGAAGGCTATTTTCTCCTGTTTAGGGATGTTGTGTCTTTATTTCCATTAAATTCTAAAATGTCTTTAATTTCTCTCTCTCTCTCTCTCTCTCTCTCTCTCTCTCTCTCTCTCTCTCTCTCTCTCTCTTTCTCTCTCTCTGCTTGTCTCTCTCTTTCTGTCTCTCTCTCTCTCTGTCTCTCTTCCCCCAACAATTTGACCAAGGTGTCATTGAGTAGAGCATTGTTCTACTTCCATGTGTATGTGGCCTTCCTGTTCTTTTTGTTGTTATTGAAGACCAGACTTAGTCCATGGTGATCTGATATTATGCATGGGATTATTTTAATTTTCTTGTATCTGTTGAGGCCTGTTGTGTGACTGATTATATGGTCAATTTTGGAGAAGGTACCATGATTTGCTGAGAAGAATGTATGTTCTTTGGTTTAAAGATGGAATGTCCTATAAATATGTATCAAATCCATTTATTTCATAATTTCTGTTAAATTCACTGTGTTCAGTTTCTGCTATCATGATCTATTCATTGATGAAAAATCAATATTAAGGTCTCCCACTATTAATGCTTGTGATACAATACATGCTTTGACCTTTAGTAAAGTTTCTTTTATGAATGATGGTGCACTTGCATTTGTAGCATAGATGTTCAGAATTGAGAGTTCATCTTGGAAGATTTTTTTTTTTTTTTTTTTTTTTGATGAGTATGAAGTGTCTTTCCTTATCTTATTGATAACTTTTAGTTGAAAGTTAATTTTATTTGATTTTAGTATGGCTGCACAAGCTTGTTTCTTGGGACCATTTACTTGGAAAATTGTTTTCCAGCCTCTTACTCTGAGGTAGTGCCTGTCTTTTCACTGAGACGAGTTTCCTGTATGCATCAATATGCTGGGTCCTCTTTATGTATCCAGTCTGTTTGCCTATGTCTTTTTTTAATCACAGAATTGAGTCAATTGATGTTAAGAGATATTAAGAAATGGTGATTGTTGGTTTCTGTTATTTTTGTTGTTAGAGGTTTAATTATATTTGTCTGGATATTTTCTTTTGGGTTTGTTGCAAGAAGATTAATTTTTTTTTGCATTTTCTCTGGTGTAGTTTCTCTCTCTGTGTTGGAGATTTCCATCTATTATTCTTCATAGGGCTGGATTTGTGGAAAAATATTGTATAAATTTATTTTTTACCATTGGATATTTTCCTTTCACCATCCATGGTAATTGAAAGTTTTTCTGGGAATAGTAGTCTTGCCTGGCATTTGTATTCTCTTAGGGTCTAAATTACATACATCCAGCATCTTCTAGCTTTCATTGACTCTATTTAAAAGTCTGGTGTAATTCTGATAGGTCTGTCTTTATATGTTACTTGACCTTATTCCCTAACTGTTTTCAATATTCTTTCATTGTTTTGTGCATTTGGTGTTTTGACTATTATGTGACAGGAAGAATTTATTTCCTGCTCCCATCTATTTGGTGTTCTGTAAGCTTCTTGTATGTTCATGTTCATCTCTTTCTTTAGGTTAGGGGAGTTTTTATTTATAATTTTATTGAAGATATTTTCTGGTTCTCTATGTTGGGAATCTTTGCTCCCTTCTATGCCTATTATTCTTATATCATTGTGTCCTGGATTTCCTGGATGTTTTGTGTTAGGAACATTTTGCATTTTCTTTGACAGTTTTATCAATGTTTTCAATGTTATCTTTTGCCTCTGAGATTCCTTTTTCTATCTACTGTATTCTGTTGGTGATGCTTACATCTATAATTCCCGATATCTTTCCTAGTTTTTCTATCTCTAGGTATGTCTCCTTTGTGATTTCTTAATGTTTCTATTTCCGTTTTAGATCCTAGATTTTTTTTCTAATTCCTTTCCCTTTTTGTAGTGTTCTCCTGTATTTTTATAAAGGAGTTATTCATGTTCTCCCTCAAATTCTCTATCATCATCACAAGATATGATTTTAAATATGAATCTTGATTTTGGGGTTATTAGATATTCTGGATTTGCTATAGTTTGAAAACAAGGATCTGATGACACCAAGTAGCCTTGGTTTCTTGTTGTACTTATATCTGGGGGCCCAATTTTACTCCTCCTGGGGAAGGTAGTTCCATGCTGCTAGTCCCAGGGAAGGCTGCTTCTCCTGTGCTCTGCCTGGCCCACAGGAGTTCAGGCTGGTAGGCATGGGAACAAATCCCAGCGGGGTGCTGTCAGGCCTGTAAACTCTGGCAGGCCAATGCTCATCTGAGTGCTGAGATTATATCCCTGCTGGCCAGAGCCATAAACTCCTACCTCCCTGTTAGAAAAGTGCAGAGCCTGCAATAAGGCTCTGAAATAAAATATTCATGGAGGACGAAAGAATCAGGACCACAAAGGAGTCAGGACCAAGGAGAAGGTTTCAAAGTGTGTCTTTATTTTCACACCCTTCTCTCCTTTGTTTTGTCCTTTTTTTTTTTTTTTTTTTTTTTTTTTTATGGAGAAAACATACTTAATGCCTATTTATTTACTGAAATATGATGCTCGTATACTACTTTTAACTTTGCTTATTTTCAATGATAATATTTTAAAAATGCATCCCAAGACTAACCTTGAATTCACAGTCTTTTTTTTTTTTTTTGCCTCAGCTGTCCAATTGCATGGAAAATTTCAAAGGATTCGACATCTTTAATATTGAAGTGTTGATTTAATCAACATGTTTGTCAAAATTTAAAAATAGCCATCAAAGAACTTCAATTATTTTCTTACTTTAGGGAAGATAAACAAACAACTGTGCAAAACATTTTTTTAACAAATTTTCTTTTCAACATAAAGGCTGATAATTTTGAAATGAAGGTGAGTAGTGGGATAGGGTAGGGTAGTTACAGGATGATTACATTTAAGCTTTTAAGAATTGTATAATCGAACAAGTTAAAAAAAAATCTTTCCGAGCCACTTTAGGATTTTATTTATTTTATTTGGTATCATCCATCCTTTATCTTTCTTACTAACTGGGAGCTGGAACAATGACTTATTCACGTTCTAAGTTTTAAAAAACTGTCTTGTTGTTTTAAATGTATTCATTTTATGTGTATGGCTGTTTTACCTGCATGCATGCACGTACTTGTTTTGTCCTTTTTAAACAGCCGGAGATCCAACCACCTGATTCCCATTTGTTTACCTCTGAGATTGGCTATAGTTGTTTTTCTAATGCTACATGTGTGTGCAGGGGAGGGACTTAGGGAGTGGCTAATTTGGCTGGAGTCTAAGTCACTCTCTCCTGTGGATGTGGGGTTTGGGGTTTGCTTAGAGCCTTGTACATCTGCCCCATTGTGGTGCATCGAGGCAAAGTGGATTTCCAATAGGAAGGTCAGAAAGCACCTACCGGTTGACAGTTACCTGTCTTCTGGGCTTTGAATTACCTCAACCTCTCACATTTCCAACTTTGACCCTTCAAACCCACAGTTTCTGTTGCTTATGTTTGTATGCTTTCCTCTCACCCTCTGGTTGTCTCTAGTGCTACCTGTCCTTGCTGTCTCTGACTGGAGGCTATTCTTCTTTAGATCCTGATTGTGTCATAACTCCTCAGAGTTCAGCTGTCTCCGTGATCCTGTGACTCTGGTATCATATGATCCTGGAATTCTGAGTGTATCAGAGCTCCTGGGAGTCAAACTGCCTCTGAGATATTGGAGTCTCAGTGTGACCAAGCTACAGATGTCTTTGAGTTTGTCAGAGCTCCAGTGCTCCTGGGCATATCTGATTTCTTGGAATTCAAGCTTACTCTGTCATCCTGGGCCTGTTAGCACACCTGTGTTCTTGTGATTCTGTGTTCCTATGATCCTCTGATCCTGGGTGTATTAGTGCACCTGGGTGACAAGCTTCCTCTGGGTGTTTTGGGATTGGGTATGGTACCAGGGTCTAAGGTCTGCTCAGGGATCAGGTTCAGACCAGAAGGGCTTACTTAGTATTTTATAGTGTATTAATCCATACAAGAAAGATACATAAAACCTTCCTGATTAAGCCAAATAAAAATATGTAAGTTATTACTCAGCTGGTGACCAGGAGTAGGTTTCTGCCTCAACATATTCTCAGACTGAAACATGGGGCCACAGTATTTCAAAGTTAAGAACCATAGCTTGCATCAGTGTTAGATGAGGATCAGATTTACCTCGAAACCTTAATTTCTGAAAGAACATACTAATAATTGTAGATACAGTATGACAATCTTTGAGTCATACCTTTTTCAGTTATTTGGCTTATTTTAAATTGGCATATACATCAGTTATTCTGATTAATACATCTGGACCATGGGAATGCAATTGTGTTTCTAGAGTAGATGGTGTAAGCAAGCACAAAATGGAGTCAGTAGAAGGTGACATAATAGTAGTTGCTTCAATATATCTGTAAGTGAATATGTGAGCTTTTATGTGTGTCATGTGCATGCAGGAGCCCAGGAAGAAGAGACAAGTATGTCAGATCAGTATACTGGAACTAGAGTTAGATTCTGCTTGAGATGGTGAGTAGGTGTTGAGAATTGAATCTATAGCCTCTGAAAAAGCAGTATGTACTCATAACCTCAGCACCTTCACAGTATGTGAGCCCCGGACTTGAAGCTTCTTAACTATTCAACTGAAGTTGTGTTAGTTATTTCTTGTTTTCCATTAAACCTGTTCTCACTGTTTCAAGAAGAATCATCAGTATGCCTTATTGAACAATATCCAAAGGTTATTACACTGGGTGAGTTGGTCTGTATCCCTGGTGTGCATACTAGGTCTGCTGAGTCTCAAAAATAGTTTAAGCTCTTTAGTACAGACCAGGCTGAGCAACATAGTGTATGCGTATTCACAAAACAAACAAACAAACAAACAAAAACAGGCCAGTAGCATGGATCAGTTGGAAGCACACTTATGCAAGCCTGGGGAACCCTAGAATCCACATAAAAGTGGAAGAAGAAAATCAATTTCATCAAGTTGAACTGTGACCTCCGCATGCTCTCTGGAGTGCTTATTCCATGGAAAATACACAAATAACTTTTTCAACAACCCACTTAATATATGATACATTAAACACTTTAAGTCTATTGCTAAGTTACTAAACACAAATGGTATTGCTTATATAATTTATTAATAACAACTTAAATCTTGATAGAGCTGTTATCACCATTAATAAGATTACTCTCAATACAATATCAATGGTAAAAATTTTAATCAAATTCTCAATTCAGTAAAAAAAAAAGAACAGACACTTTGATGTTCATAACTAAATAACATTACACTGGAAAAATAGGTGTCATATTAAATTCACAGGTGTATGGTTTCTTAGATGAACAGTTACCAGGAATGAATTGATTTTCACGCAGATAAATACAACCATGATTCTTCTTTTCTGAACCATTAATTCTGGCAAAAGACAATTTAAAAACAAATCAGAAATTATAAGGTAGCAATTAGAGATCACATTTTTTTTCATTTTACAGTATGAATTATCTAAAAGTAAAAAGAGAAAAGGGATGAAAACATCTGATTATAGGGAGAAATCAAAGATCCATGAATGGTGATGACCTATAATTACAAAACTCTAAGTTTAATAAATAACATCAGACACAAGCTAATCCAACACTGTCTGAGACGTAGATAGCAAATGGTACGAGGCTTTAGCAGTGGTTCTCCTTTTACCTAATATTGAGAACCTTTAATACAGCTACTTATGAAGGGGTTGACCCCTTAAAATTATTTTGTTGCTACTTTATTACTGTAAATTTGCTATTGTTGTGAATTATAATGTAAATATCTGATGTATATGTTCTATGGTCCCCTGTGAAAGTGTTCTTCAGTTCTTGATAGAGGAAACAACCCACAGATGGGGAGTCTTTCCTCTAGATTTTTCTAAATGATGCATAAGTTTCCCCAGGGAGTCCTGTTTAGTAAAATGACAAATGTTTACAATGTGAGATTTCTTAAGGATAATAGTTACTGTTATGGCCCACTGACTGTACCTACCATGAGTTCTTTCCTAATTGCAAAAGCTCCTTCTGTGCAACACAGAGACAGGGCACACACGTACAGCAACCCTACTACCCCTGGCAAAGCCCATTTTATCAAAATATTTTACTTACAGGGTGTGTTGTGATTTAATGTCACTGTCCCAGCACCTGAACCTGGTGGTTCCATCCATTTTGTGAAGAATCCATCCATTAATTTTAAACACTAACAGATTTTCCTATTGAGTACAGAAAATCTTAACCCAAAGTAAATATACAATCCAAATTATTTTTTATTTCTTTTTGCTTCTTAATTTTTTTTGAATTTGTATGTATATTTGAAATTTGAGACAAAATTTATCTACATATCCCAAGCTGGCCTAAAGACTAACTATGTAATCCAAGTTGGTCTCAAGTTCATGGTGGTCCTCCTGTCTCAGCATTTCAAGTGCTAGGGTTAAAATAAACAGTTACCATGCTGGATGAAATGCCCCTTCCTTACTGAATGCAATGTTTGGGTCTTACTGCACAGAACATGACAGCTGAATCTCATTCCCTGCTGGGGTTTTCTTGTATCATTAATCCTTAGAATGCTTGAGAGTCCTCCCTCTGTTCTCACCAAGGATAATACTAAATCACCATGAGCAAGTATCACGTGACCTCCAGAACATTCAGTTTGATCTTCATGGCCAGTATTCCCAGTGCCACCAGTTACAAAAAGACAGAAAATCAGGAATGTGTGACCTACCAGCTCTTCCTTGGAGTCTATGTCCAGAAGGTGAGCATTCAGTTCCTCACAGGCAGACTTACTCTCTGCCCAAGTTTTGGCTCCACGAAAAAAATGGTAGAAATTGTTTCCAAAGGCAATCCAGTCATGTGAGCAAACATCACAGGAGTCTAGGAAATGCACATGTGTGAAATGGGTGCTCAGCACTAGAATGACCCTTTATTAATATGACAACTAGGCTTTTGTGCAATTCACTCTTACTACATAGAGAGCAAAGTTTCACAAGTGCCTTTGCTGGGGTCCAGGTTGATGCAAGGTTCAAGGATGCTCAGCCAGTTTCCTTCCCATGTCCTATTCTTCAGACCCAAGAAGGTATAAAACTGATGAGTAATTTATGCCAATTTTATTTGTCATCAATTAGTGATTTCAAATTATTGATTTAAATTTTTCCATGCAAACTAATATAATTTGCTTCCTGTGAGAAAAGCAAGATTAAATATTAACCTTGTCATATGATGTTTGCATATATAAGTTGCTAAGTGATGTGTAAGTAGATGAATAGGCACTAAAGCAATTTTAAATCTGAAGTTACTTTTAATATTAATTAAAATAGTATTAATTAATTATATATTAATCATATATAAATTAAAATATATAAGTAGATTTAAGTATTATTATTATAACTATTTAATAAATATAGTTTGAATTCATCATTTTTGTAACATTTATAATTATTCAAGGTTAAGTTACTAACACTTGTTCTTATAATCATGAAGGCATTTAATTGTCTGTTTTTATGTGATAGCAGCATGTATGCATTTATAATGTATAAATGACATTTCTTATTTTGTTAATTTATTGAAATATCATTCTTATCATTCAAAATTATTTTATAGAGATTTACATACATATTTAATATATGTTTAGGATTAATAACACTAATACTTTCTATGATAGTACAGATAAAATATCAATCACTCTTTTTAAATATGCCTACTATAAAATACACATCTACCCTTTTAATGACTACTATGTAAATATCCTATCAGTTTCAAATATTTTATTTGTGAGAATTACTGAAAGTATATTTTGAATATGAAAAGAAACATTTTAATAGAATCATAGGTTAAGTTGTACATCTCAGCTAGCAATTGAACTAAACACGGGGACCCAATGAGGGAGCTAGAGAAAGGACTGAAGGAGCTGAAAGAGTCTGAAACCCCATGGGAAGAACAAAATTATCAACTAACCAAACCCACTACAGATCCCAGGGACTAAAACACCAACCAATGAGCACACATAGAGAGACCCATGGCTACAGGTGCATATGCAGCAGAGGATAGCATTCTCTGACATCAAGGGGAGGAGAGGCCTTTGGTCCAGTGGAGTCTTATTTTCCCAGTGTAGGGAAATGCCAAGGTGCTGATGTGGGAGTGGCTGGTTGGGAGAGGGAGCACCTTCTTGGAGGCAATGGGATGGGGGGCAGGGATGGGATTGTGGGAAAGGGCACAGCATCTGAAATGTAAATGCAAAGAATATCCAATGAAAAAGTGTGTGCATCCCAATTAGACCAAGAGACATTTCTCTTTTTATTTATTTTTTTCAATTTAAAAATTTTCTACTTTAGACATAGTGTCAGCTTACCAGGTTTGAAATGATATGTCATTAAAGCAGTTTCATATGCAATTGCTAGTGAATGTAAATACTGTAGTTGAAATCCAGTTCTGATTACAAAGGGAAAAAGAAATGTCTTCTCCACGTTTGAGTGATGTTGGCTCAGAAACATGGAGTCGTGCAGTACTGAATAGCACATGTCAGTGGAGAATTTTAGAAAATATTGGTATCCTCTAAAGGTTCACAAGCTAGCAGGATGGATTTTACATCAAAGGATTAGACAATGAAGACAATAAAATCAACTAAAGAGAATCCTACATAATTTGGTTCTGCATCTTTAACATTCTAACTCTACTGAACCATAACATTCAAAATACTTTATTCAACTTCTTAGAATGTTTCGCATACATATTTTTCCTGAGAATCTTAGTTTACCAGATTTTTCCATATGACTTTGCAGTGTGACTTTTTTTTATTGCTGATTTATTTGTATTCTTTATCTGTAGTTGTTGTTTTATACAGTTTCCCCAAGGCAGCAAGGATCATTTTAAGAAAACATTTACTGAGCTTGAGGCTAATGGAGTAGAACGAAAGTTAGAAACTTATGCCAGTAGGCTAGCCAACTATATGTGGCTGAAGAAGTCAAGAACTTTAATCTAGTGCCTGCTACTGCCATATTCTTAACCCCACATAATTTTCAGCAGTGTTCTAAATGCTTATCCTTATACCCACAATCTTGCAGCAGATAGAGACTTTTAGAGTTTTACAACTGAAAAATTTTCAGAACACAAGTAGTGGTGGGATGTCCCAACAATCTGACATATCTACACTATATTACTTATATGGCCCAGGGAAAATTGTAGTAGAAGGGCCACGAGAAAGAAGTGAAAGAAGATCTCATAATATGGAGAAGCATTTAAAGAAATGTTTGACATCTTTATTCATCAGGGAAATGCAAATCTAAACATCCCTGAGATTCAACCACACACCAGTAAAATGGCTAAGAACCAAAACTCAAGTGACAGCAAATATGGTTGAGGATGTGGAGAAAGAACACTCCTCCATTTTTGGTGGGATTGCAAGCTGGTACAACCATTCTGAAAATCAGTCTGGTGGCTTCTTAGAAAGTTGAATATAGTACTATCTGAGGACCCAGCTATACCACTCCCAGGCATATACCCAAAAGATGCTCCAACATATAACAGAGACATGTACTACACTATGTTCATAGCAGCCTTTTTTTTTTTTGTAACAGCCAGAAGTTGAAAAGAACCTAGATGTCCATCAACAGAGGAATGAATACAGAAGCTGTGGTACATTTACACAATGAAGAGCTCTATTCAGCTATTAAAAACAATGACACCTTGAAATTCTTAGATAAATGGATGAATCTAGAAAATATCATCCTGAGTGAAGTAACCCAATCATAAAAGAACACACATGGTATGTACTCACTGAGAAGTGCATATTAGCCCAAAATCTCAGAATGTCCAAGATACAATCCACAGAATATGTGGTGTTCAAGAAGTTGTAAGACCAAAGAGTGGATGCTTCAGTTCTTCCTAAAAGAGGGAACACAATATTCCCAGGAGGAAATACAGAGACAAGGGGTGGAAAAGAGACTGAAGGGAAGGCCACCCAGAGATTGCCCCACCATGGAACCCATTCTATATATACTCAACAAACCCTGTTGATGCCAAGACATACATGCTGAAAGGGGCCTGATATAGTTGTCTTCTGAGAAGCTCTGTCAGAGCCTGAGATAAACAGAGTCTAATGCTCTCAACCAACCATTGGACTGAGAAAGGAGTCCCCAATGGAAGAGTTAGAAAAAAGGAGTGAAGGAGATGAGAGGGTTTTCAACCCCACAGGAAGAACAACAAAATCAACAAACCAAACTCCCAGAGCTTCCTGAAATTAAACCATCAACCAAACAGTACAGATGGGGGGACCCAAAACTGCAGAAGCATATGTAGCAGAGGTTGGGCTTATCAGGCATCAATGAGAACAGAGGCCCTTGGCCGTGTGGAGGTTCAATATCCAAGTGATGTGAAATCCAGGGCTAGGAGGGAGTAAGTAGTTAGGGGAACACTCTCATTGAGGCAGGGGGAGGGAGGATGGTATAGGGAGATTCCAGAGAGGAAAACAGAAAATGGGATAACATTTGAAATGTAAGTAAAGAAAATATCCAGTTTTAAAACAAAAATTCACTTAAATATTAAATTATTTTTAAAACTTAAAAAAAAAAAAAACATTGTAAGAAGCAGAGGACCAAGACACCTGGTGTAATGTGCTTTCTTCTAGCCATAACAAACATGCTGTGGCTATGAATTTTCAATAATTTGCTGGCCTAAATAATACCCACATGAAGATAGCACCAATTGTCATGTCAACATGGGTGGGTGGAACTTCTCAAGGACCTACTCATTTATGAAGAGCTAGAGGAAATCAGTGGCTGGGGGGAGGAAGGGAGGGAGGAAAGAAGAGGAGAAGGGGGAGAAGGAGGAAGAGGAGAGGAAGAGGGAGAGGGAGAGGGAGAGGGAGAGGGAGAGGGAGAGGGAGAGATTTCATTCTTCACTAGAGATGGACCCCTGACAGCCTGTTCAAACTCAGATGATCAGCTTTAAACACATGTACATAGCAGTAGCCTGAAATAATAATAGCAGTTAAAGAAGAAATATGAATTTATGGGTGATTGGGGGACATTGAGAAGTTGCAAGAGGGAGACAGAAGATTGAAAATAGTATAAATACAGTACTTATGTCTAAAATTCTCCAAAATGTAATAATAGAGATCCATCTAGAAATTCATGCAAAGGGGTAAAATCAGATGAGCAAGATAACCTTTGGTTTTATGAAAACAAATACTTGACAGCTCTAATGAAGCAAAGGACTTGCCATTGAGAGTTCAAGGAAGCATGCAAAAAGCAAAAGTTCCCTTATTTCATATCTGGGATACCACCAGAAGTCATGGCCAGATTAAATATAGATAATCTCACCTCAAAATATCTATATTAAAGTTGTGCTCTCCTATTTCAAATGATTTAATTGAGCAAAACCTCTCAGAGTTATAACTAGCGCTTGGGTTGTAGTTAATTCTAGATGATGTCACATTGACATAGCCATCACACTTGTCAATCATCATCCCAGTAAAAGCTTTTATGATTAACTGTTTAGAAATCTCTGCATACAGTTGTTTGTGTCCATGGCTTTCTTTCCCCTTGTTCATATATGCAAATGTAGAATTCCTGAGAATGCGTTCCAGGACTGCTCTCTATACATAGGCTCATCATGCTTGGTACTGGATAAGTACATATTTCATAGGATTACTTTTTATTCCCCTAATATTTCTTATTTTTTGTTTTTTATTTTTGTTTCATATTGGATATTCTTTGTGTTTACATTTTAAATGTTTTACTCTTCCATTCCCCACTCCCCTTCCTCCTCCCCATCAACTTGCTTCCATGAAGGTGCTCCCTCTCCCAACTACCCTCTCCACCTCAGTGCCTTGGCTGGATGATGATGTTCTTTCCATGAGGTTTCAAATCATGCAGCTATTTCAGTCTTTTCTCTAACTCTTTCACTGGGGTCCCATATTCAGTGTGATGTTTAGTTGCAAGCATCCTCATCTGTATCTATAGGACTCTTGGAGAGCCTCTGAGGAGATATCCACATCTGGTTCCTGCCAGTAAACATTTCTTGGAATCAGCAATAGTGCTTGGGTTTGGTGGCTGCATATGGGGTGGTTTTCCACGTGAGGCGATCTCTGTAGATCTTTTCTTCAATCCCTGTTCCTCCATTTGACATTCTATTTAATCCTCTGTTTTGTTCTCCCTTCTAAGGAAAACTGAGGCATTTGTATTCTGGTCCTCCTTCTTTTTGAGTTTCATGAGTTCTTTGGATGGGTTCTTGGGTAGTATAAGCTTTTTTATTTGTTGGGGGAGGGGGCTACTATATGATTATAAGTGAGTACATACCATAAGTGTTCTTTTGTGACTGGGTTACATCACTCAGTTTTTAATAGCTGAGTAGTACTACTCTGTGTATATGTACCACAATTTCTGTAGCCATTCCTCTGTTGAAAGACATCTGGAACCTTTCCAGCTTGTGGCTATTTTAAATAAGGCTACCAGTTGAAACAGCATCATTTTTGAAGAGGCTATTCTTTTTCCATTGAATGTTTTTAGCTACTTTGACGAAGATGAAGTGACTATAAGTATGGGGGTTCACTTCTTTGCCTTCAATTTTCTTTCATTGGTCTACCTGCCTGTCTCTGTACCAATACCTAGCAGTTTTTTTAAAATAACAATTGATTAGTAAGACAGCTTGAGGTCAGGGATGATTATTCCCTCAGAAGTTTTATTTTATTTTTTTATTGTTGAGAATGGCTTTTGCTATGCTGAGATTTTTATTATTCCAAATGAACTTGCAAATTGTTCTTCATAACTCTATGAAGAACTTAGATGAAATTTTGATGGGGATTGCATTTAATTTGTAGTTTGCCTTAGGCAAGATGGCCATTTTTATAATGTTGATCCTTCCAAACCATGAGCATGGAAGATCTTCCCATCTTCTGAGGTCTTCTTCCTTCTTCAGAGATTTGAAGTTTTTGTCACACAGACCCTTCACCTGCTTAGTTAGGGTTACATCAAGTTATTTTATATGCTTTGTGACTATTGTGAAGGGTGCCATTTCTCTAATTTCCTTATCAGCCTGTTTGTCCTTTGAGAAAAGGAAGGCTACTCATTTCTTTGAGTTAATTTGTTATCCAGCCACTTTGCTGAAGGTGTTTATCAGATGTAAAAGTACCCTGTTAGAATTTTTGGGCTCACTAAAGTATATTATCATATCATCTGCAAATAGTGATATTTTGACTTCTTCCTTTCCAATTTGTATCCCATTGAACTCATTTTTTTGTCTGATTGCTCCAGCTAGTACTTCCAGGACTATAGTGAATAGGTAAGGAGAAAGTGGACAGACTTGCTTAGTCTCTAATTTTAGTCGGATTGCTTCAGTTTCTCACCATTTAGTTTGTTATTGGTGATTGTTTTGCTGTATATTGCTTTTACTATGTTTAAGTATGAGCCTGAAATACCTGACATTTCCAAGACTTTTAACAAGAATGGGTGTTGAATTTTGTCAAATGCTTTTTCAGCTTCTACGAGATAATCATGTGATTTTTTTTGAGTTTGTTTATACAGTGGATGACATTGATGGATTTCCATATATTGAACCATCCTTGCATCCCTGGAATGAAGAAGCCTACTTGATCATGGTGAATGGTCATTTCAATGTGTTATTGGATTAAGTTTGCAAAAATTTTATTGAGTATTTTTGCATCAATGTTCAAGAGGGAAATTGGTCTAAAGTTCTCTCTCTTTGTAGTGTGATTGTGTGGTTTAGGAATGAGCATAATTGTGGTGTCAAAGAATGTGTTGGGTAGTATTTCCTCTGATTCTATATTGTATTATGTCTTCAATGAAGGTCTGATAGATATCTTCACTAAACTCATCAGGTCCTGGGCTTTTTTTGATTGGGAGGTTTCTGATGACTGCTTCTATTTCTTTAAGGGTTATAGGTGTGTTCAGTTGGTTTATCTGATCCTCACTTAACTTTAATTTCAGGTATCTGTCTAGAAAATTTCACATTTCACATTTCCTCTAGATTTTCCCGTTTTGTCAAGTCTAGGCTTTTTAGTAGGATCTGATAATTTCCTCAGTTTCTGTTGTTATGTCTATTCTTTCATTTCTATTTTTTCAATTTGGATTCTTTCTCTGTATACCATCTGGTTAGTCTCAATAAGGGTTATAAATCTTTGTGACTTTCTCAAAGAACCAGGTTTAGGTTTTGTTGATTCTTTGTATAGTTCTTTTTGTGTCTATTTGTTTGATTTCAGCTCTGAGTTTGATCATTTTTCTGCCATCTTCTTCTTGTTATAGAGCTTTCTGTTATACTGTCAAGCTGTTAGTTTATGCTCTCTCCAGTTTTTTTTTGGAGTCACTCAAGTTATAAGTTTTTCTCTTAGCACTATTTTCATTGTATTCCATACATTTGGATATGTTCTGCCTTCATTTTTCTTAAATTCTAAAATGTCTTTGATTTATTTTTTTATTTCTTCCTTGACCAAGCTATCCTTGTGTAGAGCATTGTTTAGCTTTCATGTGTGAGTGGAATTATTTTTTGTTATTCTTGAAGACTAGCCTTAGTCCATGGTGATCTGATAGAATGCATTGGGTTATTTCAATATTCTTGTATCTGTTGAGGTCTGTTCTGTGACTGACTACGTGGTCAGTTTTGGAGAAGGTGCCATGAGATCCTAAAAAGAATGTATATTCTTTTGTTTTAGGATGAAGTATTCTTTAGGTGTCTGCTAAATCCTTTTGGTTTGTAACTTCTGTTAGCTTCACTGTGTCTCTGTTCAGTTTCTGTGTTCATCATCTATCCATTGATGAGGGTGGGGTATTGAAGTCTTCCTCTATTCTTGTGTATAGTGTAATATGTGCTCTGAGCTTTAGTAGAGTTTTTTTTTTTTTTTTTTTTTTTTTTTTTTTTTTTTTTAATAAATGTGGATGCTCTTGTTTTTGGAGCATAGATGCTCAGGATTGAGACTTCATTTTGGTAGATTTTGCCTTTGATGAGTAAAAAGTATCTTTCTTTTTTTTTTTTTTTTGATGACTTTTGTTTGAAAGTCTATTTTATTCTATATTAGGATGGTTACTCCAGCTTTTTTCTTGGAGACATTTGCTTGGAAAAATATTTTTTAACCTTTTACTTTGAGGTAGTGCTTGTTTTTGTTGCTGAAATGAGTTTCATGTATGCAGCAAAATTAGTTCCTGTTTACATATCCAGTCTGATAGTCTATGTCTTTCTATTGGAGAATTATGTCCATTGATATTAAGGAATATTAGGAAACAGTGATTGTTTTTTGCTGCTATCTTTGTTGTTAGAGATAGAGATATGTTTGTGTGTTTTTATTCTTTGGTGTTTGTTGCAAGAGGATTAGTTTTTTTGATTTTCCTATGGTGAAGTTTTCATCTTTGTGGCAGAGTTTTACAACTATTAACCTTTGTAGGGCTGGTTTGTGAACAGATATTGGGTATATTTGTTTTTGTTCTGGAATAGCTTGATTTCCTCATCTACAGTCATAGAGAGTTTTGCTGGATATAGTAACCTGGGCTGGAACTTATGTTCCCTTAGGGTTTATATGCTGTCAGTCCAGGATCCTTTAGCTTTCATAGTCTCTTTTGAAAAGTTTGGTATAATTCTGATCAGTCTGCCTTAATATGTTACATGTTTCTTCTCTCTTCTTTTAGTATTCTTTCTTTGTTTTAAGCATTTTCTGTTTTGGCCTTTATGTATTGGGAAGAATTTCTTTTCTGGTCCAGTTTATTTGGGGTTCTGTGGGCTTCTTGTATGTTCATGGTCAGCTCTTTTTTTAGGTTAGGAAAGTTTTCTTCTATAATTTTGTTGAAGATACTGGCCCTTTCATTTGGGAATATTCACTTTCTTCTATACCTATTATCCTTAAGTTTGGTCTTCACATTGTGTCCTGGATTTTTATTGTGAGTTGGGATATCCACTATTTGGAGTGCCAGGTTGTCTTGGTTTCTATTTCTTAGAGATGTGTGCTTGCCTCTTGCCATTTTATTATAGGTGGTGCTAGGTGATCTTGTTGTCTCTTACTGGATCTTATCTCTCTTATGGTTCTGTGGGCCCATGGTCTCCACAGGGAGATTTTTCTTGCATGTTTGTATCTCTGGGCAGGTTGCGAGTTCCAATAGTAGAGCCCAGTGCTGTTGCAGCTTAGCTGGGTCTGACCTTGGGCAGGCAGTGTGTGCTCCCAGGAAGCAGGGTCTTCTGTGCTGTGAGAGTTCTGGGGGCCTTTCCAGGGGTATACAATTGGCTGAAGAAGTTGACTCATGAAGAAGACTATTGC
Organism: Micromys minutus; assembly: GCF_963924665.1. Lineage (NCBI taxonomy): Eukaryota > Metazoa > Chordata > Mammalia > Rodentia > Muridae > Micromys > Micromys minutus. The sequence goes on along the minus strand of NC_137972.1, from coordinate 17,386,711 downwards.
TGCTCTCCTGAGCTCCCAGCAACCTTTGGACAGGAAGGGCTGATCTTTATTTTCAAACAACAGTAACATGCACAATTCATATTTGCTAGTCTACATATTTGATTTGCATTTTTCTTCTAATAAATACAAGACAATTAAGACAAACACATATATTTGCATTCTCTGGGAATTTTGCTTTTCAGAATCTCTTTCTTAGTTTTAAGCCATGTGAGTTCTTTTCTCATAAAGACTAAGTGAACAACATTATTTCTGGCTATCATGTTTGGTTAAAGTTTGTGTAAATAGGAAGATTATTTACCACAACAATGATAAGTCTTGGAATTGAACTCTAGAGAGTAAATAATGCCCAACATTTTCAGAGTGACCACTCACTTCATCCTGAGAGTTAACACTCACCAACATCCTGAGGATTAATACTTACCATTCTCCTTAGGACATGGAAGAGGATAAAGTGACATTTTTCTGGGCTGCTCTTCTTGACTAGAAAATACTAGAGTATAATTTTTGGCAGGAATTAGTAGTGTTTGAGCTATGATCACATGGATGCTATGAAATGGAGTCAGGCTATCATCACATTACTGAAAACACAACTGCTACACAGTGAAGTAGTTGCATAATTGCTTACATTTTGGAAGTAAGATGCCCGTGGTTGTCAACAGGCCCACACACAAGGCTCCAAGCATGCAGGTTACCACTCTCCATACTGTTGATCTGGGACCTGGAAAAAGAAAGAAAGTGTAACAATGACTGAATTTTTAAGTTCCAGGAAGGCATAGTCTATCTCCAACCTAGGTTTAAAATCCATCCTATAGTAAAGAAAAACTAGGTTCATTCCTGTTTATGATTAAACCTCTGTTTCCTCAGGATTTGGTTAGCCCTTACCTGTAACCTTAAGTATAAATGGTTTTGTGTCTCCTGTTCTAGGAATGTTACTTTTGTATTTCAAAAGGTTTTTCTTTTTTATATAACCATCTTGTAATTCTAACATTGTGTCTAAAGGTGATATGACCACCAATAATTACCTTGTTATGAATACCTATTGGTATGATTTCCTTTTTATATCCACCTTGCAACCATGTCTTTGTTTCAGGAGACCTTTAGCACCAATGTGTGTGATTATCTTATGTTTCTGTAACCCCATCTATTTCGCCTGCCAGATCTCTCGTTTGGGGGCCCCTATTCCTAAACTATAAATATTTAATTTTCTCACATATAATGTCGAACTCTCAAATTCTTACTTATGGGGAGGTAACCTGCTTACATGTATAAATAAGTTTGTCTTAACTAATTGGTTGCTTTAATAAATTTGGCCATAATGATTTGAGTTGATAGTCTTTTTCTCCTGATATCAAGAATTAGCATTAGCACTTCTCCACATCAGGCCTACAATCCAACATTTCTTGTCTATAAGAAATGCAGGGACATGGGATGGAGCAAAGACTGAGTGAATAACTAACCAATAATGGGCCCAACTTAAGCCCCATCTCATGGGAAGCATCAATCCCTGACACTATTAGTGATACTCTGCTGTGCTTGCAGACAGGAAGAAGTATAGCATGGCTGTCCTCTGAGAGTCTCCAATCACCAGCTCACCCAGACAGATTCAGGTACCAACAGCCGAACAGTGGATGGAGCTTGAGGACTGTTATGGAAGCACAGAAGGAAGGATTGCAGCCCCTAAGGGGATAGGAACTCCACAAGAAGGCCAACAGAATCAACTAACCTTGGAGCCCTTGGGGTTCTCAGAGAGTAAACCACCAACTAAAGATCATACAAAGGCTGGACCTAGATCTTCCCACACATATGCAGCAGCTATTCTTCATGTGGGTCAAAAGAAACTCTAGTGGAGACTGTCCCCAAAGCTATTCCCTGTTTGTGGAATTTACTCTTTTTGCTGGCCTGACTTGTTTGGTTTCAGAGGGAGACGTGTGTAGCCTCGTGGAAACTTGAAGTGCCTTAGTGGGGGATATGCAGGGTGTTTAGAGAAGGGGAGGGGTGATGGGGGAAGTATTTTGATAGGGGTGACCAAGGAGGGGGTAGTGAGCAGAATGTAAAGTGAGTAAGTAAAAAATAAAAATATAAAATAAAAAGAGGTTAATGCAAAACAACAAGCAAACAAACTGATATTCTGTAATGGTGCACTATGAAAGGACTAGGAAAATAAAATTGTTGGTTTCCATATGAACAGTGTTTATTATTTAAAGTTTTATTTTGATACTAAAAATGCTTCAATTGAAGAACTATAAGTTTTAAAGCTAAGCTTAGTAAGAATAAAACTGTAGAATATATGAATCTTGTAAAAGCTACTAACTTGTAAACTGTTAAAGATAATTAAGGCATACAGATTAATAGTCATTCTATCAATTAACATATTCCTTAAAAATGTAATTTCTTTACAAAGACTAACTTTACTTAACCACCTGTATGTTTCAGAAACCTAGAACAAGTAACAAAAAGCCAGGGATTTTTATTTAAAATCAAGCATACTTAATATCCCTCAAAACTTTCCTGAGATCTGTTAAACATGGCATGTGAAATGTTTAATGGGAAAGTTTACTATGGCAGATAGAGACCACCATTCCTAGAGTCAACCATAAGATTGTTAAGGAATATGGACAGGACTTAATGACTTCACAAAGATTGTGCTAATACTAACTACCGGGCTGAACTGCTCATGCCCTGCCAACTGTTAGCACCCTGCACAGATGTTGGACTCTTTTGGGTTGACTGTTATATTCTGCTCCATACAAATAAGGTCAGTATCTTTCCCAGTTTAGCATCAGCTGCTGATTCAATGAATTTCACTTATAAAAACCAGCCCTTATTTTCGGGAGATATTAGGTTACCTGATGATAAGAGTAAACTCACAGACAGCTTTGCCTCATTGGCAAGGGTAAGAAACTTGCTTTGAAAGGACTGTTCTTAGTAATCAGCCCACTACGTATCTCCAATGATAAGAATTTTGATAAAAGAGTTTAAGTTTTATATGATTTACAGAGGTCTAAAATTAATTTAGATTATAAACATTTGAACATAAAAAAAGTGTAAGTAATTTCTTAGGATCAAAGGAAATGGCTGGAGGTCTATAAATAAAAATTAGTCTATGTTATTGCTATTCTAAGATTTCAAAACTCAGTTTTAATTAACACTAATCAATAAAGTACAGATAAGCTGGTAATTCAGTAACTACTATTTTAGTCACAAGTTCAAGATTTTAAATTGCCTCTGCTTGTCTTTTAACATAACCTTAAAGATCATGTTAAAATATTTCTGTTTTATCTATATGTCCAGCCAGGCCTCTGGACAGAGAAAAATGTTTTTTATACTTTGAACCGAATACCCTAGCTTTTGATATTACTCAAAGGCATGAATCTACTCCAGCTGTTTTACAGCTACATGGAGGGCAGCTTTTCCTGCAACATAAATTCGGAAACAATAGTAATGTGGACTTCAGGGAGTTAAGAATATCCTAAGACTTTGCTCAACGTCTCACAGGTTCGATGGACTTCAGATTAGTACTCCTATTCATAAACAGACTAAGCTCCCCTGCCTACTGCTTATTCTGAAAGAAGAAGTTCCAAATATGAAAGTTTTATTTAAGTACTTTAACTTCTGTGGTGGTGACCAAGCCTCTTCTGAGAAAGGAGGGTAAGTGTAACGTAAACTGTTCTTATGTCAAGGCCTGAGGAGTTGGATCCCCACAAGGCAAGTACCTGTGGGGATCATCATGCAGAATCCCCTGGCTCTTTGTGAGAGAATGCTTGCTTTACTTTTGCCTTGCATTTCATTCTTGGCTTTGCTACTGGAAATTTTTACATTCACTTTGTTCATGACAGACATTTCCCAAGAATCATAAAATGAGGTCTCAGACTGTATGATCCATTCTTGTTAGTCTCTGAGGATCATAGGAACACAATAGATCACTACTCCTCCGTTTGTTAATAAGGGTGATGTGGTTGAGTCAACACAATGCCCTGATCTGGGTGCATCAGCTAATATTTGCTATTCTCTTCCCATGAGAACTTAGTTCTAACAATTTGTCCACCAACCTGTTCCAAACAGCAGTTAGTTGGTTATCAAAAGGTTAGAAAGATCTCGCTGGATCATTGGATCTAAGATTTAATGGGAAAATTCAGAGGTGAACCAAGCAAAGACGAGAAACAGGTTCAGGTTATTAATTTGTTGAGAGCTCTGGGCACTAAAGGAATTACATCTCCTGATGAGGATAATTTCCTTTTTCTGTAATCTAACCTCTGTCTGCACTATAACTGCTGCCAACCATGGTCACTTGGTTAGGTATCAATTTGCTGAGTTATATATTAACTGCTTTCTTAAGCTGTGATTTCTCTTTTTGGATACACCTTATCAGTTAACAGGAAACCACAAGGTTTGAACAGAAGAAGGAAAGGAAGCATAACAGTGTGTACATTATTATTAAATGTAGGAAGTGCTTAAAAGAGGTTGTAAATGAGAAAATGAATGTAAATCCATTTCAGCTCTGAAACAAAGCAGAGGTATAAGTGAACGTGTCCTGAATTATTTCAGTGCCAGAGTGTGTGAGCATCACTTCATGATCAAAATTCTTTCTTCATCTCTTCCACACATTCTCCTTCAGGTTTCTAACCCTGTCCAGGCTGGACCCCAGCACTTCTGATCCTATCCTGTGTCTGTCTTGGCAGAATTCCACTCAGCTGGTAGATACTATTGAGAAATCTGTTACAGACTACCAAGTGTCCCAAAGGTGATTTACACATTGCCAGCCCCAGTAGTCCTACAAAACCGGAAATCCCTGAACTTGCTTAAAGTTGATCTCAACGGATCCAGTTGATATCACTGCCTGTGTCTTTGCAGCTGGGTTAGCAAACAAACTGCTTCTTATGAATACCCCATTATTGTTATCTCCTTCTGGCCTTTGGCTAATATTGAAGTATTTTTGTGTCCTCACAAAGGGAGCCTAATTTGAGCAACAAGCACTTGCAGAGAATAATATGTCACCCCTTGTTTCCAACAAAGGGCTGGAATATTAGATTAATGGAATCCTACTGGAAATACCTATTGTCATACCAAGAATATACTGACTTTCAATATTTGTTTTATTTATCCTAGCCAAACAGGAATAATTTATAAGTGAGCAATACTTCTTCTGCATTGCAAAATTTACTTTTTCCCACATAAAGGTTGCTAAGACCTTATCAAGAATTTTACAGTGGCATAAAAGACAAGTGGGGAGTGGAGAACTGGAGAACAACTTCCATCTTAGGCTTAAGAGCCCTTATACAGAAAAGACAAACTAGGTTTATTCCTGTTTATGTTTAAACCTTTGAGTCTCAAAGATTGCACTATGCCCCACCTGTAACCTTACCTAGAAATGGTTATATACTGCCTGTTCCAGATGGCAATCATGTATCTGTATGAAATATTTGTTTACAAACATCCCACAGTTCTAGTTTTATTGTTTATCAAAATATTATTTGACCACATATGACAACTTTGTTTTGAGTACCTGTTGTCACACTTAGTTTGTTATATCCATTTTGCATTCCTATTTATTTTTCAGAAGTGCTTTAGGCTTGTAGACTTAGGTGCTGCTCTTGTAAAACTGCCTATTCTGAATGCCAAATTCTTCATATGGAATCCCTACCCCCCCCCCCCCCAGCTATACAAACCTTGATCTCTTCACATCCAATGCTGACATTTCGAACCCCACCTTAGAGTGAGGGAGCATGTGTACATTAAAAAAAAGAAAATGCTTTAATTAATTTGGCTATGAAAATTTGGGTTGGTGTTCTTTCTCCTTTCACCTTTGGAGTAATCATTTTCTTAACTCCGGTTTTCACGAGGAAAACTTCTCCTTGTCTGCTACTAAGAGAGGTTCAAAGACGATGTGTCATCTGGCTTTTCCAGGGTCTGTGACGAATACCTTTCTAAAACTGGAAACATTTAATAATGACTAATCACTTGGGGAAACATTGAAATATTTTGTAATGGACCCAGAGGGGACCTTCAGTACAAACCTGGTAAGCTGAGTTTTATCCTTAGCACCCATGAATAAAGCCTGTGGTATGAGTCTGTATTCATACCTGCATTGATACCTGTTATCCTAGTGGTGTTCATACACATCTGTCCCTGTTACCAGGAGAAGTGGACACAGGATTGGCAACTGGAAGCTCATAGGCTGGTTAGCCATGAGGAAGCTGCAAAAACTAAGGAGAACCTGCTTCAAAGTAAGGTGCAAAAAGACAGCCTTGAGCTGTGTGCATATACTCTCCTCTCTACATATCTATTTCCACTCATCCTCTCTCTTTTTCTTCCCATCCTCACATGTCTATAAAAATAAGAAAAAAGAAAGTAATTTTATAAATTACATCTAACCAATTCATTTCAGTCTGTTATCTGGTTAAATATCACAATTTTTTACCTTCAACATATTATGAAAGTTACTTTGCTACAATCTGTCATTCCTGTGACACTAAAGTATGATTTTTTTTTAACACAGAGGTTATTTCTCCTTCATCTCTTTGGTCCACTACATGTTAAGAGTAGGTCCATTGTGACTGATATAGACTGAACTGAGTAAAGTTGGTATCAATACTTATTTTCAAGAAAGCAAGGAATGAAGCCCGCCATTGTAGTTCACACATGTAACTCAACCATGTTGGAAGGCTAAAGCAAGAGGCTAAGGAAACCTTAGTGTTCAAGGGCCATCTAGGCTATATTATAAAACAATGTTTCATACAAATGGAAACAAAGGAAAAAATGAAATAAAATGGAATATTTAAAAGCAGCATACAAATATGTATATGGTTCTCAAACACAATAAAATTCTTTTAGAAACTGCTTCCGTGATACATGAGAGAAATGTACTAACACATAAGTTATTCTACTGCAGTGTTGTAGAGTAACTAAGGGGAAGGAGCGTATCTTAACAAGACATGATTGACATACTGTGACCAATTTAGAATAGTGATATTTACCCTCCTTTCATTCTATTTCTATTGCCATGATAAAATACCCTGTTAAATTTACAATTCCCGTTGGCAGTCAGTCCTGTAGAGCAGTGACATCAGCAGGAGTTAAGCTGGTCACATGCACAGTCAAGAACAGAGAATAATTAACACCCTCTTGCTTAGTGCTCACCGAACTTTTACTGCATCTATGTTGTTCGGAGCCCGGAGCTCCAGAATGGTGCCTCCCACTTGCAGGCAGTCTTCCTACATCAGTTGAAGCATGGAGACTTCCACTATAGACATGGTCACAGGCCAAACTGATTTAGATAGTCCCCTAGCAAGACTCTTTCCAGGGGATTCTGTGTTGTGTCATATTGACAACTAAAACAGTTGTGACAACTATCAAGAGCCCTCATCTAAACCCCAGTGTCAAGATTTTTCAGTTGTAGAAAGGACACAACACTGTACCTTGTCTTTTTCTTCTGACAGCTTGTTTCCTGGGCCAGGGCTGAGGTGTTCTGTGGCATGTCAGCTCTGCATATTGTACATGCTCTTCGCTTAGCTCTACAGGGTTCTGCTTGGCTGTAGGTGCCCGGTGTTTCCATGGAGATTTACACATCTTTATCTTTGAGTATGTGACATCCTGCTTGTTTGTTGTATCTTCACAGTGTTCACTGTGAGACATTTTGCTCTGCTTCTCTTCAGTCTCAATAGTTTGCTGCTCTTCTTCTGGGGTATTTCTGCCACAAAGAATCACATGGCCGATGCATTGCTGAAACATATCTGACGCTTAGCCCTTGTGTAGAAATATTTGCTTATGGAATTGGTGGGTAAAATGCAGGAAATGAAAGCACAAATCCCTCTCTGAATGCTATGTTTTACTGATTCAGAAAAATGGTTCTATCATCCCTCAAATAGCTCAAACTCCCCTTTCCTCTCTGAGTCCATTTTTAAAGGTTTGGACCTGGGATTTCATACCAGATTCTTTCTTAGTATTCTATGTATAACATTTCATCCATAATAATAAAAATGGATAAAATGGAACTCTATTAAGAACAATTTGAAACTTTAACTGAAGTCAACTTAAAATCAGCTGTCTATAAAATGCATTAATTTAATAAAGTACTATTTGATGGAGTAAAATATTCAGATTGTAAAAGTAGATTTAGGAGAGAAACTTAAATTCTGCATTAGAGTAGAAGAATGCCAGTTCCCTTGCATAACATCAGTTTCTTCTGAGAGAGAGAGAGAGAGAGAGAGAGAGAGAGAGAGAGAGAGAGAGAGAGAGAGAGAGAGAGAGAGAAAGAGGGGGAGGAGACATCCAAACATCCAAATATAGGGGTCATCAAATTAATGAAACAGAACCTATGAAGCATAAACAAGGAAGGGAAAAACAGGCATCAACAAAACCCAATAGAAACTTGGAATCAGAAATTAGAAAAAAAATCATGCAAATTAAATGGAATAGTTGCCACCTCTGAGAAGAAAAAGTATTTTAATCAAGTGTTATCTTGTTTTTTTAGGTAGACTCTTTCTACTTAGCCCTGGATATCCTACTACTTATTATGTGAACCAGCAGATGTGGTCTCCGCATTTAGCCTTGGTTATCTATGTTAGTACTTACAATATAAAGCAGTGGTCAGGAGCTCTTTGCTCAACATTGGCAATCTATCCTAGTCCTTTCTATAGAAATCATCAGGCAGGGTCTCTCAACCCAGCCCTGGCTGGCTACCTGGTGCTTAGTATGTAAAGCAGCAGATATGGTCCTGCACTTAGCCTTAGCTCTCTATCCTAGCATTTGCGATGTAAACTGCAGACAGGGGATCTTCACCTAGCTGTGGCTGTTGCAGTAGTCACTAAGGAAACCAGGCTAAACTCTTAACTCACAACAACCCCTGTACCTCTGCTCAAATGCTGGAGTTAAAACAGCCTGCCACTATACCCAGCACAAATGATGATTTATAAACAAGTAAATTTGTATAAAGTTGCTTATCCATATATTCCTTAAACAAACTGCCAACTGTTGAGTTTCAATTTAAATATTTTACCCTTCATAAATGTTAACCATGAGTTTAAGTTATACGAACATGGTTTTGTCATTATCATATTTTACCTAATAAATATAGAGGCAAGCTGAATGAGAATATAGTGATTATATTTTATCAAAAGACATTGAGAGCTTGTTTAAAGGATCTAGCAGGAGAGAACAGATACTTGTATACCTGAACCCTTGGGGGCTCTCAGAGACTGAGTCACCAACTAATGAGCATACATGGGCTGGACCAAAGCCCTGGGCACGTATGTGGTAGATGTACAGCTCAGACTTTATGTAGATCCCACAACAACTGGAGGGGTCAGTCCCTAAAGCTGTTGTCTCTATGTGGAATTGCTCCCCTAACTGGACTGCCTTATCTGGCCTCTATGGGGAGAGGATAAGCCTATCCTTGTAGAAACTTAATGTGTCAGGATACCCAGGGGCCCCCACCCTCTCAGAGGAGAAGGGAATGGGAATCAGAAAAGAGATAGAATGTTGGAAAGGGACGATGAGGAGGGGCAATAATTAGGTTTTACTATGAATAAATAAATAAACTGATAAAACACAACAAAAACAAGAGATCCCGAGTGAGGATATGAGTAAGTTATAGTAACAGAGACACTAGGTATAAGGTAAACCACTGATGCTAACAAGTGACAGGCACAAAATATCATGTGATTGTAGTATGAGGTTTTTACAGGTTTGTGTGGAAATTTTAAAAGTTTTCTACCTCATTGGAAACTAAAGCACATCTCTAAAGCCCTGTTTAAAGATGCAGTTTGAATATTTTAGAATGGTGGAAAACATATTGATAAGTAAACATTTTAGATATTGATGATTTTTCCCCTAGGACTAATATAATAAAATGACAAAATTGAATCAAACGTTTTTAAGATGGAGAATTTTTTATGTTTTCAATTTTTTTTTTTCTAAAAATTGGAGCCGTGTTCCTGCATTCACCAACACATATAACAGTCATGTTAAAGACCTGATAAATTATTGACAATACTGCTCCACAGCTAATCAAAGTGCACAGTCTCATTAGATACATTAACACAAAATTCCCATAGTTAAGGCTCAGGGAACAGTGTGAAGAAGCCTGCTTGTTCTTTCCTAAGAAACAGAAAGGGGGTGGATTCAGATTGAAGCAGAGGTAGTTAGAAGGGAGGGAACTGTACTTTGAATAGGTTTTGTTGGGAAGAAAAGTTACTTTAAATAAAAAGAACAAAAAGAAAATTATTCAGATCAGATAATGAATGTATATGTAACTCAGTAAATGAATATAATAAGAAAAGTATAATAAAATGCTAAACTAATTCTTGCAAAACATGATTTTAGACACATACAAATAAAATGTGTTAAATAAGTAGGTGAAGCTATAACCACATAGACTCACATGGAAAGATTTTCACCATTAGTCACAGATATAAAATAATTAATTACAAGCCATTACTCCTTATCAAACAAGAAAGTGCATATAAACTAGATACAAAGGTACAAATCAGACAAGAGAGCACAGACAGTCATACACACACACACACACACACACACACACACACACACACACACACACACACCATACCATACAAGATAAATTATTTTATCTACTTGTCAGGAAAAGAATTTGTCACTAAGGATAAAAAAATGACAATCCCAGAAGCTCAGCAGACACCTGAAGGTAGTAAGAAAACAACAATAATTCAATTTGAGAGAGGCTAGGGAGTTGGTAAAATTTAAATTATAATTAAAAATCATTCAGAAAGGGTAACTATGTTCACTTTACATTATGCTTATAAAGTAGAGACATTAAAGATTGACTCTGAGCTAATATTTCAGTAGTTTTCTTGAAATGTAAATTATTATTTAAGAGTGACACATGCTCATAACTTGAAAGAAGTGCATGATTTAAGGAAATGTACTCACCTAGAGTAATTCATCCTAGAGGAGGCCATCTGATAGCTTTATCAAAGAAACCAAGAATTAAATAATGCCAGAGTGTTTCACTAGATGAAAGAAATTGGACAATCAATGATGTGGTCCTAAACGTCCAGAAGAATTATAAGTTGTAGCACCTTTAAAATGCTCAATATTTGTGAATTAGCTTGTGGGAAGGAAGAAAGGAAGTGTTCTTTTGCTGCTGATCTGTTATGTACTGCCCCCATCAGAGATCAACCAGGAAGAGAATACATGAGTTTAATATGCTACTGAGTTTGCTTTGAAAAACATTTCATGCATCATAGTTAATTTATTTTTAAATGTTACATGTAAAAATTCTTTTTTATATTCTCTGTATTTACATTTCAAATGTTATACCTCCCCCACCCACTTCTCTCTCTCCTCCTCAACTTGATTCTATAAAATTGCTCCCTCTCTCAGTCACCCTCTCCACCTCAGTGCCTTTGCTGATGATGATGTTGTTCTTCCCATGAGGGTACCATCCTTTCTTGAGGGGAAATATATCAAATAGAAAATTATAAAAGTTGGGATTACATGAACACTGAATTCCATGGAATAAATAATGGGTAGTTATTACAGAGAACATTACTTTTGTACCCTTCTAAATAAGTAATAATGTCCACTTGTCAGTGGAAAATTATATTGTGATTCTTGTGCTCTGTATTAAAATGTAATGATAGCATGACCTGATATAACAATCGTATAATTTAAAATATTGTAAAGAATTAGAGTAAGTGAAAATGTAAATAGATCGAAGCTTCACATATCTGGGAAGCTATGTTCCCATGGATGGCAAGTTCAAAGAAAGCATCTAAGAATATGTCCTTTGAAATTAATAGACAAGTATAGACTCAGTGGATGATATTCATATTCAGTCATTTGTCTAGAAAATGACCCCAGTTTTTTGCAGTCTTTAGATGGGAACACATAATGTATTATTCTGGAATTTTCTCATGGTACAAATCAATAAGCCACTGTTTTTTTTTAAATCCTAAGTATGATGTTACCATACAGCTGTTTCCCCAGTTTTTTATCCATTCAATTGCCTGTTGGAGGTGGTGAGGTTATTTTCAGTTTGGATTAGTACAAAGAAAACAATTAGTCCACTGTGCATGTAGTACATTGCAGATGCCTACTTCTTTTAGAAGAATGGACACCTAAACCAGGATAGCAGAATTCCATGGGAAATGTATTTGATGTTTTAAGAAGCCACAGCACTTTTTTAAACATGTGGCATTTATATTTCTACAGAAATCTACATAGTCAACCACTTCTACCATGGGCCAATCATTTTTAAGATTGAGTATTCACACTTTAGACTTCCAATACAATGCTAACTCATCATTTTATTCTGCATTTTCTCTAAATTTTATTTTATTTTTGTGCATGTACACATGTGTGTAGGATGTTTATATGTGGGCACATAAGCTGCAGTACACATGTGGTGGTAAGAGGACAACACTCTTGAGTCATTCCTTTCCTTTAATATTCTTAGTGGGTTCTGGATATTGAACCCATGTCATCAGACTTGCCTGACAAATGCTTTTGTCAGCTGAGCCACAACACAGGCTCCTAGCACATATTTTTCTAAATTATAATTTTATGCTTCCTTCTTAAGAAACCATAAACATTATTTTTTGTGAAATTTCTGGTAAAGTCTTCAACAATTCTTAAACCTAAGCAGATTTCTTCTTACTGAAACTTACGAGTTTGTTTTAGGATGAAAATCTTTCTCTCTGGATTCAGTTTAAAATATGAGTCGTTCTCCTGTGGATCAAAGAAGAGCTATTATTTTCTATTGGGAATAGAATTTTCTCTCACAAAATTCATCCCAAACACAGTTTCCCCAGGATTTACTTCTAGTTTCTATCACTTGCAATTTCCCTATGATCCACTCCTTTTTGGTTTCTTCTCCCAAGCTTCCAAGATACCACCGCTGAACAGCATATGATAAAATAAAATAAGACAAGGTGGAAAACCCTCATACTGAGGTTGACAAGAAAATCCAATAGAAGTAAACAATTCTCAAGAGCAAGCAAAAGAATCATATAGGGCCCAGTGTCATTGCAGGCTGCTCTGGCATAGAAAAATGCCCAGTGTGTGGGATGGAAATACCCAGAGGCCACTCAACTTGCACAGGAAAAGACCTTAGAGATGCACATAGCACAGAGGCAAAAGACACACAGAACCTTTTGCTGCCACACTAAGGATGCGGGAGGGGGAAGATGTCCAGAGACCTGCCTACCACCATGCCACATGGGGTAGGCTGTAGATACCCAGTGACCTATGTGGTGCCATGCCATGCAGTGTGGGTAGAGGGAGTCACTCGTCGGTCCTCTAGCAGTGTGGCCTCCCTGCAGCATGAGTTACTACAATGTGCAAGTATGTGCTGGAAAGATGGGAGAGAGAGAAGCAGAGCAGTTTGAATGTTATAAAATCTCCAGATGGAACTGGAGATTTGAGGGTGGAGAGAAATAGCCTGTTGTGTAGCCTGGTCAGCCAGCTGAATCCATGATGAAGTCCCAGCCAGTGATGGCGCTGATGGCCATGTTTAGGTTAATGGCTATGAAGTAAAAGGGGTTGTTGTGAATGTCTGTGGCTCCATTAGAGACTATGGGAGTGTCCCTTATCTGGGCAGGTGTCTGAGACCATGTTGATGTGCAAAGGCTGTGCAGATCTGGCCACACATCTCACTGGCTGTGGTATTCTGGAGAAATGGTCCCACCTCTCACCTGTAGCAATACTCAAGAGAGTAGGTCCTGCATTTGCCTATGGAACACAGTGGTGGGAATATAGGTGAGCTGACCTCAAGGGTATGAGTGGAAGATATGACCCTACAACTCCTTTAGCATGAGGTGTTTGGGGTGTGGGGAGGGCTGGTGAGGAAGTGATGCTCTCCCATTACCTTTACTCCTTGGCTCCTCAGGCAGTCCAGAGAGCTGGCCCCAGAGTCCTGAATGATGGTACCGCTGTAGCGCTCAGGACAGCAGGCCCTGTACCTTGTCAGAACAGTAAGTACAGCAGAGCTGATTTTACTAACTTTACTTACATTACTGGAGACAAGGGCACAGGTGAACCAGCCCAAATATTGTGACCAAGGAAGACCTGAACTTACCACTCATTGGCCAATGAAGGGGCATGAGTTCAGGGGTGATGCCTTCCTCAATTTGGCCCTTACTCTGTGTGGTAATAACAGAGATGGCCCTGAGGTAATGAGAGATAGAGAGATGTCCCTCACTGACTGTAACACTCACAAGAGCAGGTCCCGACACCCTGCCTAGGCAGCACAGCAGAGCTGGCCTTGGTGAAGGTGGGAGAGACAAGGGTGAGCCTTGCCCTGCCTCTGCCATGATGTTGTATAGGTACAACCTATACTCATTGCTCCAGCAGTTGGGAGAGCTGGGTCCCTGATTCATGAAAGCTAGTGAGCTCTCCTTGCCCCTCACCTGTATCATTTGGAAGAGCTGGTTCTGCATCTGACCTAGGCAGCATGGAAGAGCTGGTCCTGGTGGCAGGACTTTGAGTGAGCCAGCCCCAGGGAAGTGAAATTGGAAGAGCTGGCTCCTCCCCTTGCAGTCTTTCAGCATTTGGGGGAGCTGGTCCTGCTATTAATCTGCCATTAAATAAAGGGTGCATGGGGGTGGTTAATGCCCTTTTTCTCTCCTTCCATAAATCTCACCACCTGTGGTAGTTTCAGGAGCTGATTCCAAGGTGGTGAGCACTTAAGAGATATCCCTGCTCCCTCCCTATCTTTAGCACTTGGGTTAGTGGGCCCTGGATGTCACCAGGGCAAGAGAGTAGAGCTGGATCTGAACTGTAAAAGCATGACTGAGCTAGCCCTAAGGGTTTAAGAATGGAAGAACTGTAGGAGCCCTTTGCAGGCTGCTGCATTCAGGACAGTGGGCTCTGGGCTTCTACTGGCAGCATAGTGGTGTTGGCTCTGGATATGTGGGTGCTTGTGAGCCTGTCCCTGGGGTTTGAGAGTGCATCTGAACTTGCCTCATGCTGATACCAGTACTATTAGTGGGTGACCTAGCTAGAGCAGTGCTAAAGATCTTGCCCTGACCATGCAGATGAAAGAGAGCTGGCAGGCTGACTAGCTTAGCCACCAAGAATTGATCCACTCCTAAATCCACATCATCTAAGAACCACTGAAGTGTGAAAGAGTCCATCCTGCTGACCCAAAGCTGGAGGAGCTCCATGAGTTAGGCCAACAAGAGCATAACTGGGAGGATTGTGATGTGGACCCAATGTTGACAGTGTGACAGAAATCAGACCAATTATTAATTTCAATGAACATTTGCAAATGAAGATGGGTAAATGGAGAGGTATACAAAGAGATATACTGCGGGAGACACTGTGATATACTACAGCCTCCACAACAAGATGTTTTCTATGCTTTGTTCTGTTCTGTAGTTTTTGTGTATTTTATTTTATTTTATTTTATTTTATTTTATTTTATGGGGAAGGTTGCCAGTGTGGGGGCAAATACTAGGGGGTAGAGGGAGATGAGTGTGACTGGGGTGCCTGATGTGAAACTCACAAAGAAATAATAAAATTTAAACAACAACAACAACAACAACAACAATAAAGAAACAGAGATACACCCATTTCCATCATTAGGAGTCTCACAAAGCAGGCAAACTAACAGCCATAACCCAAATGCCAAGGACATGATACAAACCCATGCAAGCCCTGTGCATCCCATCTTCTCTTTTAGGTTTCTATACTTTATAAGTTAGGGTTCACAACTGTCAAGTGCCTCACAATTAGGGCAAGAAATAAAAATATCTGAATGAATCTTATAAATTTACTTATATGTTCATCATAAATATGTCCCCAGTTCTTTCTGTCAACCTTATTTCCCATAGACAAAGTAAACCTTTTCCTGAATCATTGTATGTGTGTTACTTCCTCACCACTGTGACCAAATGCTCAACAGAAACTAGGGCAGGGAAGATGGGTATTTGTTTGGTTTAGTGTCTGATGGATTTTAGTCCATAAATGAGGAAGCTATGGTTGAGAGCAATTTCCCCAAAGTTTTAGCAACAGTGGTGCTCAATTATTTATGTGATAGCAGAGTGGCAGAGAATAAGACAAAAAACCAACCAACCAACCAACCAACCAACCAACCAACCAACCAACCAAACAACCAAACAACCAAACAACCAAAGAACCAACCAATCAACCAACCAAAGAACCAACTAACCAACTAACCAACCAACCAACCAACTAACCAACCAATGAACCAACCATTCAACCAACCAACCAACCAACCAACCAACCAACCAACAAACCAACCAACAAACCAACCAACCAACCAACCAATGAACCAACCAACCAAACTCAAACCAAACCAAAAAAAAAAAAAAAAAAAAAAAAAAAAAACCCAAATGAAACCAGGGACAGAAAGATGTTTCTCTAGTGAACACCATCCCTGCCAAGAGCTACCTCCTTAAGGTTCTATATCTTTCAGCATCTGAGCTATGAGTACCCAACCACCTAAAGAAACATTTGAAATCCATGTCACAACCAAGTCCACTGAGTATCATGCATGCCTTCTATGTGCTCTCCTTCATTTTTAAGTTAGTGGTTGGACATTGATGAACCTAATTGTGGTACTCCTTTTGAGAAATTCTTCAGCTTCCCAAACATCTAATATTTTTCTGTAAATTATGTATTAAACTATGTGTGGGGGGCTGGAGAGACAGCTTACTGGTTAAGAGCTCTTTTTGCAGTAGTAAACACTTCATATTATGATTTCTCCCATTTTAGTTTAATATAATTTGCAACAAATACACATATTGTTTCATAAGGCATGCCACTTTAAAATGGCTTTTACTCCTATGATTATAATGGAATAATTGGGGTTTTTAGGTAGTAAAATCTGTCTGGGATTTGGTTTTATAATTTTTGTCACCAAATTTTTATTATTAATGTAAAAATGCCTTTGTTATTAGGGTTGTTTGTGTTTAGAACTGTAAGTGGATGGACACTGGTGGCTGTGAGGAAGAGCCGCTCTCAACTTTGGGCACCATGTTGGTGTGAAAGAGGCATTTTATTTTTGTCTAATAATTGGGGCTCAGTTTTCATTTTTATTTTACAGGCAACTGTTACATCAGTATTGTATTCCTTGTCATTCATTGTTCAGCATAGATAATATATGCACTATTTCTGTGCACATAATCCTATTTAATTTTTTGCATAAAATAAATGCTTTTAGATGTCTTAAAAAATAAGAAAAAAAAAAAAAAAACCTCTTGTTGCAGTATCAAATTCCAGATTTAATCTCAATCATCTACATGGTGGCTCACAACCATCTCTTGCTCCAGGCCCAGGGGATCTGATGCCCTCTTCTAACCTCCAAAGGAATTGCATACATCTGCTGACAGACATGCATGCACTCAAAACACTCATTTACATAAGGCAACAATCAAAATGCTTTAAAAATGAAGTGAATTTGGAAAAGTGTTATTTTGGTTGTGGGAATCTTACCTTAGCTTCAGGTTCAAAGGTCTAGAGCTTTTATTCTCTTCAATGGCTTTCATGCCTTTGCTGTTTCTTCTTCTTTTTTTCCATTGTATTATTTTTTTCTTTTTGATGATTGTCCAATTGACAGTCTCCTTCACCTTAAAGCTTTGCAATTTTATAGGTCTCACTTGTCAATTGTTGATATTAGAGCACAAGCCATTGGTGTTCTGTTCAGGAAATTGGCCCTATGTGTTTGAGGCTTTCACCCACTTTTTCTTCTATCGGGTTTCATGTAGAGGTTATTCTATCACTTAGACTTGAGCTTTGTACAAGGAGATCAGAATGGATTAGTTTGCATTCTTCTACATGCTCACTACTAGTTTAACCAATAACACTAGTTGAAATTGCTGCTTTATCAAGGCTAATGTGGGGAGTGCTAGAAGCTTGGGTTACTTGGTTCACCTGGATGGAACCCCAGACTCTCTCTTGTTAAAGAACCTCTAGGTTCTCCCCAGCTACCACCCTCTCCTCCAGCCATAGTGATGGCAAAGGCAAAAGAAAACTTTAAATCCAGTTCTTCCAGGAAAGGAAGACTCTCATGGGCTTTGCAGAGAATGTTCCATTTTACACTTGTACATTGTCTTTACCATCTGCCAGGATATCACATTCAACAGGTTAAAGTAGTGTAAAATACTTGAATGAGCTTGTATTTTATCATTAATATTACTGAGAATGTCTGTTTCCCAGGCTGAAGTGATTCATTCATTATTCTGGTCTTCCTCTAGTGCTTTGTAATTGGTGGTAATTATTATGCTTTTCTTTTTAATACAAAAATGTATGATGATAAAAACCTGAAAAGGTAAAAAAAAAAGAAAGGAAAAGAAAAAAGATGCTGTCTTTTTTCCACAGGATGGCTTTAGCTCCTCTGTCAAAGATCAAGTGAGCATAGGTATGTGGGTTGATTTCTGGGTCTGTAATTCTATTCCATTGATTTGCAAGCCTGTCTTTTTACCAATACCATATAGATTTTCATCATTATTGTTCTGTAATTCATTCTTGAGGTCAGGGATGTCGATTCACCCAGAAATTCATTTTTTGTTATTCCAATTGAATTTGCAAAGTCTCTTTCTTACTCTATGAACATTTGAGTTGGAATTTTGATGGTGTTTACACGTATCTATAGAATGTTTTTGTAAGGTGATCATTTTTACTGTATTAATCCTGACAATCCATGAGCATGGGAGATCTTTACATCTTCTGAGATCTACTTCAAAATTTTTCTTCAGAGATTTGAAACTTTTGTTCTACATATCTTTCACTTTCTTGGTTAGAGTCATACTAAGGGATTTTATATTATATTTGACTACTATAAAGGTTGATCTTCACTTAATTTCTTTCTCGGTCTGTTTATACATTGAGTAGGGGAAGGCTACTGATTTGTTTGAGATAATTTTATATCCAGCCACTTTGCAGAACTTGTTTATCAGGTTTAGGAAATCTCTGGTGGAATTTTTGGGGTCACTGAAGTATAATGTCATGACATCTGCAAGTGGGAATATTTTGATCTCATTCTTTCTGATTTATATCCATTTGACCTTCTTTGTTGTCTAATTTCTCTAGTTAGGATTTCCAATATTATATTGAATATGTTAGGAGAGAATGGGCAGCCATGTGTAGTCACTGATTTTAGTCGGGTTGCTTAAAATTTCTCTCCAATTAGTTTGATGTTAGCTAATTTGCTGTGTATTGCTTTTTGCTATGTTTAAGTATGGGCCTTGAATTGCTGATTTTTACAAGATTTTTACGATGAAGGAGTGTTGAATTTTATCAAATGAGTTCTCAGCATTTTTTTTTTTTTTTAGTTAGTTTATATTGTAGCTTATGTTGATGAATTTCTGTATATTGAACTATCCCTACATTCCTGTGATGAAGCCTACTTTATCATGGCGACTGATGTATTTGATGTCTTCATGTATTTGGTTTGCTATAATTTTATTGAGTATGTTTGCATCAATATTCATAAAGGAAATTGGTCTGAATTCTCTTTCTTTGTTTGGTCTTTGTGTAGTTTGGGTTTAAGTTTAATTGTGGCTTTAAAGAATGAATTGGTAGTGTTCCTTCTGTTTTTATTTTCTAAAATTGTTTGAAGAACAATGGTATTAGGTCTTCCTTGAACGTCTGGTAGAATTTTGGACTAAAACTATCTGGCCATGGCCTTCTTTTTGTTGGAAGGTTTTTAATGACTTCTTCCATTTCCTTAAGGGATGTAGGCCTGTCTAAATAATTTAGCTGCTCCTGATTTAATTTTGCTAGGTGATATCTGTCTAGAAAACCATCTATTTTCACCTAAATTTTTCTGTTTTGTTTAGTATAAGCCTTTTATAGTAAGATCTGTTGATTTTTAAAATTTCCACAGTTTCTGTTGTTATACCTCTCTTTTCATTTCTGATTTTGTTAATTTGGATACTATCTGAGTACTCTGTGGCTAGTCTGGGTAAAGGCTTATTTATCTTGTTGATTTTCTCAATGAACCAGGTCCTGGTTTTGTTGATTCTTTGTACAGTTATTTTTGTTTCTACTTGGTTGATTTCAGGCCTGAGTTTGGTTATTCCCTGCCACCTACTCCTCTTGGGTATATTTGCTTTTTTTCCTAGAGCTTTTATGTATGCTGTCAATCTAGTGTATATTCTTTTCAATTTCTTTTTGGAGGTACTCAGAGTTATGGATTTTCCTCTTAGCTGTGCTTTCATTGTTTCCCATAATTTTGGTTATGTTGTCCCTTCATTTTCATTAACGTCTAAAACATCTTCAATTTCTATATTTCTTTTTAGCCAAGTTGTCTTTGAGTAAAGCATTGTTTAGCTTCCATGGTATGTGGACTTTCTGTTGCTCTTGCTCTTATTGAAGACCAGCCTTAGTCCATGGTGATCTGATAGAATGTGTAGAATTATTTAAATCTTTTTATACCTGTTGGGGCTTGTTTTGTGACCAATACATGGTCAGATTTGAAGAAGGTATCACAATGTGCTGAGGAGAAGGTACATTCTTTTGTTTTAGGATGAAGTGTTCTGTAGATATCAGTTTAGATCCGTTTGGCTCATAACTTCTGTTAATTTCATGGTGTCTCTTGTTTAGTTTCTGTTTCTATGATCTGTTCATTGATTAGAGTGGGATGTAGAAGTCTCCCTCTATTATTGTACGAGATACAATCTCTGCTTTGAGCTTCAGCAAAGATTTTTATGAATGTGGGTCCTTTTGCATTTGGAGCATCAATGTCCAAAATTGATAGTTCATCCTGTTAGGTTTTTTTTGTTGTGTCCTTCCTTACTTTTTTTGATCTTTTGATTGAAAATCAATTTTATTTGATATTAGAATTGCTAATTCAGCTTGTTTCTTGAAATGTCTTGCTTGGAAAAAAGTTCTAGCCTTATATTCTGAGGTAGTGACTGCCTTTTTCACTATGGTGCATTTCCTGTGTGCTGCAAAATGTTGGGGTCTTATTTATATATCCAGTCTGTTATTTTATGTCTTTTTATTGAGGAGTTGGGTCAATTAATATGAAGAGATAATAAGGGAAAGTGATTGTTGCTTCCTATTATTCTTGTTGTTAGTGGTGGAATGTTTATGTGAGTATCTCTTTTTGGGTTTGTTGAAAGTAGATTAATTTCTTGCTTTTTCAGGGTGTTGTTTTCTTCTTGTCTATGAGTTTTCCATATATTATCCTTAGTAGGGCTAGATTTATGGAAAGATGTTGTGTAAATTTGTTTTGTTCGTGGATTATCTTGATTTCTCCATTTCTGGTAATTGAGAGTTTTACTGGTTATTGTAGCATGTTATTGTATGACATAGGCCCAGAATTTTCTGGCTGTTAGAGTTTGCTAAGAAGTCTGGTATATTACTTAATGTTCTGGCCTTATATGCTACTTGACCATTTTTCCTTACTGTTTTTAACATTCTTCCTTTGTTTTGTGCACTTGGTGTTTTGACTATTATGTGACCGGAGGAATTTCTTTTCTGACCCTACCTATTCAGAGTCTCTAGGCTGCTTCTGTGTTTATGAACATCTCTTTCTTTAGGTTAGAGTAGGTTTTTTTTCTATAATTTTATCAAATATATTTCCTGGTCCTTTATGTTGGGAATCTTTGTGCTCGTCTATACCCATTATCATTATGTTTGGTCTTCTTATTGTGTTCTGAATTTCTGAATGTTTTGGCTTAGAAACTTTTCTCATTTTATATTTTTTGACTGGTGTGTCAATGTTTTCTATGGTATCTTCTGGCCATATGATTCTTTCTTCTATCTCCTGTGTTCTATTGGTGATGCTTGCATTTATGACTTCTCCTTTATTTTCTAGGTATTCAATCTCCAGTGTTGTCTCCTGTTGTGATTTATTTACTGTTTCTATTATTTCTCCTGTTAGAAGACCTTGTTACACAACAACAGGACAGATTCTAGAGATGGATGGAAATAGATATGGTAGATATAGGAAAATGTGAAAAAATGAGGGAAAAATAAAGAAAAGAGACACCTAGAAAGAAGAGAAAATAAGTGAAAAGTGGGAGATGGAGAGAGGGGAGAATGTCAAGGTGGCAAGCCTTTTATTCTAGAAGAAATATGCAATGCTTTTTCCAGTTTTCACTGAAGAACTTGTGAACGTGAGGCAGCCATTTACTTGAACATCATTGAGCTTTTTCTCTTATTTTTGTTGTTATCAACTCTGTGCCAAACTTTAGTTATTGTTCGTTTTATCACTGCATTATTTTAGTCTGCTTGATGTAATGGAGCACTATAATCTGAAAAATTTGTATAGATCAATATAAAATTATTTAATTTGTTATGGCTTAAAGTGTTATACAACCCTAAGAGCAGGTGGCAGCTCCAGTTGTCTCTGGTGAAATACTTCTTTAGACCTCTCATCATGTATGGGCAAGGCACTCCTGCCATCACTGTGAATAATTATGGTTGTTAATATGACCTAGATTACTCATCATCATCTTCACTGGTGCAACCATGGAGAAGTTGCTTATATTCTAGTAAGTAACACCACTCATGTTTATGCAGGGAGTTAAATTCAAACTCATTATGTCATGCATACATAAAAATGCCTGACAGTAGAGGCTTGTTAACTTCTGCCTCAGTGAGATCATGACTTCAATATCTATGCAAAGTCCAGAAGATGCTGTTACATAACAGTTCTCCTAGCCATGTGTTCTTGTGGTCTTTTGTCGTGGCATTTTGATTAAAAGCACCCATTAGCTTGTACTACACAAATCAAAAGTCTCTATAGGTTTTGAAAGTAAGTAGAGTCTGATAGAAATAACTATATTATTGTTTATTGTTTATTATTATTATTATTTTTATTAATCCATATAATCATCATCATTTCCATCATTATAATTTTATGTAAATAGGCCTTTTGGCTTCCTCTGTACTACTTGTGTTCCTGGTAGCCTCTAAAACTATGGAGAGTATTGGATCCACTGTAACTGAAGTTGCAAATGGTTTTGAACCACTTTGTGAGTGCTGTGAGTTAAATACCAGTGCCCCGGAAGAGCAGCCAGTTCTTTTGACTACTAAAGCCATTTCTTCAGCTCCACAGTCATTGTCTCTAAATGTCAGAAATAGGAAAATGATGCTTATAGTTGTGGTATTCCTCTCTAAAATTCCTCTTCAGGGTTTGCTACTTTATTGTATTTTAGTCAAGACAATAATTTTTAGGACTGCACTTGAAAACCTGCTGTTGTTTCTTTAGAGATTTGATAAGAGAAATGTAAATGACCAGTTATAGTCTTTTTAGCACAAGAATTTACTTTTTCTCTTCTGGTTTTTGTTCTTTGGCTTTCTCATCTCTTCTCTAATCATTATATGATCACTTTTCAAATGTCTGGAAGCATAGTATTAGCTGCTCTCTAGAAAAGGGGGTGCTGTACAACTGTGTTCAGTCTGAGTTCATTCTTAAAAATTGAATTACTTAGTATTTTATATTGTAGCATCCATACAAGAAAAATACAGAGAATGACACTGAAAGAGACAAGTGAGGCTTTATTAGCTGGTGGTCAAGAGCAGTTTCATGTTTCAATATCTCTTGATGATGAAACTCAGGGGCACAGTAATTTCAAAGTCTAAAAACACAAACACCACAATTTATATCAATGTTACTTGAGGATCAGAGTAACTTTGAAACACTAATTTCTGTCAGAACATACTAATAATTTTAGATAGTACTTTTGAGTTATACTTTTTTTAGTTAATTACTTTATGTTAAGTTTGTATAAACATTAATTATTTAAGTTAATGATCTGGACTATGTGAATTCAATTGCATTTCTAGGGTAGATGGTGTGAGTGGGTAAAACTAAGAATTGTCTAGGTAAGCAGAAAACAGTTAGGATAAAACGACATGATGATAATAACTTCAATAATTCTGTGAGAACATATGTGAGATTTTATTTGCATCCTGATTCACTGAAAGTAGAGATACAGGCTTCGGTGAGAGGCTGAGTGGGTGTAGGGAAGTGAACCTGTAGCCTCTGCATCAGCAGTAAGCAATCTTAACCTCAACAACATCATTGGGGAAGAGATTTAGACTATGTTTTTTTTTTTTTTACATTAAAAATGCAATTTATTTGTTCAAGATTCCTGAATCCAATTTTCTTATTTTACTAATTAAGTTTATTTTTGACAATTTTGTATAATATTAAAATATATTGTGGTTAACATTTTTTTTAAAACAAATTTATTTTACAAAACAAAGATAAATGTACAGATTTTAAACATTTTTTGCTTAAAATTATACATTTTTGTCAGTACTTTTTTTCAGATTTTAACATAATTTTTACATAAAACTATATGAATACATTTTTTAGTCAGTACTTGATTTTTTTCAAGGTTTGATTGTATGCCTTGAAAACTTAATAGTTACAACAAGCTAAAGTAAAACAAAATGTAACATGGAAATAGTTAAAGTTTTCTTGTTTTGTAAATATTTTTTTTGTTTTGTTTTGTTTTCTTTATTTCTTGGACTTCATACAGTCTGTGAGTTGTTTCTGGGGGAGTGCAAGCCTCTGGGGTTAGCATCCCACTATCAGTGACTGCATATTATGTCTGTTCTTTTGTGACTGGGTTATCTCACTCAGGATGATATTCTCTAGATGCAGCCATTTTCTTAAGAATTTGGTTAAGTCATTGTTTCTGGTGGCTGAGTAGTATTCCATTGTGTATATGTACCACAATTTTTGTATCCATTCATCTTCTGAAGGACATCTGGGTTCCTTCCAGCTTCTGGCTATTATAAATAGAGCCGCTATAAACATTGTGGTGCATATATCTTTGTTGTGTATTAAAGTGTCTCTGGGTTATATGCCCAGAAGTGGAATATCTGGGTCTTCAGGTAGTACTATATCCAATTTTCTGAGGTATCGCCAGACTGATTTCCAGAGTGCTTGTATTAGCTTGCAACCCCACCAAGAGTGGAGAAGTGTTCCTCTTTCTCCGCAGCCTCGCCAGCATCTGCTGTAATCTGAGTTTTGGATCTTGGCCAATCTGACTGGTGTGAGGTGGAATCTCAGGGTTGTTTTGATTTGCATTTCCCTGATGGCTAAGGATGTCCAGCACTTCCTCAGATGTTTCTCGGCCATTCAGTGTTCGTCAACTGAAAACGTTTTGTTTAGCTCTGTACCCCATTTTTTAATAGGGTTATTTGATTCTCTGGTGTCTAGCTTTTTGAGTTCCTTGTACACCTTAGATATTAGGCCTCTATCTGATGTGGTGTTGGTAAAGATCTTTCCCATTCTGTTGGTTGCCGTTTTGTTTTCTTGACTATGTCCTTAGCCTTACAGAAACTTTGCAATCTCATTAAGTCCCATTTGTTAATCTTTGACCTTAGAGCTTGAGCCATTGGTATTTTGTTCAGGAAATTTTCTCCTGTGCCTATGTGTTCTAAGGTTTTCCCTACTTTCTCATCTAATAGTTTCAGTGTATCTGGTTTAATGTGGAGATCTTTGATCCACTTACACTTGAGCTTTGTACAAGGAGATAAGAAA
Organism: Micromys minutus; assembly: GCF_963924665.1. NCBI lineage: Eukaryota > Metazoa > Chordata > Mammalia > Rodentia > Muridae > Micromys > Micromys minutus. The sequence goes on along the minus strand of NC_137972.1, from coordinate 17,361,261 downwards.
GGGTCTATTTTCATTCTTTTGCATGCTGAGTGACAGTTGGACCAGCACCATTTGTTTAATAGGCTGTTCTTTTTCCATTGAATGTTTCCTGCTCTTTTGTCAAAAATCAGGTGACCATATACATGAGGGCTCATTTCTGGATCTTCTATTCTATTCCATTGATCCACATGCCTATTTCTGTACCAGTACCATGCAGTTTTCAGCACAATTGCCTTGTAATATAGCTCGAGGTCAGGGATAGTGATTCCCGCAGATGTTTTTTTGTTTTTGAGGATGGATTTAGCTATTCTAGGTCTTTTGTTATTTTATATGAAATTGCACATTGATCTTTCCAATTCTATTAAGAACTGGGTTGGAATTTTGATGGGGATTGCATTGAATCTGTAGATTGCTTTTGGTAGCATGGCCATTTTTAAGATGTTGATTTTTCCAATCCATGAGCATGGGAGATCTTTCCGTTTTCTGAGATCCTCCTCAATTTCTTTCTTTAGAGGTTTGAAATTCTTGTCATACAGGTCCTTCACTTTCTTAGTTAGATTCACACCAAGGTATTTCATAGTTTTTGTGACGATTGTGAAGGGTACCTTTTCCCTATTTTCTTTCTCCACATGTTTGTCCTTTGAGTATAGGAAGGCTACTGATTTGTTTGAGTTAATTTTGTATCCAGCCACTTTGCTGAACTTGTTTATCAGCTGTAGGAGTTCTCTGGTGGAATTTTTGGGGTCACTCAAGTACACTATCATGTCATCGGCAAAGAGTGATATTTTTATCTCTTCCTTTTTGATTTGTATCCCCTTGATCTCCTTTTGGTGTCTAATTGCTCCAGCCAGGACTTCCAGTACTATGTTGAATAGGTAGGGGGAGAGTGGGCAGCTTTGTAGAGTCCCTGATTTTAGTGGGATTGTTTCAAGTTTCTCGCCATTAAGTTTGATGTTTGCTGTTGGTTTGCTGTATATTGCTTTTATTATGTTTAAGTATGGGCCTTGGATTCCTGTTCTTTCCAGGACTTTTAACATGAAGGGATGTTGGATTTTGTCGAATGCTTTCTCAGCGTTTAGTGAGATGACCATGTGATTTTGGTCTTTGAGTTTGTTTATATGGTGGATTACATTGATGGATTTCCTTATGTTAAACCATCCCTGCATCCCAGGGATGAAGCCTACTTGGTCATGATGAATGATCTTTTAGATGTGTTCTTGCATTCGGTTTGCTAGGATTTTGTTGAGTATTTTTGCATCAATGTTCATAAGTGAGATTGGTCTGAAGTTCTCTTTCCTTGTAGGGTCTTTGTGTGATTTAGGTACGAGGGTTATTGTAGCCTCAAAAAATGAGTTGGGTAATATTCCATCTGATTGTATCTTTTGGAATAGTTTGGCGAGTATTGGTGTTATATCCCCAATAAATGTCTGATAAAATTCTGCACTGAACCCGTCTGGACCTGGGCTTTTTTTGGTTGGGAGGCTTTTGATGACTTCTTCTATTTCTTTAGGTGTTATAGGGTTATTTAGATGGTTTACTTGGTCCTGGTTCAACTTTGGGACCTTGTATCTGTCTAGGAATTCATCCATTTCCTCCAGATTTTCCAAGTTTGTAGAGTATAAGTTTTTGTAGTAAGATCTGATGATTTCTTGAATTTCCTCAGTTTCAGTTGTTATGTCACAACTTTCCTTTCTGATTTTGTTAATTTGCATATTCTCTCTTTGCCCTCTAGTTAGTCTGGCTAGGGGTTTATCAATCTTGTTGATTTTCTCAAAGAACCAACTCTTTGTTTTGTTGATTTTGTCAATGGTTCTTTTTGTTTCTATTTGCTCTATTTCTGCCCTAATTTTGATTATTTCTTGCCGTCTACTCTTTTTGGGTATATCTGCTTCCTTTTGTTCTAGGGCTTTTAGCTCTGCTGTCAGGTTGCTGATGTGAGCTCTCTCCAGTTTCTTTTTGGAAGCACTTAGGGCTATGAGTTTTCCTCTCAATACTGCTTTCATTGCATTTCATATGTTTGGGTATGTTGTGTTTTCGTTTTCGTTGAATTCTAGAAAATTCTTAATTTCTTTCTATATTTCTTCTTTGTCCCTGCTATCCTTTAACAGAGCGTTGTTTAGTTTCCATGTGTATGTTGGCTTTTTGTTGTCTTTGTAGTTGTTAAAGACCAGCCGTAGACCATGGTGATCTGAGAGGATGCATGGGAGTATTTCAATCTTTTTATATCGATGGAGGCACAGTAAATATCTTCAACAAAATCGTAGAAGAAAACTTCCCTTAGTTGATATTCTTCTCCCTCTTTTAATCCTATTATCCTTAGGTTCGGTCTTCTCATTGTGTCTTGGATTTCCTGGACATTTTGGGTTAGGAGCTTTTTGTTTTTTGCATCTTCTCTGGCTTTTTTGTCTATGTTTGCAATGTTGTCTTTTGCCCCCGAGATTCTCTCTTCAATCTCTTGTAATCTATTGGAAATGCTTGCTTCTGTGACTCCTGATTTCTTTTTTAGGTGTTCTACCTCTAGGGTTATCTCTTTTAATGTTTTCTTTATTTTGTCAATTTCCGTTTTAAATTCCTTCTTCCATTCCTTCATCTCTTTGGTTTTGTTTTTCTTTAGTTTTTGAGTTCTTTGAGTGTTTTTCTTGTTTCTTCTTTAAAAACTTCTGAATCTTTTTGCTTTTCCTCCCTTTCTTGTTTAAGTATCTCTATCAGCGTCTTGAGGTATGATTTCAGGTCTGTGTCTTCTTTTTCTGGAGTGTTTGGAATTCCGATGTTTGCTGTAATGGGAGAGCTGGGTTCTGGTGTTGCTATATTGTCTTGGTTTCCTTGGGATATACTCTTTCTCTTTCCTCCTGCCCTTTTGTTGTCAGTGATATGTTCTTTCCTTTCCCTTGTCTCTGGTCTGTGTCCATGGTTCTCCACTGGTCCAGGTGTCAGATGGGCCAAGCCCTGTTTTATGCCTCAGAGTCATCGGGTGTGAGCAGAATTTCCAACGTTCTCTTTCTGGTTGCTGGATCAGGCACGGCAGGGCAGGGCAAGGTAGGGGGTGCACTTTCTATGTGCACTCTGCAGAGATCTCTCTGATCCCCTGCAGCCTAGGTCTCCCACTCACCAGTTGCTTAGCCTCTATGAGCCGCTGTTCCGGGTGGCAGATGGGCCAGGCTCTGCTCTGCGTCCTGAAATCACCTCCAGGAGGAAACAGAAGTTCTAATTTTCTGTTCCCAATCACTGGATCGGGCAAGGCAGGGCAGGGCAAGTTAGGGTGTGCACTTTACGTGTGCACTCCGCAGAGATCTCTCTGCTCCCCGGCAGCCCAGGTCTCCCACCCACCTAGACTATGTTTTTTAATTTCAACCAAAGTTGCATTTGTTATTCATTATTTTTCATTAATTCTTTTCTTTCTTTTAAAGCAGAATCATTGGTATTTTTTGAACAATCCCCAAACGTATCTGCCCATTAGAAATATTACACATGATGAGGTCTACCTTGTCTGCATGGTAGACATGATGCATGACATCTAGCATCTCTGGTCTACCAACTAGGTCTGCTGAGTCTCATAACTAGTTTGAGTTCTGGAAATACAGGACTTTGGACAACATAGTGTAAGCATACTCCAAACAAGAAACATGGCTTAGTGGATAGCAAACTTCATATAAAATTAGGGACCTGAGGCTGGTCCCTGAAATCCACATAAAAATGAAGGGAGAAAACCAATTGAAACAAGTTACCCTATTACCTTCACATGTTTTCTGAAGTTCCTTTTCTTTATTCATGAATATACAAAATATACAAAATAACTTTTTTAAGTTCCGTTCAATTGATCTGCCATCCTCTTATCACTTAAAAAGTTTTATAAAGTTACTGAATAGAAATGGTATTGGATATCTAAATCATCAATAATTACAAAAATCATGATAGTTTGATGGTTACTATTAAAATATCAATCACTCTCCATGTAATATATAAGGTAAAAAAATAAAACAAAATCCTTACAGTTAGGTTAAAAAAAAAAAAACCTTCAAAATTTACAAGCAATCACCATTGGCCTTTTGACTAAGATTGAGTGAAAAATATAAACTAAACATATAACAGATATTTTGGGTTTTATAATTAAAGAAAATTATACAAGTGACTATGTGTTACCATATATTAAATTCACATGTGTATGGTTTCTTAGATGAACAGTTACGAGGAATGAATTGCTTTCCATACAGATAATGGCAGCTATGATACTTCTTTTCTGAATAATCATTTCTATGTAAAAATAATTTTAAAAAATCAGAAATCATAAGGTAGTCATTAGAAATCACATTTAAAAAACATTTAGAGTTAGAATTAGCTAAAATGAGCACAGGCCAAAGAGATCAATATGCATTGTTACAGGAGGAAAACAAAAGGTCATGAGTAGGTGATGACCTATAATTGTGAAAGAGTAAGTCAACGGACAACATCAGACACAAGCTAATCCAACACTCTCTGGGAAGTAGGATTGAGATTCAATTAAATAGCAAATGGAACAAGGCTTTAGCAGTGGTTCTCTTTCTACCTAATATTGTGAAACTTTAACACAGGTCTTCATGATGTGGTGACCCCTAAAATTATTTTGTATCTACTTCATTAATGTAAATTTGCTACTGGTGAGAATTATAATGTAAATATCTGATATGCAGTATATCTTCTATGGTCCCCTGTGAAAGTGCCCTTAAGTTGTTAATACGGTAACAATTCACAGATGGGGAGACATTATTTTAGAGTTACAAACTTCCTAAAATGATATGTAAATTTTTCCAGAGATTCCAGTAGAGTAAAATGACAGAAGTTTAAGATATTTTAAGGCTAACATTTACTGTTATGGCCCACAGACTGCTTCTACCATATCTGAGTTCTCTTCTTATTTCAAGAGCTTCTTCTGTGCAACACAGAGACAGGGCACATATGTACAGCAATCTTATTACCCTCAGCAAAGCCCATTTTATCAAAATATTTTACTTACAGGGTGTGTTGTGTTTTAATGTCATTGTCCCAGAACCTGGAACTGTTGGTTCCATCCATTTTGAGAAGAATCCATCCATTAATTTTAAACAGTAACAGATTTTCCTGTTGAGTACAGAAAATCTTAACCCAAAGTGAGTATAAAATTCAAATTCAAATTCTTTTTTTTTTTGCTTCCTAAATTTTTTTTGAATTTGTATATATCATTGAAATTTGAGACAGAATTTGACCACATAGCCCAAATTAGCCTAGAGTCTCACTATATAACCCAAACTGGCCTCAAGCTCATGGTGGGCCTCCTGTGTCAGCTTCTCAAGTGCTAGAGTTAAAGGAAAGATTTACCACGCTGAGTGAAATGTCCCTTCATTACTGAATGCAATGTTTGGGTCTTACTGCACAGAACATGCCAGCTGAATCTCATTCCCTGCTGGGGTTTTCTTGTAGCATTAAGCTTAGAATGCTTGAAAGTCCTCCCTATATTTTCACCAAGGATAATACTAAATCACCATGAGCAAGTATCACGTGACCTCCAGAACATTCAGTTTGATCTTCATGCCAGTATTCCCAGTGTCACCAGTTACAAAAAGACAGAAAATCAGGAATGTGTGACCTACCAGCTCTTCCTTGGAGTCTATGTCCAGAAGGTGAGCATTCAGTTCCTCACAGGCAGACTTACTCTCTGCCCAAGTTTTGGCTCCACGAAAAAAATGGTAGAAATTGTTTCCAAAGGCAATCCAGTCATGTGAGCAAACATCACAGGAGTCTAGGAAATGCACATGTGTGAAATGGGTGCTCAGCACTAGAATGACCCTTTATTAATATGACAACTAGGCTTTTGTGCAATTCACTCTTACTACATAGAGAGCAAAGTTTCACAAGTGCCTTTGCTGGGGTCCAGGTTGATGCAAGGTTCAAGGATGCTCAGCCAGTTTCCTGCCCATGTCCTATTCTTCAGTCCCAAGAAGGTATAAAACTGATGAGTAATTGTTTGGAAATTTTATTTGACAATAATTAGTGATTTCAAATTATTGATTTAAATTTTCTTTATAAAAAGCAATACAAATTGCCTCCTTTGAGAAAAGCAAAATTAAATATTATACTTGTCCTAATGATGTTCCCATATGTAAGTTGGTAAATGACATGTAATCAGATAAATAGGAACTAAAACAATTTTAAATCTTCAGTTACTTTCTATAATAGTGGGTCTGAGTACACAGAATTAAAATACATAAGTAGATTTAAGTAGTATTTTAACTATTTAATAAATATAATTTGAATTTTTTATTTATGTAACATTTATAATCACCCAAGGTTAAGTTACTAACATTTATTCTTATAAACATGAAGGTATTTACTTGTCTGTTTCTTATTTCACAGTGATGAAAGCTGCATGTATGTATTTAGAAAGTATAAATTACAATTCTTGATTTTGTTACTTTATTGAAATATTCTTATAATTCAAAATAATTTTGCAGGTAATATATGTCTAAAAAAGTATATAAAATTAATAAAGCTAATGCTTTCTAAGATAGTATAGATAAAACTGAAATATCTCATTTTAAATCTATGCCTACTATAAAGACACATATTGACCATTTTAATGAGTACTATGCAAATATCCTACTAGGTTCAGATACTTTAACTGTGAGAATTACTGCACTTATATTCTTTTTTTTAAAAAACGACTTTATTTTACAAAACAAAGATAAATGTACAGATTTTAAACATTTTTTGCTTAAAATTATACATTTTTGTCAGTACTGTTTTTTCAGATATTAAAATAATTTTTACATAAAACTATGTGAACATATTTTTTTTAGTCAGTACTTGATTTTTTCAAGGGCTTGACAGTATGCATTGAAAACCTAATAGTTACAATAAGCATAAAGTACATGCAAAAAAAAAAAAAAACGCAACGTGGAAATAGTCAAAGTCTTCTTGTTTTGTAAATATATATATTTTTTGTTTTCTTTATTTCCTGGACTTCATACAGTCTGAGAGTTGTTTCTGGGGGAGTGCAAGCCTCTGGGGTTAGCATTCCAATATCAGTGACTGCATATTATATCTGTTCTTTTGTGACTGGGTTATCTCACTCAGGATGATATTCTCTAGATGCAGCCATTTTCTTAAGAATTTGGTCAAGTCATTGTTTCTGGTGGCTGAGTAGTATTCCATTGTGTATATGTACCACAATTTTTGTATCCATTCATCTTCTGAAGGACATCTGGGTTTTTTCCATTCTGAAGTATGAAAATAAATAGTTTAATAGATCACGAAATAAGTGTGTGCATTCTAATTTGACGAAGAGTACATGTCTCTTTTATTTCTTTATTTTTTTTTTTAATTTAAAATTTTCATACTTTAGACACAGCGTCAGTTTTTCCGGTTTGAAATGATACATCATTAAAACAATTACATATGTAACAGCAAGTAAACTTGAACACTGTAGTTAAAATTCAGTTCTTATTGCAAAGGGAAAAAGAAATCAGTTAGTCTTTTCCAGGTTTGAGTGATGTTGTTTCAGGATTCCGGTGGTGTCAGTGCAGAATCAGCTTTTGAAAATATTAGTACCCTCTAAAGGTTCACAAGCTAGTAGGATGGATTTTAAGTCAGAGAGATAGACAGTGAAGACGATAAAATCAACTAAAGAGAGCCCTACATAATTTGGTTTTGGATTTGTAACATTCTAACTCTGCTGAATCATAATATTTCAAATACTTATTCAACTTAGAATGTTTTGTCTACATATTTTTTTTTTACCAGATACTTCCATGTGAATTTGTAGTTTGACTTTCTCTTTTTATAGTTGATTTACTGGTATCCTTTATCTGTATTTTTGTTTTACACAGTTTCCCCAATTTTCTTTCTTTTATCTCTGAACTATTCACACACATTCTTTTCCTATGCAGTCTTTAACTATTTTCAATATTTGCAGACTTTTGTGAATAACCATCAGAACATTTTTACTTCTGTGTCCAACTAGCCTTATTTTGCTTTTGTTGCTGTGATAAACACCATGAAAAAAAACAACTTGGGTAGGAGTTTTAATTGGGGTTCAGGTTGTTGTCAAGGAAGCCAGGGCAGGGACTCAAGAGAGGAACCTGGAGGCAGGAGCTACAACAGAGACCTTAGAGGAAAGTTACTTGAAGTTTGAGCTAAAACTGCCGAGTTTAACCAGCCAGCCAGAGTTCAGAAAAAACTAGAAAGGTTGAGTGTATTCACCATTAAGCCTCAGAAATGACAATTACATCACACAAATAAAAATAAGTTTTGTAGTATAATTTCCTTATTGTTTTGCAGATAATAATCACATTATGTAAAGCAGAAAGATAGCAAAAATCTAGTACTTTAAGAGATATAGCACATATATCTGAAATAGCTTACAGTGTTTATTTTATGTTGCTTCAAGGCTTTCCATCAGTTTAACAAGTACACACCAAATGTCTTTGCTGCATTTTTCCTAATATTTCTCAATAAGTACATGAGGAGGTTGGGAAAGCCTACCCACCCCACAAACTGCAAAGTTATGTTTGGCTATCAGAGGCTTCTGTTGTGCCAAGCAGGAAGCATATTGCCCTGAAGATAACTCTGGTCACCACCTGTCCAGTTCAGGTTAGGAATCATGTTAAATACCATAAACAAGAGTCTTAATAATCTTTTCTCAGCATCCAGATGGCAGAATCCAATTTAGATATTAGAACACTACTTCAATATATCATCTTATTTTTTATGGTTTACTTTTTTTAAAAAACAACTTTATTTTAAAAAAACAAAGATAAATGTACAGACTTCAAGCATTTTTGGATAAAAGTATACAAATACATTTCTGTCAGGGCTTGGATTTTTTTGTTAAAGCTTTGATAGTGTGCATTAAGATCTTGCTAGTTACAATGAGCATAAAGTACATGTAAAACATGATGTAACCTGGAATTAGTCAAAGTTTTCTTGGTGTGTAAGGATTAAGCATAATGGCTTTTTCTTTTTTTTTTTCATTTCTTGAACTTCATATAGTCTGTGAGTTGTTTCTGGGGTGTTCAGAGCTTTCTGGGATTAGTATCCAATTATCAGTGACTGCATATTATGTCTATTCTTTTGTGACTGGGTTATCTCACTCAGAATGATATTCTCTAGATGCATCCATTTTCTTAAGAATTTCATAAAGTCATTGTTTCTGATAGCTGAGTAGTACTCCATTGTGTAAATGCACCACAATATTCATAGCAGCTCTATTTATAATAGCCAGAAGTTGGAAAGAACCCAGATGTCCTTAAGTAGATGAATGGATACAAAAATGATGGTTTACTTTTTATTGCACTTTCAATAGGACGTTGTTTTTATCTTTTATTTTAAAAATACAAATAAAATAAAACACAAGCTTTTGAACTTTATTATCATCTCCCTTCAGGTCTTTATTTTACTTTGTTTATGGATTTTTTTTCTTATTGTGAAATCTTTTATAATTTATTACTACTTTCTAGCGTCCCTTATAATGTTAATTTTCTTTTGTTGTTTTTGTTCTTGTATTCAACATTGTTTCTCCTTTAATTTCCCCTATTTGTGAATTTTTAAATGTCCTGTCTATTTGCTATTTCTGCATTTGTCCCAGATACTTTTTAATTTTATAGCACACTCTACATTAGCTTGGACATTTCCCTATCTCTGGTAACTGATGACATATTAGTGAACTTGAGTATATTTTGATAAAGCAGTAGTTTTTTCCTCTCCTCTATTAGTTGTTCTGGGTTTTATGTCTTCAATAATGGGCTGGTCAGTAAAAAGACCTCCAAATGAGATGTGAAGGCATCCAAACCAATGATGCACATATAGTCTGAAAATGAGTAAATAAATAAGAATTCTGTAAGTAAAGAACTCAGTGAAAGAAAAAACTAAACAAAATGAACAAATGCATAAGCAAACAAAAACAGAACAAAACAAATAAATCAACCAAGAAAACAAAACAAAACAAGAAGCCACAATGACACTGTTAACAGTAAATGAGGACAAATAGGAAAAAAAAACCAAACTGAACAAAGATAATGGGGCCTGGTCAGAACATATTACATTCACTGCTACAATATATGTAGTGGTAATCAATATATGTAGCAATCAATGGGGATATAACTACAACTTTCATACACTGTGTAAAAAAGAGATGTAAAACTGAGTATCCATAGATAGAAAAAAAATCAGACAAAAATTAAATACGAAATAGAAAAAATAGGGCATAAAATGTGCTTGATTAAATTGTAGTATAAATAGACACAAAGGAAGAATATGAAACGAATGTCTAAGGACAAAAAAACTTCTGAGTCCCAAGTATTCTCCAGTAGGGATCCCCTGTGTGGCGTAATATAATAAAGATATAAATGATGCAATGTAAAAAAATTGTTAAAATTAGTGAGGAAAACCACAAAAGGAAATGTTAAAATATGTCCGATTGCAACACAGCTCCTCCAAGTGCAGAACGTGTGAGATGAGATAGCTGATAATAAATAACTGTTACCTGACCAAGATTGTAGTATTCACCAAAGGCATCTGTCACAATCATCTGGGAAAATTTTAAATATCTTTTACATATCTCAGGGACAATATACAAGCTAAAGGAATATGTGATGATAAATCTGGCATTGTAAAAAATACACGATAATGATCATGGATATGTAAATAAAACAGAGTTAACAGAAAGAGGCAGAGAAGAATATATTTAATGAGCTGTGCATGTGTGTTAAATCTCCCACAAAAGACCCCATCATGATTTATATACACCACCCCTCAATAAAAAATATAATTAGACGTTTGGGTACCAAGCAATAACCCAACCAATCAGATAAACATCTAACAAAATTACAGGAAGTACGAATATTTGAAAACATTTTTCATCTCTTTGTATATGTTTGTGTGTGCATGTACATATGTTTATGTGTATACTTATGGAAATCAGAAGACAGCCTTAAGTGTCATTTAATAGGTGCCCCTACCTTGTTTTCATGTATACTCTTTGTTTATAAATTTTTGTTGTAGGTTTTCGGTTTCTTTGTTTATATACTGACCCCGTTTTCTCAAAGGACATTTGATTTTCATTTTTCTTATTTAATGTCTAAGAGTAGAATTTGCATGGCTGTGGGTAAGCTCTTCTTTTTTTCTTATTGCTTTATTTTTTTTTAAATGGGATACATTAACAGATTTTAAAGGCATTTTGGTATAGCTCTTCTTGCATAGCCTTCTGGCCATTTTCTGACTTGCGAATATTTTCACATTAAGCCACACTCATAGTATTAAGTCCTAGCCTTTGTTGTTTTGATTTACAGTTACCTCTAGTTAATTCAAATTCATTTGATATTATTTTTAAGCCATGTAAGCAAGGGGAAAACAGCATGAATGGTTGATTTTTTTTTTAATTCACTATACTTACATCTATAATTTTCTTGAAAAAATACCATATTCACTTATATTTATAGTACATTATGTTTTCTTCACATTCTCCTGTTATTTTCTTTCCTTTTGGAAGGGAAAAATTGAGAATAGAACTCTGCATTTGTTCATTTTTCACAGTAAATTCTGTGTATCTAAGAAAGAGTCTTCAACCTAATAATCAAAAGTGCTGGAAATGAATTGTACAAAATTAATACTTACTATTATTCTTGTGACATAGAAAATCAAAAAGGAAGCTCTCTCTGCTTTGATTTTCTTCTCTAGAAAATACTGCAATAAAGATCGCATCAGTAATAAGTTCTGTTTAGTATACATTTGTTAGGGCTGCATCATTTTCAGTATTCATAGTGAGTTATTATAATCATGGTATGCTGATTATAAGACGAATACATTCCTTTTATAGTGACTTACAGTTTGAGATCTAGAAGCCCACTTTTATAACCAAAATAATGCATGAGGCTCCTAGGATGATGGTTATCAACTGCCATGTTGTCAGCCAGGAATCTAGACACCACAGAACATAGACAGGCAAGAGGTTCTCACTTTTAATGCTTGAAGACCATTGCTTATCCCAAGTCTACATAACATTGTCTAATTTTTCATAGGTAAATCCTGAAGTTCAGTTTCTTGGTGACTTTAATATCCCAGTTTTTTGCCCTCCAATGTCCTTCATGTCAATCCCTAGTTGTTTTTGTTTTTCCATTTGAAGTGCTGGGTTGGTTACCATATTTGTGTGACCCCCCCTTGCTATTTTAATATACTTCCTTTCTACTTCTCCCTCATTGTAAATTTATGTCTCCTCTTTTTCATTTTCTGATGAAATCTTGCAAGTTGCTTAATGCCAATGAAAATTTTTCTTCCAGTCACTTCTACCTGCAGCCTGTTCTCACATCGGTCCTTCCCGCCCACCCCTGGCTCCACATTGGAGATCATCAGCTTAAACACAATGCCTTTATGAATGTTTTCTTCATAGTTACTGAGAGACATCTGTACATTTTCTAACTTTCACTGCATAAACAAATAGTGAGAAACCTTTTCCTCACGGATAGTAAAGTTACTAATGTACAAAATCATTTAAACTAAGAATCTTGTTACCTTATATTCTAACACCATTTGACCTCTAAATTTTAATGCCATTATCTCATGAGGTATGAAACCCAATAACTCTTACTTCCAAGATGTTTTTACATTTTTCTATTTTATGCCATGTATTTATAGGACTGAATTAGTCCGAATAGTTATTTTTTAATAAAATAAAATCAATACTTTTTTGTGAATAAAATAGTTTATTATTATTATTTTTTAAAAACTTTATTTTAAAAACAAAGATAAATGTACAAATTTGAAGCATTTTTGCATAAAACTATATGAATACATTTTTGTCAGTGCTTGTTTTTTTTAAAGGTTTGATAGTGTGCATTAAGATCTTACTCGTTAAAATGAGCATAAAGTACATGTAAAACAGTATGTACCATGGAATTAGTCAAAGTTTTCTTGCTGTGTAAGGATTAAGCATAATGTTTTTTTTTTCTTTTTTTGAACTTTATATAGTCTGTGAGTTGTTTCTGGGGTGTTCAGAGCTTTCTGGGGTTAGTATCCAACTATCAGTGACTGCATATTATGTCTGTTCTTTTGTGACTGGGTTATCTTACTGAGGATGATATTCTCTAGATGCATCCATTTTCTTAAGAATTTCATAAATTCATTGTTTCTGATAGCTAAGTTGTACTTTTAAAATATCATTGGAAGAATAGAAAGTATGCATCTTCTGTTCAATTATGGGTACAGTTCTAAAAAAATAATACAAGTCTATTGAGACCGAAGTCAATAATAACATAAGGATAATAAACAGAGATCATTTAAACACTAATATGCTTCATGAAATTATCTTGAAATACTTAGGATAATGGTATAATTTAATGGTTTTGAGAGATAAACACTAACATGCAGGAATTGAATTTGAGCCCTGACAAAATACAAAGTATATTACAATACCTGTGCCTTTGCCTTCATCAAACTTTATCCTGTGCTGTAGGTGCAATGCTCTGTGAACTTTCAGTTTTTGTTTTTTCTGTTCTTTTCTCCATACAATAGATCTCTGGTCTGTCCTGGAGGCCCACTGCTTCTATTGAAATGCGGAAAATGCTCTTTCTATGTTAATAATCTACTGTTTCTTTGCTCCCACATTTGTTTTGCTTTTTTTCTGTTCTGAAAATACAGGAATGGCTTCCTTTCAGTCTTGGTGACTTGTCTCTACTGATCTACAAACTATTTATAAATGTATAAAAGAGTACAGTTCTCCCTTCCTACTGCACCAGTATAAGACTCCTTAGTTATGATGTAATCTTTTCAGAGGGAAAAATGACAGTACAGCTGTGACAATAGAAATAAATACACACTAACAATGAAAAGCTCGCCACAGGCATGATATGTTATTCTTTGCCTCTCTATCTCTCTTTCTCATTCTCTCTTATACACACATGCACAAACACACACATTTATCTCTCTCTCTCTCATACACACTTGTACAAACACACACACATTTATCTCTCTCTCTCTTTTTCTCTCTTATACACACATTCACACACACATTTTTATATTCATTTACTTCAAGGAGTGGTGGAATTATAAAAATATTGCTGTCAAATATTTATAAATTATAGTTTTATATAATTATATAGGGGGAGGAGTGAAAATATCTACTACTTTAAGAATAAATAACAAAATAATCATAGTGATAAAATCAGAAGGAATGCTCATTAAAATTCAGTCTTACATAATTCATATTATCTGATTATGTGAAATTTTACTAATTTCATATGATAGTCACCCAATAACTTTAAGTAAATCCAAGTGGTGAATATAAACAAAGACATGCTAAAAGACTGAAAAGAATAGGTAAATTGTTTAAGTTTTAACTATATACAAATGAGGAAAAGCATTTAAATACATGTTGTTATAATAAAACTTCATACAAAAGAAAAAATGAAGACATTCTATCATTAATCTAATAGAAGAAATGCAAGTGAAAAGAGCTATGCTATGACATTCTTTTTTCAATTTTCACCACTTTATTTTCAAAAACAAATATGAATGTACAAATTTGAAGCATTTTGCATAAAAGTATACAAATACATTTTTGTCAGTGCTTGTTTTTTTTTAATGGTTTGATAGTGTGCATTAAGATCTTACTCGTTACAATGAGCATAAAGTACATGTAAAACAGGATGTAACCTTTAATTAGTCAAAGTTTTCTTGGTGTGTAAGGATTAAGCATAACATTTTTCCTCTTCTTTTTGTTTCTTTCCTTGAACTTCATATAGTCTGTGAGTTGTTTCTGGGGTGTTCAGGGATTTCTGGGGTTAGTATCCAATTATCAGTGACTGCATATTATGTCTGTTCTTTTGTGACTGGTTTATCTCACTGAGGATGATATTCTCTAGATGCATCCATTTTCTTAAGAATTTGTAAAGTCATTGTTTCCGGTAGCTGAATAGTACTCCACTGTGTAAATGTACCACAATTTTTGTATCCATTCATCTACTGAAGGATGTCTGAGTTCTTTCCAGCTTCTGGCTATTATAAATAGAGCTGCTATGAACATTGTGGTGCATATGTCTTTGTTGTATGTTGAAGTTTCTCTGGGGTGGAGTGGAATAAATGGCTTGTGCTCTAAGATCAAAGATTGACAAATGGGACTTAATAAGATCGCAAAGTTTCTGTGAGGCTAAGTACACTGTCAAGAAAATAAAATGGCAGCCAACAGAGTTCGAAAAGATCTTTACCAACCCCACATCAAATAGAGGCCAACTATCCAAGCTATACAAAGAACTCAAAAAGCTAGACACCAGAGAATTTAACCACCCTATTAAAAATGGGGTACAGAGCTAAACAAGAAGTTCTCAATTGAGGAATATTGAATGGCTGAGAAGCATCTAAGGACGTGCCGAACATCATTAGCTATCAGGGAAATGCAAATCAAAACAACCCTGAGATTCCACCTCACACAGCAGATGCTGGGGAGGATTTGGAGAAAGAGGAACACTTCTCCACTGTTGGTGGGGTCGTAAACTGTTACAACCACTCTGTAAATCAGTTTGGCGATTCCTCAGAAAATTGGACATAATAATACATGCTATGACATTCTAACCTGGAAAATCACCTGTAATTGCACATGATGGAGAGAATTTAGGAAAACAAAATGGGAATTCTTGATACCTGCAACTGGATAAGGTACTAACTGAATTACCCATCTTTCTAAGAAGGAATTTGTCAGAGTTCAGAAAGCTAAATAATATGTGTTCTCTACAAATGGAACCACTATAAACACCTAGAAAATGTCTGCTACCTGTATATTGTTTGATAATTGAGACTGTTGGGGAAAATGATGAGAAAGGAATGCTGAGGGTAATCTGCCTCTCTGTGCATGTTTCTATGCCAAGGCTTTTTTCCTCTCAGTAATCTGTGCACTTTCTCTCTGAAAATATCAGTCTCACTTCATCTGAACTCATCACACCTGCCTGGCAGAATTTGCAAATTATTTCTCCATTAACCTTCCTTTAAAATCCCATCTTTAGTTGTTGTCTTAGGCAGTGTTCAAGTGCTGCGACGAGACACCGTGTTCAAGCAACTCCTATAAAGAAAAGCATTTAACTGAGATTTTGCTTACAGTTTCAGAGGTTCAGTCTATTATCATTATTGAAGAGAACATGGCAGCTGGAGAAACTGCTGAGAACATCCCAGGCAGTAAAAAGAGAGGGAGGGAAGAAGGGAGTAAGGAAGAAAGACAGAAACAGAGACAGAGACAGAGACAGAGGCGGGGGGGGGTGCTCTGAGTCTGGGGTGGGTTTTAGAAACCTCAACCCTCAAACTCACTTCGACCCAGTGACACACTTTCTCAAAACAAGGCTGCACCTACTCCATTAAGGGTATATCTCCTAATCCTTTCAATCATTCCCAAACCTGGTCACTCCCTAGTGCCTAAGCCACTCAGATAATAAGAGCCTTTGGACACTGTTCTTACTCAAGCCAACATAGTTGTATTGTTTATCATCTTAAGATGCCACGTGATTTCCATTCTTCTGATGTAAGAGCCCCCCACTTTCACTGTACTCTTTCTCTTTTTGTCATAAACAGAAAGCCATCTGGATTTTGCAACTCAACCATTGCAGGCCACCTCCTCCTCTGTAAACACCAATGAAAACACAATATGAAAAACAGGATGATCCTTTGCATTTATCTATATAAGTACCCAAATTACTTATTTCATAAGATTTAGAGAAAAATTTGTTACTGGTGTCTTTTTGACCTAGTAATATTAGCTACATACAAATCTGAGTTGTTTAGATATTTTTAATTTTATTTGTGTGGTTGAATTTTTGCATACATGTGTGCCTTTAAACCATGAACATGCCTGGTGCACTTGAAGGTCAGAGAGGGTTGTGTATTTCCTGAAAATGGAATTATAGATGACAGTGACCTGAACTGTGGGTGCAGGAAATTTGACCCAAGTCCTCTGAAAGTGTAACAAGTACTCTTAACCACTGAGACATCTCTCCAGCCTTGCAAATCTCTTTTTATTTCTACTCTCCACCTAATGTTATTATGACCAGAATTCTTTATATGTGTTAATTAACTGTTTTTATGCATTATAATTGTTCTTAATTAATTTTCTTTCTTCTTAGTTTCACAAATGCAAAATACACATTACATTTACACTAACAAACTATGCTGTAATTTTTCTATTAACTTTTGTCTTGACATTTAATCTCTCATATGTCTTTGTGTTGTAGAGAATAATTTAATTTCCACCTGAATATTTCTTTCTAAGCAAGTATATTAACAAGTTTTTTAGGTTTTGCTTACCAGAACTTTTTCATTTATCCTACATTTTGTATAATAGTATACTATGTAAATAGTATACATGCATACATGCATTTTGGTCATATTTATCTCACAACTCCTCCCATTAATTCCTCCAGGAACCACCCTCTTGCCTCACCTTACAAACTTTGTATCTTCTTTAATTATTTTTACTTTTTCTAACCTACTCATTTCTGTTAATGCTATTTACATGAACATTATGCTATGGAGTTAATGTAAATACAGTAGACCTCATATATTTATACAAATAAGGAAAGATCAGTCCTTAGAGAAATATAATTTTAAATATTAGGAATAAGGGACTAGAGATGGCTCAGTGGTTAAGAGTGGTTGCTGATCTTCCAGAGAACCTGGCGTTAGCTCCCAGCATGCCGAGCTTTTCCTTCACCTAAAACACATGTGCCAGAAGATCCAACGTCTTCTATTGGCCTCTGAGGACAGCTTTACTCATGTGTACTTATATGCACATAAGAACACACATAATTTAGTTAACAATGTAAAATATTTGCAATAAATTTATAAAGTCACTTTGGATCATTGACTCAAAATCACAGGTGAAAGGGTTTATACATAACTCAGGCCATATTTCAGCCAAATAGCAAATAGCACCTCTGACCATACTGACATCATAGGCAGAGTTTCATGTCCTCTGAAAGCCACAGATTCTGCCCACATCCCTAGCAACAGTGAACACTTGCTGTTTTGCCAGATGTGAGCACGAATGTCAAGAACATATGTTACATTTCTGTTGACATTTTGGTTCTACACATAATGTGTTTGGTTTTTACACATTGAAATGGATTCGTTTTTGACTTGTTTCCCAATCATGTGTAGGCTTATACTTCCTTTTCTATTCTTCATAGTTTCTAAGAGTCAAAAAATACCTAGTCAATTATTTGTTGCTTTTCTGGGGCCTATGGAAAACACTGAAGTGGTAAACACTCTTTGAACTCAGTGTTTTGTTTGATGTACTCACTTCTCAGTCTTCTTGGGCCATTATTAAATAGTTCCGAAAGCTATGTTGAAATGCCACAACTTGCCCCCATTCTAGGTGAGACCGCTTTAAACACTTCCACCCCGTTCACATAAGCAGCCACATTCTCACCATGCTCTCACCCAATGTCCTCTGCCTTGTGCATCACAAGTTCCCTGGTGGGATGCACTTTCTTGTCTTTGTAACCCAAGGACTGTAGAGTAATAGGAGGAAACCGATGGAAATTAAAGTATATTTTCAAAACATCAAAATAAAACTTTACTTAATTTCATGAGTTATAGACAACAAAATAGTGCTTAAGAAAGAAATGTAACTGAAATTCCAGAGTATCTAATACCCTTCTCATTGTGCAGAAGAAGCTGCATGTATGTGGTGCCCTGACCTATGAAAGCAAAACACCCATAGAGCAAATGTTTAAAATAACGTTAAAAATATTTAAAAAATACCTAGCATTGAATAGCTATAACAAAATCCCTTAAATTCACTAATACTCTATGTTTCTGATTTCGAAAACTAGGGAAAATATTTTTTAAGAGTAATACACAGGAAAAGAAATTAAATTCTACAGAAATGACTAGAAGTGCCAATGCAAATTAAAAAATCAATAAAATTCTGAAAGTTCTCTATCTGTGATAAGGAAAAAATAAAAAAGATAAGGTTCTAATTACAAATATTAGAAATAAAGAAGAACATCATTTCATATAAACAAAAACATAATAGTGGAATATTATAAATAACGATATATACATAATATTTTCAACTTTTATTGCTTATTTGAGTTTCACATCATGTACCCCCAATTACACTCATCAACTTGCATCTTCATATCCTTTTCCCTTTCAACATCCTCCCAAAGGAAGATAAGAATATAACAAAGCACAAAAAAAATTTCTGTGATGAATAGGTAGTGTATCGTCGTGTGTTCCACAGTGTACCCTTTTCTTCATAAATCTTTACTTGTAAATGATCACATCAATGTGTCATTGGTCTGGATTGAGGCCCCTGGCTTCTGCCAAACCATCAGTACTGAATCTTCATGGGGACTCCTCTAGTATATCTTTTTGTTGCCCTATGTCATGAGATATACTGCAGTTTTGAAACTGTCAGAAGTGATCCCTTTTCAGAGCAGCCACATAGCTGGGTTAAAACTTCTCTACTGTCACTGCAATAGAAAATGTGATACTGTTAACTAATGGTCCAATTCTCACTTTGAACTATAGAATTAATAGAATACCAATGAAAATTTTAGGAAGCTATCACATACAAACACACATACACACATTATCTATCTATCTATCTATCTATCTATCTATCTATCTATCATCTATCAATCTATCATCTCTCTCTCTCTCTCTCTCTCTCTCTTTCTATATATATATATATATATATATATATATATATATATATATATGAAGAAAAATTGCTCTATTTCTTGCAAGAAGTGCATAAGACATATGATAGTTAAACAATTCAGAGCACCAATTCCTCTCAAATTTAAGATTTCATATTATTAAAATGCAGAGTATGAACTGAAAGGGTTTACCACCACAAGGATATTTTAGAAATCGAGGGCAAGGAATACTACAAACTCATATCACATAACAAACAATACGCAAGAGACTTACTGGAGAGAAACACATAATGGGATGACCTCTGAGCAGGAACGGAGGCAGCAGCATGCCAGGTGGAGAAGGCAGTGTGTACAGAAGCTGTGGAGTATCTGCAGTGAGCCAGTAGAACATATACCATGAGCTATACGACATGGCGAGAGGTACTAATTGACTGTTAACCATGAGTCTCTGGGGTATGGATTTTGTACTTCCAGGTTTGAGGCCAGGCCAAGGGCAGGGTGATTTTCTACTGTTTTTTTTATTTTTTTTATTTTAATGTACAAGAAGAAATTTTCAGAGGCAATGACAATATTATTGCTTGAATGTAGTGATGGCTTCAAGGACATGAACCTATCTCTAAGCTGAGAATAGTGATTAACAAAGGCAGCCATGAGAATATGAGTTGGAATAAAACCAAGCATTTAGCAGAGTGCTAAATGCTTAAATTGTCAGGTTGAATCATAAACCAAGGACTTAAACAGCAGCTACACATTCAGCCTGCAAACCAATTTTCTCATGGAAAGGCCACTGTACAAATACCATGTTTTGAAGGAGGTAATTATTGATGAGAGAGAGTTGTGATTGTCTAATGGGAAAACTAACAAAGTTGCAATGTTGGACTGCTCTTGTGAGAGCACACAAGGAAGAAGAACTTTCTTAAACAGTATTGACCTTCTATCCAAAACCCTGGAATAAAAATGTTTTCTTTCCTTCTCATTTCCACATTCTCTGTTTATTCTTTTGCTTATCTAGGTGTATATAAAAAATATAACATTGCTTAAGACATATCATAACAATGTGCATTATGATACACAGTCCTCCTGCCTCAAATTTCTGAGTTCTGGGATCATATGTATGTGCCACTATGTCCAGAGCAACTGCATGTAATCTTGAACATTTGATATGAACATCTTTCTTCTTGCTTGCCTAGACTTTTCTGCATTTTTGTTCATCTGTTTTTGCCAGACAAGTTGAACTGAGAACAACTTAGTAAAGGTTATCTTTTGTAGATTTCAGGATGGGAATTCAAACAGCAGAGATACTGTGATCACAGAAATAAAAAGCACAAACCATGAAAGGATGCTGTTTCGAAGATCTCAGGCAGGTCCAACCAGTAGCTGACTGAGACAGAAGCAGGTACTTACACCCAACCATTGAACTGAAGTTAGGGATCCCTGTGGTTGAATTGGTGGATGATGGACAGAAGGAAAGAAAACTGACATTATTGGAAGACCAGCAGTTTCAACTTACCAGGATTCCTGAGAGGTTCTAGACACTAAATCACCAACCAGGCAGTGAACACAGGTTGGTATGTGGCCTCAGGAACATATATTGCAGAGGACTCCCTGGTCTGGCTTCAGTAGGAGATGATGCACTGAATCTTTGAGCAACTTGAGGCTGCAGGGTGGGGGAAGGCCTGATGATGGGGCAAAATACTTTCAGGGATAGGGTTGGGGAGGAATGAGATGAGGAACTGTGGTAGGGGGGACTGGGAGAGAAGACAACATCTGGATTGTAAATAAAAACATTAAAAATAAAAGTAAAAATCTTTTACTTTTTAAAAAAAAAGTAAATAAGAAGGTCTCAGGCATGCCATGTGATATGACTAACATATATAGAACAATGAAGTAAGAGCTTATTAATAAAGAAATTATTGAATGTTTATTATTCAGAAAATGCTGTATTTGATGATAAACATATATTTAATCAATATTTATGTGAGAAAATGATTCTGAAAATAGGTGAAACATTGGGCATTTCTAGGAAGAAACTTGTAGCTACAAAGTGTAATATTAACATGACAAATAATATATAGTAGGTTGGCAAAGGGAAAGAACAAATCATGTTTGTTTCTATTTTGGTCCTTGTGAATTTTTGGTCCATGTCTGTTTTTTACCTCTTTTGAGATACTTAAAGTGGTTTTAATATCATGGTACATTTTTGTGTTTTATAGAATTTTTTGGGGGTGGGTGGGAGTAATTATGTGCATATGCACACACGTGCATATGTGTGTGAGAATTTTCATAGATGAGAAATGTGTTAAAGTACATTATATACTTGTGTAAAATTTTTCTATATAACCTTGTATAATAATGAATACAATAGTTTTTATTTCTGTTTTTATGTGCTGATAGTAAGCTCAAACTGATCAAAATATTATTTTAATGCACAGGGATGTCTGGAAACCTTGCTAAATACCTTTGACAAGAGCATCCTCTTCTGTCAAAATGGTGCAATGCAGCTCTTTAAGAGGACGTAGGAAAAAGTATGTGTGTGGTGTGTGCACAGGTGTGAGTGCATGTATGTGTGTGTGTGTGTGTGTGTGTGTGTGTATGTGTGTTTGTGTGTGGTGTTTGTGTCTGTATGTATTTGTGTGCCTGTGTGTGCTCACATGAAGGTGAGAGTTTGTGTGTAATTTGGTCTGGTTCTTTCCTAACAGACTTCTGAACAGACTTCAAATGTGCTTTTTATCTAGTGTTATTTTAAAATTGGATATTCTTCATATTTACATTTCAAATGTTATCTCCTCCCCCCCCACTCCAAGACCACTTCCCACTCCCCTTGCTTCCATGAAGGTGCTCTCTTTCCAAATTTCCCTCTAGAACTCAGCGCCTTGGCATTCCCCTACAATGGGAAAACATGCCTTCACTGGACCAAAGGCTTCTCCTCTCATTGATGCCAGAAAATGCTATCCTTTACTACATATGCAACTGAGCACACAACATAATCTCTCCATGTGTAGTCATTGGTTGGTGTTTTAATCCCTAGGAGCTCTGGAGGAGTTGGTTGGTTGATAATATTTTTCTCCCCATGGGATTGCAAATCCTTTCAGCTCCTTCAGTCCTTTCTCTAGCTCCATTATTGTGGCCTTCATGTTCAATCCAATAGTAAGCTGTAAGCATCCTCAACTGTATGACTCTGGCAGAGCCTTTGAGGAGACATATATATCTAGCTCCTGCTATTAAGCACTTCTTGGCATCAGGAATAGTGCTTTGGTTTGGTGGCTGCATATGTGATGGATCCCTTGTGAAGCAGTATCTGAATCATCTTTTTCTTCAATCCATGCTCCACTATTTGTCCCTGTATTTCCTCCTGTGAGTGTTTTGTTCTCCCTTCTAAGATGGAAGGAAGCATCCACATTCTTGCCTTTCTTCTTTTTGAACTTCATAAGGTGTGTGAATTGTTTCTTGGATATTCAGAGCTTTTTGAGATAGTATCCACTTATGATTGAGTGCATACTATCATGTTCTTTTGTGACTGGGTTACCTCATTCAGGATGTTAGCTTCTAGTTTCATCCATTTGTCTAGGAATTTCGTAAAGTCATTGTTTCTACTAGACTAGTATTTCATTGGGTAAGTGTATCACATTTTCTGTATCCATTCCTTTGTTGAAGGATATCTGGGTTCTTTCCAGCTTCTGGCTATTATAAATAAGGCTACTATGAACATGGTGGGGCATGTGTCCTTGTTGTATGTTGGAATGTCTTTTGGGTATATGTCCAGGAGTGGTATAGCTAAGTCCTCTGTTCAATTTTCTGAGGAACTGCCAGACTAATTTCCAGAGTGGTTCTACCAGCTTGCAACCCCACCAACAGTGGAGGATTGTTCCTTTTTCTCCACATCCTCTCCAGCATCTGCTGTCACTTGACTTTTTGATCTTAGCCATTCTGACTCATGTGAAGTGGAATCTCAGGGTTGTTTTGATTTGCATTTCCCTGGTGACTAGGGATGTTGAACATTTCTTTAGGTGCTTCTTAGTCATTTGAAATTATAAAATGGGAATTTTTTTTTAACTCTGTATTAACAAACTTATTTTTCAAAGCCACAACTTTGTGCCTACCTAAACCACATAAAGACCTTACAAAGAAACAATTTCTGACTAATTTCTCTCATAAACATCAATTGAAAAATATTCAGAGCATTCTTGCAAACCGAATGTAAGAACATGATAAAATAACCATTCACCATGATCAAGTAGGCTGTATCCCAGGATGCAGGGATGGCTCAATATACAGAAATCTATACATGTAATCTACTATATAAACAATTTCAAAGAAAAGAAAAACACATAATCATATCATTAGATGCTGAGAAAGCATTTTACAAAATTCAACACTCATTCTTGTTAAAAGCTTTGGAAAGATTAAGAATTCAAGGCCCATGCTTAAACATAGTAAAAGTAATATACAGCAAACCAGTATCAAACTATACAGTGAGAAACTTGAAGCAATCCCACTAAAATCAGGATCTAGACAAGGCTTTCCACTCTCTCCCTACCTATTCAATATAGTACTGGAAGTTCTAGCTGAAGCAACTAGACAGCAAAAGGAAGTCAAAGGGATACAATTTGGAAAGGAGGAAGTCAAAATATCACTGTTTGCAGATGATATGATAGTATACTTAAGTGACCCCAAAAATTCTACCAGAGTTCCCACAGCTGATACAACTTTAGTGTTAATCATTCAATTCCCAAACAGAGTGTTTATCTTTTTATATACTCAAAACTGCTGTGGATGCCTTCAAAAGTTCTAGCCAGTGAACATTCTACGTGGGGAATGAGCTCCCAAGCTCCTGTTCTTTACTGGGGAGCATCTGTGGACAGATGATGGCCGCTGAGGTCAAAGCCAATTTTTCTTAAGTAGGTGGCCTTTGGAAAGTTGACAGCTCTCAATCTGGATCCAGTTCCTTGTTTCAAAAAGGAAAAGATACCCAACGTAAGGCAAAGAGAAGTTTTGGAAATATGAGAAGAGCCGAGGAAGTGAGTATGATCAAAATTTGTTGCCAGAATTTCTCAAAGAATTAATCAAATTATTTTAATTAACTGAAAACATCTGTTTATAGATTCTACATTCTGCTGCCATGTGTCTGGTTTTAAATCCCACCACATTGATTTTATTAATGTTGCTTTTATAATTTATTTTTAAATTATAAATATGACACATTTACCATTATTCTTTTTTGTATTTAGGAACATTTGATTTTCCACATAAATTTCAGGATTTAGTATTTTTACTTGTAGAAAAGTCGTAGGAATTGCTTTACATTTACAGATTGGACTGAGAATTATGGACTTGTTAATATTAAGTCCACTCATGAGCAAAAGAGAAATCAGATAAGTATTACCTAGTAGAAGTAAAAGAAACAACAAATTATATAGAATAAGCAGCTGTAGTGAGAAATACTTGGACATAATTTTGGTTACGGGATTAAAGAACCAAAATGCATTGGGATTTCCTAAACCTAATAGCAAAAATAAATTATTTTATGTGGTTGAGGGCATTATAAAAAATGTCTGAAGAGAAGACTTTTATATGACTAATATTTACATGAAAAAATAAACTGGTCAATGCAATCAAAGAAACCTTAATCAAATTCGCTGTAAGATGTTGAGGTTTGGTCTGTTGCTAAGTATTGAATGCTAAATACTGGCTGCCCCTGATTTCCCTCAGGGATAAGAAAGTTCTCAGACAGATGTCCTGTCACGTCCAGGAGATATTGCTTCACAGGCATCCTTCTATAGGCAGACAGACAGTAAGACTACCACCATGTGTTGAAGATGCTTTCCTTTTTTCATCCTATGGTCTTGGTTTCTTTGTCAAAAATCAGGTGTCCATAGGAGTGTAGGATTATTTCTGGGTCTTTGATTCTATTCCAATGATCAAAGTTTCTGTTTGTGTACCAATACCATGTATCTTATTTATTTTTAATTGCTATTGTTCTATAGTATAGTTTGAGGATAGGGATGATTCCTCTCGAACTTTTTAGTTGCTCAGAATTGTTTTGGATATCCTGAGGTTTTTTCTTTTTCCATGTGAAGGTGAGAATTGTTCTCTTATAGTCTTTAAAATTTTATCAAACCTTGAAAAAAATCAAGTACTGACTAAAAAAATATATAAATATAGTTTTATGTAAAAATTATGTTAAAATCTGAAAAAAGTACTGACAAAATGTATAATTTTAAGCAAAAAATGTTTAAAATCTGTACATTTATCTTTGTTTTGTAAAATAAAGTTGTTTTAAAAAAATTTTGTGGTAGAATTTAGATGGGAATTGCATTGAATCTATAGATTGTTTTTTTATAAGATGGCAGTTTTCACTATGTTAATTTGACTCATCCATGAGCATGAGAAATTTTCCATCTTCTGAAGTTTTCCTTAAACTTTTTCTTCAGGGATTTGAAATTCTTGTTATACTAATCTTTCACTTACTTGGTTAGACTCACACCAAGATATTTTCTATCTTTGTAGTTATTGTGAAGAGTATTGTTTCCCAATTTCTTTTTCATTTCATGTGTCAGTTGTATAAAGGATGACAACTGATTTCTTTGATTTAATTTTATATATTTAAATTTATATCCAGTAATTTTGCTGAACTTATTTATTTGTTGCAGAAGTTCTGTGGAATAATTTGGGGGTTCTGTTATGTATATCCTCTGCAAGTCGTGATACCATGATTTATCCTTTTAGTTAGTTTGACTAAAAGTTGGTTTATCTTGTTGATTTCTCACACAGTGGCTACTCCAAGTCCCCTGGCACATATGCAGCAAAGGAATCCTTGCCTGGGTTCAGTGGTTAATCCCAAAGAGACTTAATACATCAGTGTAGAGGGATACCCAGGGGACACAGTTTTAGAGGTAAATAGAGGGATAGATGAGGGAGGAATTGTTTAAGGAGAGTTAAGAAGGGGGCAGCATTTTATATATTAATTAACTAGTGCTCTTTACTTCTGAGATATTTTTCTAGTCTATGAACATAGACTTTTTATATTGAAGCTCAATCAGCCCAAAGGCTGCATTTTATAAACTCTTGATCTTAAGGGGAATTTCATAAGCCACTCACTAAGAGTAAGGAAAGAAAAGAGTAGTTGTATCTTATGGCAAAAAACTCACTGTCTAGGAGGAAAACAATCGATTCAAATTTGTACTTATCCCTTTCGAATATCACAGGCCAAGCCAAGAGTGATTTACTAATAGTAATTTATTGCTATTCTGTTTGGAGACAAAATGCATAAAACTTGGCTCTTAATAATAGAATGCATTATTGATGACAAATATCAAATTTATATCTAATAAGAAGTAAAGGAATCATAAAGCTATAGAGTCTGGACCATAGAATTTAGAAAAGAGTATCTAGGGGATGATGATAGTCTAAAGTTGGTTAGAACTGTTAGAGTAGTCCTATGAGTAATAATTATTAAATAAGTACTTGCAGGAAAAATACTTAAAATGGTTTTATTTGAGCTAGTACTGAATGAAGAGTGATAAGTGAGTACAGGGGGCCAGCAGAGAAAGAGATAGTTGGTATGTTTAATAAGGGGGGGGGGCTGGAGGGCTGTGTTGAAGTAGTATTACTGGGAAAGATTCCTGAAAAGCTAAGAGAATGTTCTTTACATTTGTATAAAACTGATTCACCCATTGTTCCTACTGGCTCTTCCTACATGTTTATATCAGAGAATTAAATGGCAAAAATATCATCTCACCATAAGTGTTCTTCCTTCTGTCATTAAAAATGTAGTGTTCAGTGCTGGGCATTGTGATACACTCCTTTTATCTCAAAGCTTTGTAGACAGTGGCATGTTGACTTACACATAGTGAGTTCAAACAGAGCTATGTATTGCCTTGAATCTTCTTGTTTCCCCAAAATGTAGTATTCAATACCATTCAGTGAAATATAGGAAGAATCTCTCTGGTTTGGTAGAAAGCAGAATTTACACCACTTGGAATGATAGTATTCTAATCATGAGCTATCTGATGAAGTTCCAGAAAAGGTTCTTTGTTCCTTGACTATAATTTGACTTTTCTTGTCAATCACTGGGTATATATATATATATATATAACCAGAAACAAAAACATAGATTCCAGTGTAGACCCTGACCAACTGAAGGTAAAAGCAGTTACCAGATTAGAAGAGATGTTCAAATGATTCATTACAGAAATGTATTACAGAGAAAACACATCCAATAATTAGCTGTTTCTGTGGACCTATGTGTCGATAGATTAGAGGATATCTGTTTATCTTGATAAGAAACATTACAGCATTGGTTTCCTATCTTCAGAATGGCCATATGGGGTCAAGTGCCATAGACCCCAAAGATTTAGGTGTTAAATGTATTGTGTAGGTATTGTGTAATGTATTACAAGACAGTGGGGACAAGAGCTGAACCATCAGAGTCATGTTGGTTAAAATATACTTTTTGGTGGCAGGGGCAGAGGTCTGAAGTTTAGATATAATCTCCTTGTCCAGCAGGGGAATGTGGCATCTTGGTGAGGTAAGGAAGGGGTACAAGAAAAGACAAAAGATCAGATGATAATTTATCATACAATTTACAAGAATTGTAAAGCAGGGTCTTGAGATTTGCATCTGTACTAATATGAATAATTGAACTGGAGAATTTAGTCAGAATATAAAAACTTGGTCAACATTGTAAAAGTTGAAGTTTCATTCCTGTTGCATGAGAAGCTAAAAGAGAGCCAACCATGTTGAACCCTTGTATAGCCTCAGGCTCCCTTTTGTCCTTAAATTACGGGCCTCTTGTATGATTGTGCTTAGGTTTCAGAAAATAATATTAAGGGTATTTGTCCATCTTTAGGTTTAAAATGAGTGTATGATTCTCCAGAATAGAAGCTAATTTTCTCTCCTGAGGGATCATGAAGGAGACAGCCTTATTTCCAGCGACCACCACTTTGTAGCTAGGACATTGCCTTGAGGAGGTTTGTAGTTCATATCTGGAAGTATTCTTGGTTGTAATGTCTTGGATTACCATATCATTTGGAAAGAATTATTGACCCCAAGATGGATTAATGCCATTAGACTGACTTGATGGTCACAAGATGGAGCTCTAATGTTTGCTGTGATAGTCACAGAAAAGGCAAGTCCCAGAGTCATATAATGAGTTTGCCTCCTATCTTTTTCTTCTACATCATTTCTTTGACTCCATCCCTCTTGAAATATTTTTTTCTAATATTAATAATGTCAGAGGTTACAAAGAACCCAAAACCATACAATGGGAAAATAAAAGCATATTCAACCAGTGGTACTGGTCTATTCGGATTTCTGCATGTAAAAGAAATCAAATAGAATCATATCTACTACCCTGTACACAACTCAAGTGGAAATAAAGATACTGACATAAAATTGGACACACTGAGAATACCTTAAAATAATTGGTACAAGAGATAAATTGCTAAACCTAACACCAATAGCTCAGATACTAAGATCTTTAGTTAAGAAATATAATCTCGTAAAATGCTAAGGACAACATCAGTCATCAATTGAACAAAATAGCAGTCTACAGAATGGCAAAAGATCATCATTAACCCTAAATTTGACAGAGAACTAATATTCAAATTATATAATGAATTAAAGAAATTAGACATCAACAAACCAAGTAATCCAGTTAAAAAAAACATTTTGCTACTAAGAGATATTTACAGATGATTCCAAAAGGTCAATATCTTCCTTGTATCCTCACTAGAAACAGTATGCAATGCCTAAATACTGAATAGCAAAACATAGACTGGGGTCATACATCTGCAATTCCAGCATTGAGGAGTCTGGGGGTGAGGAGACTGCTACCAATTTCAAGTTAGACTGTTTTATATGAGTTCTAGGCTATCTACATCTATGTAGTGAAAAAAAAACACATCTAGACTATACTTTATGCATAATAACATTTGCTTAGCAAGTAGATGGATATTCATATAAAAGCCCAGGAATTATATCTAAAATTTAATTGTTTGAGTTTGATCAGAGGAAAGGAGACAAGACAGACAAAATAAGTGCTTTTACAGTTCAATTCTGCTTTCTGTAGTATTTTAAACAATGTAAATATAATGTAAAAATATCAAATTTAATTTTACTAGATGATTAAGAGAAACAAATACAAGGTTTTTCACCAAAATAAGTTTGTGTTATTCCATTTAATGACTCTAGACATTTCAAAATATATATGCATTCTTGTTTTATTTACTATCTAAAAAGTCTGTGTTTTCACTTGCTTCAGGAGAATAAGGCTTTACAATTAATGTAGAGTTTACCAACTTGAATGGATTTTATTTTACTAATAGCCACTAAGGAATAAAAGTAGTAAAGCTGTGCTTTTACTAATCCTCCAAAGTTTCCCGGCAAGTAAATTTCTTTTTACAAATGTAGTAGAAATATCTACTACATTGAGCATTGTGGAGATCTTTTGGTCTGATGTAACCACATACTGCATCTGTTAGATGTGTTTTCCAGTGAAATTCTCTGTGTCAAAAAATGAAATAAACAAAAAGAAAATGAAGAAAGAAAGAAAAGAAACAGAAAAGAACGGTTATTTTAGAAATAGCACTCATTAGGTATAAGCTCTATTATCACAATATAAAAACCTAAGTATTTGTTTACTTCAGTTGACACTACAACCTCCTGACAATAGTTGCTATATAATAAAGCCTGGTATGGGGATTTAGTGTCCTTTTTTTTTTAAACAGAAAGGTAACAGATGGTTCAGAAGGTAAGAGAACTTACTAGTCTTCCAGAGAATCTATTTCAATTCCCAATACTCACATGGTTTCTCACAGTGCTCTGTACCTTAAGGTTTAGATAATTTAATGTTGTCCTCTGGACTCTTATTACATCAGACATTCACATGATGCACACATATGTGAAACATGCATTTACATTTAAAATGAATATAATATAACACATAGAATAAAGTCAAATTGTATAGAAAAAAATTCTTCTTTGTTCATTGTAAAGGAATTCTAATCCAGCAACACAGCTGTTCTGGCAAAGTACCACATCCAAAGACCTTCTAGATCTCTGCTATTCAGCTGCAATGGTACAACTTTAATACCTCTAGATGAATACAGACATGCTTTTATTACAGATATTTATACAAAACAATGAAGATAAAGTTAGTGTATAGAATAAAGTAGCCTTGCTTTAAAGTTATATCTACTAGAGGGCCAGACAAAGTGACAAATCAAGAATCTATCATACCAAACATACAATAGAATGAATCAGAGATAAAATATGGCCAACTCACATGAGAAGAGTACAGCAAAGCGAGGAAACGTAGGAGCAGGATGGGGAGAGAGAGAAAGAGAGAGAGGAATGTATAGCAGTTTTATATAGACAGGCTGAAGAGAGAACAAGCTGAACACAGGTGAAGACAGATCAAGCTAGAGAATAAGAAGAAACCAAAAGATTGGAGCACATCTCAGAAGCCAAAGTTAGTATGAGGCCAGACAGAGCAATTCATTCAGAAGCCAAGAGATGCTGGATTGAATTAGTCAGCATGGATTATATTTGAGGTGAAAATATTCCAGGCATGCGTCTAGGGATAGTTTGAACAGAATAAAATGCTCTGAGTTTAGCCTAATCTATGTAGAGCCACATATTGGGTATGGCTCTCATCTCACCTGTTCATCTGAGAAAGCAAAAGTGGCATGTACAGTTCCTTTCAATTTGGCCTTCCTATTGCAGAAGGCATGGTCTAAGTGACAAGGCTCTTCCCTGAAGCTATTAGATGCAAATCAGCTATTAATTAAGTATGTGAAATAATAACTTACAAATCTGAAGAAAGTTCTGCATCCTTCTGGTGTACCCACAGGAAGTGATCTCCTTTTTGACGTAATCCAACCCAATAGCTGTAGTTCAATCGTGACTGAATGAAGTTCTGTGAGAAAATTAGTATCTTAGTATACTTAATAATATTTCTAATATCATTTGAGATACTATAAATTAGGTTCAAAGTCCAGCTACACCAAGTTTAGAATTTCTAAATACCAAAAGCCACTTTACAAACTGTTAAGAGAAGCCTCAGACTTGGAGATCCTTGTAGCTATTTAAAAGACAATAAAAACATCTTGTAAGACAGCATGAAGAAATCTGTTCAATAAGAAAAATGGGGAAAAAGCAAGAAAACATATTTGACATGTTGCAAGCAGTAAACACAGACATGCCCATGGCAATCAAGACAATCAAGTTAAAATTGTAATGCTTTGTTTTCCAATTAATCACCTCAGTCAGATAGAAATAATGACAAGAGAAGTTCTGTGGTTAGTGTGATCAGAGGAACATATTTACTAATGTTACTGATATCACTCTGAAGAGTACTGAAAAATTATTTAAAATTTCTGTTTACCATATTATGCAATAAGTCTATTTCTGCAGTTATGGTAGATAAAGAGAAGACCCACAGAACATTATTACACAGAATATAAGTGTGAGAATATTGATGTAAAAGAAAATTAATATCTTGATAAATGTATGTGGAAGTATTGTTTTCCTAATTGGGTCTTTTTTAATATTTGATAAGGTTTATTACATTATCTTATATATAAGAATATCTAATGTACATTCTGTTCAGTGTAGTGGTATAGCATTTAGTGGTAAATATTAGATAATATATTAGGTACACATATGCACAGATATCAGTAAAACTAACTATTTAGGTAATCAAAATGAAACACATATTATTTATTTATAAAATCTTCAAAAACAATATTATTGTAAGCTTAATTTTACAATCAGGACAATGCACACAGGAATGGAATGTATCAGAGTATAATGTAACACTTAATGAAATAATAAGAAGAAAATTATATAAGAAAATGTTACTATTGGATTATTACTTAAGTTCACCGAAACGGGTGAAAAGAATAAAAAAAGAAAGCTATCAAACTACATAGAATAATTTTTACTGTCTTTTTTTGTTTTTAAAGGTAAAATATTCTACATGAATAAATAGTGTTTCATTTACTTATAATAGACATAAATGTAAAGTTTATGAATAAAAATGTGGAAAAAGTTGTTATAATGGTAACGTTTCTATATTGCATGGTTGTTAAATTTTATAATTAAGATTAAAACCTAACTTAAATATATACTAAAAATTAAACCAATATGAAAAAGAAATATATGGAGTTAGTTTCTAAATGGATTGAGAGAAAGATTATTCCAGTAATTCAAAAGGCAATAAAAAAAAGAAAGAAATTAAAACAGATAGAAGACATGGTGTTTTAATGTATCCACTATAGGACACTAGTAGAAATGGTTCTAAAAGTAAATATAAAATTGGAACTAGTGCCTAATTTGAATTGTTCCAAACAGATTTAGAGAATCAACTGGAGTGACCCTTTCATTCTTTAACTTTGGAAGTAATAGCCAAGTGTTTCAAAAGTATACAAAGAACAGAGATACTCTTGCCATTCTGAGTTAAGAGTAAAATAAAAAAATTATTTCTAGAGAATGATCCTACTTTTTATTTTTGTCTTTATTTTAAATCCCATTTTTTCTATATTCAGTGACAGAGACTAGGTTCCACCCTAGAAGTAAATTCTTTTCAGGTTCTGATGGTAAATGAATAGAAGTAAAATAATGTGACCTTTTCGGACCACTTGTATTATCAAAGGTAGCTTTTCTGAGTTGCTTTTTGTAAATGGTAAATGATCTATTCTAGATAAACTCTGAAAGGGGGAAAGAAATAAAATGGCTGAGAATTACCCCTTGAACTATTTCTTTGTGATTTAAAAAAAAAAAAAAAAACATTCTCCTTGGTTTTTCTTTTTAAATCTCTGCATTTGTCTCTCTTCAACTAAGTCTGTGCCAACATATGCAAGTGATTTTGTTAAGCAGCAATGGAAGGCAGAGGAACAAAGATAATTATCATAGCCCAGTCATCCACACTTCTGAAACACTCATGCAACATCCTACACACACCTTTTCCTCTCTGCTGTCAATCTTAGCGAGATGAGAACCCATGAGTCGGCAGGATGCCTCACTCTCATCCCAGGTCTTTTGTTCTTCTGAAAAGTAGTAACACGTTTCTCCACAGCAAAACCATCTTTCTTGACATGTGTAGCAGCCTTTTCCTTAAAATAAAAGCAACCATTATCTTCAGACTCATTTCAAGACATGAATTTTTGGTGTTTCATTGTTTGCTTCATATTCATTTCTACAGAGTAACTGCTTACACCAAGAATACCTGTTCTGCCAAATTTTAAGGAAAGAATATTGTGAATGAAGAAACTGTCTCTGACAGATCTGTGGACTTTTTGAAAGTTTCACTGATACATCTTAACTTCTCAATGAGAAAGATGCCAGCTTTATGCATTTCTATCTGTAAAAAGACACCCATCAAAATGAGTAATGTAGGTGACACTGAGATGAAGGGCTCTGCATTAGGTAAATACACCCACACTATAGAATAATAGAGAATGATCAATGAAATCAAGGTGGAAACTGATAGCAACTTTTTCAGTGAAAGCAAAGTTTTAGTTAACTATAATGAAAAAGATGGATTCAGTAAGAAGAAGTAAACAAAACCCAAATCCTGCCAAAGTTTAACATAAAGTTTGAAGATCACTTTCTTCTCCCTCCCAAGTGGGACTGAGGTATCCTCATTGGGTCTTTCAGCTTCCTGATCATTTTGACTGTCTCTTTGGTATTCTGTATGGGGAAGGGAGGAGGAACCTGGGAGGGAAATGGGATGTAGGGAAGGACACATAATGTGGTATTGGGTAGGGGAAAAGGACTAAAAGCCTGAGGGCCAGCAGAAAGAATCAAAACAGGTGACCTTGGGAGGTAGGAGGTTGCGAGAAGCCTCCAGAATATACCAGAGACATGGGAGGTAAGAGACCCTCAGGATTCAAAGAAGGAAGGGTCTAGATGCAATGCCCTACAGTGGGATAGGGAACTTATACAGCCCACATCCAGAAGAAAGCCAAGGGCATCAAGTGAGGGATGGGGTTATTCTCCCACAGTCAAAACTCTAACCTATAATGATTCCTGTCTGAAAAAAAAAAAAAAAGAAAAAAAAACAGCAGGGATGGAAATGAAATTCCAGCAAGAGGCTCAAAGGGGCCAGTTCAAGGGCAAGCTGCAAGGCTTGACACAATTTCTGAGGCTATGGAGAACTCACAAAAAGGGATCTATCATGACTACTACCCTTGGAAAAAAACCAAGGAGCAGCTAAAAGGTCAGATGCAGATATTTGCATCCAACTGATCAACAAAATGTGCTGAGCCCTGTCGTTCATATAGGGAAAAGCTGGAGAAAATTTAGAAGAGAGTGATCCTGTAAGAGGACCATTAGTCTCAATTAACCTGGACCCCTGAAATCTCTCAGGTGGTGTGGGTGGAGTGGATAGGATGGGGACATCCTCATGGATGGGGGGGCAAGGATGAGGTATGGGATGTGGAACAGTCAGAGGATGGACCAGGAGGGGAATACAATCTAAAGTGCAAAAATTAAAAAAAATAAATTAAAATCACATTTTGAAATGGAACACAAATGTAAATGCCATCAAATGTATGCCACTTCAATTCAACTTCTAATGCATACCTGTAGTAGGAGATAAAGCTGAAGAATTTAGGACTTTCATTGAGGAGACAGCACCTTCATTTACATCTTTCTCACACGGCCCTTTGAAGTTTGAACAGACCTTAAAATCTAAAATTCACACTATAAGATTAGAAGCATAAATGGTGATAACTAACCACTTTGTTAAACTTATTTAGTTGTGATTATAAATAGTAGATTGTAAAAGTACTGCAAAAAATATAAAATATTTTAAGTGCTACAATATAAAACAGATTTTAAACTATAACTATTTACAACTTGCAACATGCTTCTGTTAAATTATATGAAATATATAAATAAAACGAAAGTCATTAGAAAAGAAAAAAATGTATAAACTAATTTTATTCCCTGTAGTTTATTATTAAATTTTATGTTTTCATATGTGATTTAATGAATCTGACTTTATATTAAATTTAAAATGGACTCAATGAATAATGATATAATCATGCAGACACTTCTAATGTACAAAGGAAACAAAAATAAAATCTTTGTAAGAAATTATAATCTTGGGGACTTTGAGAAGATAGCTCAGTGATTAAGAATGTGCACTACTCTTGTAGATGACCCGATTTGGTTCTCAATACTCACAACAGGTAGCTCATAACTGACTGAAACTCAAGTTTTGGTTTCTCTGGGGATCTTTCTTGGCCTCCAGAGACTCCACTCACTTGTATACATCTGTACATACACATGTACATATATACATAATTAAAAAATAAATGTCTTTCAAATCTATCCAGGATTTTTCATGCATCAGTTTTTTTTCAGTTATAATAATTTATTTTAATAGTTATCCAGAAAAATTTATTGATTGGAATTCCTTGTATGAAGGGTAATCATGATTGTTCTGTGAACTTTTTTGTTCAATTAGTTTTATTTAGATTTTACTCTTAAAAACATAGATGTGTCAGAGAGCATCTTAATAATTTCTTGTACCTATTTATATATTATTTTCCTGATTCAGCTTACTGTTACCCTTAGAGTCTATAATTTCTTAAAATTCCTCTTTCTTCAAGGCCATCCTTTTACAAACATGCATCATGATATAAACAAATCTGGTCACTGTTTTCATTTCACATTATCATGCTACTATTAATCAATATTATTATATAGTCCTGTAGTTTATTTTTCTAAAACTGCATAAATTCCATTTTCCAAGTCTATTCAATAGACCATGTAAACCAACATACTTTCAGCATTTGTTAAACCATAGTTTAAATAATAAAATTGTCTACACTCATTGATTTTTAACCTTAACACATTTCACCTATTGTGATCAGGCTTGGTTCACAACAAGATTCTATCAAGTCTATACCAACAACAAGCATTAGTGGTGTTCCTCCCAATCAAAGTCCCATCTGTGTAGACTGTCAGATTATTTCTGCTATTGGCAATTCTTAGCACGCCCAGCCTCATGCTAGATAGCTGCATTTTCAACTAGTTACAAGTTTTCATTGTTTTTTCTACCATTGCTTGTTGTTGATTTTATGTTCATTTTCCCTAAGGATCATCATCCTGACCATGACACCAGTTTTGAAAGTGTTTTAATGATCATCCTCCCATCTCCTTTTATCATGGCTTCATGAACTTGCTATATTAATTCAACACAATTTAAGTCAATCAATATTTTAATCTATATATTTATCTTAATCTCATGTGTGCTGAGGCTCTGAATCTATTTGTGGGTATATTTACTGATAAAATATATGCCCCTGATTCATTGCCATTAATAACCCTTAATAAGCAGTTTGCACATCCAAGCTTATATCTAGCTAATTTCTTATACTACCCTGAAATTATCCATTTGTTTCTAAATCTGTTCCTTTTGCATATTGCTCACTTAAGTTAGATGGCTTTTCTTTATAAGTCTCTTAATTTTTGCTAATTTTTTATTTAACATAGATTATTGTCTTCACCAGGAAGATTTTTTAAAATTTTGATGATATGAGCCACTCACAAAACATCTGTTCATGCCCTTATAGTTGCACTTATTTTTATTTTAAGAATGGATTCTACACACACACACACACACACACACACACACACACACACACACACACTCATTCAAAGCTCCATTTTACATTAAATTTCTGTGATATTGGTGTTGTATGCAGTTTTTGACCCAGAAGAGCTAACCAAAGTTGGTTATTAAATGAATGAAACAAATCATTTAAAGTAAAATCTTTTTAAAAAAACAGAATAAAAAAACTGAAAAAAATTTTAGAGTACAATTTTTAAATCTGTTAGAGCCAGACATATTACTGTAGCCCTGCAATCTCAGCATTGGAAGTCAAAGGCAAGAAGGAGTATGTGGAGTTAAAAAACAACTTCAGCCAGGTAGGACAGCCATGCTTCTAATCCTAGCACTGGGGAACAGGAGAGGCTTAAGGCAAGCGTATCTTAGTGACTTCCAAGCCAGCCAGGGCCACCAGAATGGATCCTGTTTTAAAGAAGAAAGTGAACTAAATAAGCAATTAAACTAATGTATTAGAGATGTATCAGAGATGGTAAATGGCGTTGTGCTACTGTGTGGTTTCAGTAATTCTTCAGGAAGCTGAGAACTTGAAATGCACATGCATGTCATGATTAATTAAATGGCTTGCTCACTTTCTCTACAGCATATATCCTGCTTAATGGAGTCTTTTGTTCAACATTTGTATGATATTATTTATTTAATTTATATTATTGTGTGAGCATTTTGCCTAATTGTATATATGTACAGAATCCCGTTCAGTGCCCTTGAATACCAGAAGTTAAATACCCCTGAAATCAGAGTTACAAAAAGTTATGAGCTACCACATGGGTGCTATGAACTGAACCCCGGTCCTGCTAGACTGTGTTCTTAACCACTAAAAGAACTGGAAAACAGTACTCTAACCATTGTGCTATCACTGCAACCTCTTGTATGACTCTTGAGTGACTGAAAGTCAATCTAAAAAAATGCACAAATTATAGACACAAAAGAGAGGACAATCTACCCAATCTAATGACACTGAAATTTTATACAATGAGACTGTATACTCTGCATTTTACTTATGATATTTTTCCATAATGATCACAGTATAGTTTTATATATCATAAAAGCATAAATGTAATTTATGCCTTTTTCATTGTCATCAGAATTACCAATACCAATAATTGATAGGATGTCTACAGAATTTTTAAACTTGCACAGGTATAGCAGTTGTAATGCTGATTTTATTTCATGGTTCCCAAAAATATTCATATATAATACTCACACAGATATCCCAAGACTGCATTTGACATCAGAAGGCAAAGACATATTGTTCCCAGGATCACAACACTTCTACGCCATGAATAATCTGAATGAGATCAATAGGCAGGATACATAGAAAATGAGAAAACCTTGTAAATATAACATAATGGACATTTTTGAATGAGGTTTATGATTTGATCTACTCTCATTGGCTATTCACCCATAATTATCTTTCTCAATAAAAGAGACAGACATGTAATATTTGATATATATGACCATGATTAGTATGAGTTCATCTTTTTCATATTTGATATTATGTTTTCCACACACACACACACACACACACACACAGACACAGAGAGAGAGAGAGAGAGAGAGAGAGAGAGAGAGAGAGAGAGAGAGAGAGAGAGAGAGAGAGAGAGAGGGAGGGAGGGAGGGAGGAAGGAAGGGAGAGAGAGAGAGAGAGAGAGAAAGGGAGGGAGGGAGTCGGGTAGAAAACTGTTACCTCCTTTTTTCTGATTTGGCTGTTTTTTTTCCTTTTTACTGTTCTGGGATAATTTCAGCTCTGCATATGTCAGTCTTCCTTCATTCATTTCTATAGATGCTACAAGAAAGAGGAAAACAAACATCTTTACAAGGATATTAATCTAGGTATCTGGAGATTATATATATATATATATAATATATAAATATATATATATATATATATTCATTTCTAACTTTTAGCAAACAGTAGAATTATTTTAAAAAACGTCTAATAGCCTAAGTTAATATATAATAACTGCCACAGATTACTATCTAATTATGTCGAATTTCATATATTAATGTTTATATTTGTTTTACCAAGGTATAATATATCTAAGCAATAATGAGAACAAACACCATGAAGTAATAGAGAAAGCTTAGTAAGAAGATGATCTCAAAAGTTAATTTTTCCAGGTAAATAAATTATTTTTAATTTTTTTTCTGTGACACCTTAGACCAGAACTCCAACACAATTAAATAGTGTTCTGTGACAGTTATTACAAATATTATCTAGAGCTATTAGTCAATTTTTAAATAATTCTACTGGTTACTAAAATTTAGAAAATGTATATTAATTATCTCTAGTAGTGCATTTTACAAAGAAATTGATCATCTCTACCTTCAGGTGAGATATACTTTGTGGCAAGGCAGGCACTGGACAGACATTGCCCCTTTCATCAACAGTCTAATACTGTCCAAAAAGAGACACATTATGCAGAATAGTCAACCTATAATCTTTGCGAGGCCAAAATTATCAGCCCTTCAAGATTTCTACGTTTCTAAGGTCTGTCAGTGATCCTGGGTCAGAAGGGTGAAGACTTGCTCTCACGTGTTGCTAACAGAGGGCTGCTAATGGAGATTTGTCTCTACAACTTGTCTTATTTCTGGAAACCATGTTAGGCTTTTTATAATTTTAGATATTTGGCCATTCTCAGATTTCTGATGGAGTTGAAAACTAACTTAGTTTTATAGCATTTCCAAGCTGATTCACTTTAATAAAATATAGTCATTTGGAATATTTTCAAATGGTAATAGTTGTACACAGCTTTCATTTGAGAATTTTTTTTTTCTTATACAGACAGAAAGGGTGATATGTAGGTTGATGTCAAGGTGATATATGATTGGACAGTAGAGAGGCAGGCATGGAAAAGTTGAGTAAAACAGAAGAGGAGGAGGCTGCAAAGAAAGATAGTTCAAATCAAAGTGTTTCAAATTGGTTTTATCTTGTTTAGGTGGATGGCTTATATCGTTATTAATTGGCAGTGAATTTATTGCTTAGATGTATTGTGGATATAGGATTTAACTTATAAATCTGTTTGATAAGTTTAAAAATAGATATTTAGATTCATATATTTTTTGAAAAACTATATCTGATCAATAAATGTGTGCATTAGCCCCAAAGGCAAAAATAGTAGATTTTGTACAGAGTCATTTTTTAGCAAAGGTGTTTTCTTATATAAACGTCATTATTCCATTAAACCAAACAGTCTTTCATTTCTTGAACTTGTAAATTTTGTAGTCAGTGGACTTAATTTTTCTCACCTTACACTATGAGAAAACTAAGAAATCATGCCTGTCAAGGCCAAGCAGTCAAAAGAATAGCTCCTACTGTAGTTGTAACAACAAACACCTTATGACATATCTTTCTTTGTTTTATAAATGGAGAAACTAAACTGGAGGGAATACAAATAATATTCCCCAAATCAATCATTCAATAATTGACATTTTTAAATTTGTGTGGATACACTTACATTTCAACATTTAACTCATCTAAGCAAGTCTAAAAATGCATCAAATAACCTCCCTTTCCTGGAAATCAAAGGGAGATTCCAAATCCATACAGGACCATTTCCCCTGAGTTTACTACTACGACAAAGAATGAAATATATTCTTTCTTCCAAAACAGAAGCAGGCGTTCAAAGAAAATAGTGATGGGCCATGCAAAAACCAGGTTATCAGCACCAGCACTAAATGCCTGAAACTGCAGAGTTCTCAAAGCAGAACAGTAATGCTTCTAGAAAACAAAATTGATCAAGAGAAACAGGGATGCCCCAGTCTTGTGGACTTTAATTTCTTTATCTAGTAAAGCAATAAAATCAATATAAACATAGATTTTGCCTTAAGAAGATTATAGGTTACATAAAAATAGGTGTTGAGATTTTGCCTGATGGTAGAGAACGTGCCTAGTGTTTGATTGCTCAGTTTAATCCCCAGATCTGGGAAAAGAAAAATGATGAAACAATCTTAATCACATAAGACATACTTAAAGTCTGGTTATATTCATATTTTTCATTATTTATTTATTTACTTTATGTTGCGGCTCTCCTTCCCTCTTCTCCTCCAAGCTCCCCCTTTTACCTCTCTGCCCTATTTACCTCTCTACCTCTTTTTTCTAGAAAAACGGATATCAACCAGCCTTGGCACATTAAGTTGCAGTAAGAATAGGAGCATCTTCTACTATTGAGGCTAGAAAAGGAAGCACAGTTACATTTGTATTTTAATGCATCTCATAAAAGTCATATATAGAATACCATTTGAATAAATTCAAAATAAATTACTGGTGAAATATGGAATATTTAGTGATTTAAGTGGATAAAGCATCTTTCTACCAAACCAAAGCTTCTGGTAATTCTGAAGACTGAATCAGGTTAATGTTTGTGAGAATGCATGGTTCTTAAATTATTAAAACACTTTGCTAGCTAGCCATGTGA
Organism: Micromys minutus; assembly: GCF_963924665.1. Lineage (NCBI taxonomy): Eukaryota > Metazoa > Chordata > Mammalia > Rodentia > Muridae > Micromys > Micromys minutus. Next base: position 17,319,577 of record NC_137972.1, on the reverse strand, counting down.
TTCTTCCAGAATTTAAAGAAAATAGATTTACAGTGGATGAAATAATGCCGACTTAAAATGTCTACAAAAATAATAACTGTTTTTGAAAATATCAGATAACTTAAAAACCATTTAAACATTATATGGTGAATAGTTTTTAAATATGTGCTCATTTTGGTCCAATCTTATTGTCACCTCTGAGATGAAGTTAACACTGGATATGAATGTGCAGGCTCAGTTCAGTTTTCTCTGTCAACAGTTCAAAGCCCTCCAACCTTGATACTCAGCTTCTTATGGCATTCCACTTCATCCCTTTTTTCCAGATATTGTGAAAACCCAGTCCAAACCCGACACTCACTGTTTCTGATGTTTCCTGGATCTATATTTTCTTTTCATTGGCTGAAGAGCAGGGATGGTCTGGAAGGTAGCTGAGACCATGATGAACGAGCTCTGCTACCCTTTTCCATTCACAGTGACATTGGGAGGGGCTTATTATAGGTATCACTGCCTCTGGGTAATAATAGTAGAGTACAATCTATGATATCTTCTGTATTTCTATTTCAAAAGTCTCACTGAAGTCAGGATTATATTTTCTTGTTTGGTGCCCTGAGTAAAAAACAAAACCTATGATAGAAATATTTTGTTTACTGGAACTTTGATATTAGTGAGTTTGAGGAAGATATAATCTCAAAATTTGGTGAACATGGGAACGAATCAACAGCTATGTCCTATAAATGACCAAAAGTAAAAGGAGAGCTATGTGCCTATATATTTTGTCTGGATTTATTTTTAAATTTTTATAGAATTTAAAACAAAATCCCTGCAGCAGCTTTCTACTGCATTAAAAGTGAAACATCAAAAAGAACACAGACATACACACACACACACACACACACACACTTACACATTCACATACAGAGACTCATACATACAGTCACATACAGAGACACATACACACTCACATGCACATTCACATAGAGGTACACACAGACACATACATACTCACATGCACATACACATACGGGCACACACACACATGCACACCAACAGACACATACACACCCAAATGTACACACACATGCACACACACATTCACAATAACACATACTTGTACCTCAAATATCAGTACATTTCACTGCTTCTTAAAATGCTTCTATTACCAAGATTTTCTCTACATCAGCTTTCTCTTTTTCAATTACAAACAGTTATGTTTAACGATTTTACATCCAACTAGTCTAATCATTCTTAAAACGGCCAATGAAATTGGATGCCATAGTGGTAAAAGTTGTTAAAGTCATATTTCCAAATGGAAACCAATGAATAGGTAAATAAAACATTAATGGCAAAAATTATAAAGGCATGATAGAATATATGATCATGACATGAAAGAATCACAGCAGGATAGGGCCAAATTAATGTACATGGGGGTGATTAGCAGAGAAAAAGCAAATAGTGGCTATAGGAGGGAGATTCAGCTCAAGCATTTCTCAAAGAGGCAGCTTAAAACTTTCAGATGCTAAGAATCAGGCAATTCTCAAAGATCTTAGTTCAACATGAGCCAGAACAGTAGTTTGGAGTCCTGAACTGACCGTGAAGCGGACTTTTAAATTAATAGCAGTAAATATAATAGGTGTGCCTTCTTGACTCCCTGTAAACAAAAGCTACAGGGGTACTTGTGGGAACAAATGTGGTTGGCTACACAGAATAGACATCACCTGACTTCTGCGTCAAACCAAGATGATGGAAAGTGGTTAGTTGTTCATTTTTCCGTTGGCCCAAGGAAGTGGGGGTCAGTCTTCACATACATGACTCACATGATCCTGGGCAGAAGAGTTTCCATGCTCAGCTCAGCTCAGTAAAAACCCCAGAAGACTCATTGCTGATACCTGGACCCTATTTGTCATAGAAGGAAATTGATTATTTTAATTAATTAATTGATTAATATCTCAAATGCTGCCATACCTGCCAATCCTCATAGAGTTCCTTCTCCTATTCCTTGTTCCTTTCACCCTTGAGAATGTGTTTCCTTTAGATATTCCCCCACCCTGGTACATTATGTCTCTGGAGGATTAGGCACATCCTCTCTCACGGAGGCCAGACAAGGGAGCCCTATCTGCTACATATGTGTTGGGATGGGCATGGGGGGGGGCACTCAGACCAGCCAATGCATGCTCTTTGGTTGGGCTTTTCTTCTCTGGGTGCTTCAAGAGTTCCAGGTTAGTTAACACTATTGGTCTTATTGTGCAGTTGCAATCCCTTTCAGGGCTTTCTATCCATCCCTTAACTCTTCCATTAAGGTTCTCAATCTCCATTCAATATTTGGCTATGGGTATCTGTATCTATCTTAGTTAGCTGCTTGGTAGAGTTTTTCAGAGGACAGTTATGCTAGCCTTCAGTCTGCAAGCATAAGTACATTATACAAAGAAATTGGAGACTAACTTAGAAGTTGAAAATATCTCCCATGTACATGTATTAGTAGAATTAACATAATGATAATGAGCACCTTACCAAAAGCACTCTACAGATTCAATGCAATTCCCATAGACATTCCACCACAAGATTTTACAGACCAAGAGGGACTCTGTGAAGGTGCTGAGTTGGGAGTGGATGGTTGAGAGAGGGAGGAGTTTTATGGAAGCAAGGGGTGAGGGAGGAGAGTAGGGAGAAAGGGGATAACATTTGAAATATAAATACAGATAATATCTGTAGATTGTCCTGAAACTGTTTGTATTTTAATGTTAATTCTACTTCACCAAGAAAGGCTGCCTAGTCACATGACTCCAACTGAACCTTCCTTCCAATTTTAATTAGTAAGATAAAGGAATGCCAATGACTGGGTGGGGTGAGGTTGGTGAAGAGGGCTGAGAGGGCTGAGGAGGTGAGAGGTCAGAGGGTGGGGGTCTTGGCAAGATGGAGGTTCCCAATGACCAGCTAAACACAGGTGATATTGACTGGCATTAAATAGCTATGAACACTAAGGATTTTATAGGTCTAGTATCTCATATAGAAGGGCAGTTTGTATCTTTGTCTATTTGATATGATCTTGTTGTACAGAGGGTTTGTGGATTGAGAATTGAATACATAAACCTGTATGAAAAGCTATCGGGGTATAGAGTTGTGTTTGTGGGATTTGGGGTACGGAAACACCCCAAGACAGAAGTGGAGAATAGGCAGTAGTAAACCGTCAAGGGAAAGGAGTTGCATGGACAAGTAGGGTCATGGTGGCAGCTGGGACTGGGTTCCAGAGGTGTGCACAGCTGGGGCCTAGGAGTGAGACCTCAGGGCCTATAAAGAGATAAAACATTTTATATTTTTTTAATATTCACTGCAACAAATATCCAATAAAATTGAAAAAGAAAAAGAAAAAGCAATTCTCAACTTCATACAGAAAGACAAAAAAACCTAGGATAGCCAAAACAGTCCTGGACAACTAAAGTGATTCAAGGAATCACCATCCCTGACCTCAGGCTGTATTACAGAGAAATAGTGATGAAAACTAAATGGTATTGATACAGAAACAAACAGTTTGATCAATGGAATAGAATCTAATATCCAGAAATAAACAAACAAAACTATGAACACTTGATTTTTTTTTCAAATGGGCCAAAACTACACAATGGGTAAAAGAAAACATCTTCAACAAACAGTGCTGGTATAACTGGCTAACTAACTCCTTGTTTATAAACTGCACCCTCACTTATTTGAGACTACAATGACTATAGAGATAAGCAAAGCTTGAAATGAGACCCCAGCATCAATTGGGCAACTGCTTTCTCAAAGTATACTCAAACCAATAGGAGAAATATAATATACAGGTAAATAACTGACAGCTTCTAGACAGTTTATGGCTACTCTATACAATCTCCATACCATTGCCAGGACAGAATAAATATTTTAAAAACTTGTACATATTGATTACATAAAAATAAGAAAAAAAAACTGAGCGGATATTTTTCTGAGAGGTTAGCCCAACAGTAGAAAGGAAGTGTCTGGAGGACTTAAGACATTTGTACTAAACCACACAGGAAGCCAAATACTCAGGAGCTCATGTGGTTGTATACTACATACCCAGAGTAGAGAACTTTTCACACAAGGGACAAGAAGACACTTAAAACACTGTCTCATTTATTCTTTTCATCCAAACTCTAGTAAAAGTTTAAAATTTGAGAAGTGGTATATAATATGTGAACAAAATTTATTCAAATGTTTCATTAAATTCTTGAAATAACTTAATTTGTATTCTTGGGTGTACATTCTCACAGATTATCACTATGGCATTGATGAAAGAATGTGGTATTGCTCAAACACATCTGATTATTAAAACTATAGTGCTTTTTTGAAGAGGGAGTACTGGGGAAATAGCTTCATAGCTTTCTTATTTTTCTGTTGCTTTGAACATGATACTGTGACCCAAGTAATATATAAAAGAGAGCATTGAAACTGAGGATTTGTGATTTTAGAGGGTTAGAGTCCATGACATACATGGCAGCAGGTATAGGGTTTGAGAAGTATCTGAGAACATATATCTGATGCACTAGCATGAGACAGAGAAAGCTAACTCGAAATAGCATGGGCTTTTGCAAGCTCACAGTCAACTCCCAGTTGTAGAATGTTGTCTTTATGTAGGTGAAGGCAGGCACAAGACAAAACAAGATCTGTGATGGGAGGAGATAAGAATAAGCAGGAACAGTTTTGGAAAGGGATGAGAAGTCAGAGGGAATAGGGGCAAGTTGTAGGACAAAAATAAACCATCTCTGCGTGTCTCTGCGTAGGTTGTTACGAATATCTTATAATGGATGGATTATTATAGGACAGTTTTTCTTACCAGGATGGGAAAATCATATCATATCAATTGGATAAGAGTTTACTGTGTGGCATTTTTTTGTTGTTGTTTCTTATCATTCAGTCAACTGAGTTCAAGAGAAAGGTGCAGTGGCAGGACACACTAAGCCCACCACAGAATCAGGATGTGTGGTGCTGGTATGGCAACAACTCAAAAAGGGAACTAGGGTAGCCACCACTGGGACTAGGGGGCAGTTTCAGGGGATGTGTGCAGAGTCTGTGATAAGGAGCTGCTGAAACCAGGTATTAGAACATCTGAGAAGAGGTTCAGGCTTACAGACAGCCAGAGGAGAGAGTAGTCAAGAGGGTGGATAACTATGCATTTAGACATTTGTGTATTTTACAGGTTGATTATTTTGTAGATAAAAATGAAGGCTCTAATGGATATTTCTGGTTTTCAACTCGACTATATCTGGAATGAACCACAAAACAGAATTAGAAAACTTATCTGTGATCCAGATCTTGAGGCCAAAAGATATAAAATTTTGACCTGGATCTTGGCATGGAGATCTTGAGGGACAGTAGCTATGAACATTGAAGGCAAGGTGGTACTCACCTTCAATCACAGCATACTAAGATCAGGAGATCCCTGAGTTTAAGGTCATCCTAGGATAAAGACATTTCCCAGATCCAAGTGTGGTAGAACATACCATTAATCTGGGCCACCTCTTCTGCAGGACCTACATATGGATTTGGAAGAAAAAACAATTTGCTTTTCTTGGCAACTTGCATTTACCTGTCAGCACAAAGGCAGTCACTGAAAACTGAAAGACTAAAAATTAAAAGACTAAGCCCATACTCTTTCACTGAAGCCCAACCAGGCAGTTCCGGTAGGGGAAGGGAATCCAGTAGCAGGCAATAGAGTCAGAGAAAGTCCCTGCTCCAATTGTTAGAAGACACACATGAAGACCAAACTGCACATCTGCTACAAATGTTTAAAAGATCTAGGTGCAGTCCCTGCATGCTCTTTGGTGAGACCCGTGAGGCCAGGATAGTTAGTTGAATCTGTAGGTCTTCTTGTGGTGTCCTTGCTCAGGCATATTCTCTGCTCTTCCACAACATGCTCTGCCTGATGTTTGGCTGTGGGTCCCTGCATCTGTTTCCATCAGCCACTGGTTGAAGCCTGTTTGGAGACACTTATATTAGGTTCTTTTCTCCAAGCATGGCAGAGCATCTTATTAGTGTCAGGGACTGGCTCTTTCACATGGTATAGGTCTCATATTGAAGCAGTCATTGGTTGGCCATCCCTCAGTCTCAGCTTCATCTTTCTACCTGTGAATCTTGTATCCAGAACAAAGTTTGGGTTAATTGTTTTGTGGATGGGTTAATGTCCCCCTCTCTCCTCTTGAAGTGGAGCTTCTATCTGGATGTAAACTGAATAAAGAAACTAAATTATTAAAAAAACATACATACTAATAAAAGAAAAAATTAAAAGAAAATAAAATACGAGCAATGGGAAAAATTGATAGAAAGTCTTTTGGCATCTTGTTACCAATAATCTTGTAATAATTTTTCTCTTTTCTACAGAACACAGGAAGAGTCTCACATCACTTTATGAAGTTTTTTCTTAATTATCATTGCATATCAAAAGCTTTTCTTTTTTTTTTAAAATTGTCTTTTAAAAGACAGATATACATATACAGATTTTGAAATGCATTTTGGCATAAAACTATATGATTATATTTTTTTCAGTACTTGATCTTTTTAAAGGTTTGATAGTATGCAGTAAAATCTTACTAGTTACAATAAGAATAAAGTACAGGTAAAACAAAATGAAACATCGAAATTGTCAAAGTTTTCATAATGTGTATAGATTAAACATAATGATTTTTAAATACCAAAAATTGCTACAAGGCTATCTTCTTAGCTCTTGAATTATTAATTATTTAAGGTCTAAGTGTACATCAGTTTAAAAGGTGCTATAAACTTATTTTTTTTCTAAGAAGGGCTTATGCTTTCTGGCCTTTCCTTTTTCGAGCTTTATTTGGCCTGTGAGTTGTTTCTGGGTTATTCAGAGCTTTCTGGGGCTAATATCCAATTACCAGTGACTGAATATTACGTCTGTTCTTTTATGACTGGGTTATCTCACTCAGGATGATATGCTGTACATACATCCATTTTCCTAGGAATTTCATAAAGTCATTGTTTCTAATAGTTGTGTAGTAAGTACTCCATTGTGTAAATATACCACAATTTTGGTATGACGGCCATTTTTACAATGTTGATCCTTCCAATTCATGAGCATTGGAGATCTTTCTATCTTCTGAGATCTTCTTCAATTTTCTTCTTCGGAGATTTAAAGATTTTTACATACAGCATTTTCACTTGCTTGGGTATGGTCACACTAAGGTACAACATGTTGTTTTTTTCTATTGTGAAGAGTATCTTTTCCTTAATTTCTTTCTTAGCATGTTTGTCCTTTGATTAGAAGAAGGCTACTGAACTATGTCTGTGTGTCTTTCTTCTTTTGGTTTTCTTGATTAGTTATTTTCTTGATTTTTCTAGGGTGTAGTTTCCCTTCTTGTGTTGGGTTTTCCATCTAATATTCTTTCTAGGGCTGGATTTGTGGTCAGATATTGTGTAAATTTAGTTTTGTCCTAGAATATTCTTGTCTCCCAATCTATGGTAATTGAGAGTGTTTCTGGATATAGTGACCTGGGCTGACATTTTTGTTCTTTTAGAGTCTGTATGATGTCTTTCCAGGATCTTCTAGCTTTCATAGTTTCTGTTGAGAAGTCAGGTGCAATTCTGATTGGTCTGCCTTTATCTGTTACCTGTCCTTTCCCCCTTACTGCTTTTAGTATTCTTTCTTTGTTTTAAACACTTAATATTTTGACTATTATGTTTAGGGAAGAATTTCTTTTCTGTTCTAATCTATTTCAGGTTCTGCAGCCTTTTTTATGCTCATGATCATCACATTCTTAAAGGTAGGGAAGTTTTCTTCTTCAATTTTGTTGAAGATATTTACTGTGCCTTTTAGTTGCTATTCCTTGCCCACTTCTATTCCTATTATCCTTAGGTGTGGTCTTCTCATTCTGTCCTAGATCTACTGAACATTTTGGCTTTTGCATTTTCTCTGAATGTTTTGTCTATGATTTCTATGTTGTCTTCAGTCCCTGAGATTTTTCTCTTTCATCTCTTGTAGTGTGTTGGTGATGCTTGCATCTGTGACTCCTGATTTCTTTCTTAGGTTTTCTATCCCCAGGATTGTCTCTTTTTGTGCTTTCTTTATTGTTTCTATTTCCATTTTCAATTCCTTCTCCTGTTTGGTTGTGTTTTCCTGCAGTTCGTTTAGTCTTTTTTGGTTTCCTCTTTAAGAGCTTTTATTTTTTTTATGTGTTTTCTCTAGTGATTGTTAAAGGGAGTTATTCAAGCACTTCTCCAATATCTTCATAATCATCTTGAAGTATGATTTCATATCTAAGTGTATTTTTTCTTGACTGTTTACCAAATCACTACTTGCTGTGGTGGGAGAACTGGGTGCTGATGTTTGCCAGGTGCTGATGTTGCCAGGTTGTCTTTGTTTCCATTGCTTAAGTTCATTCATTCTTCTCTTGTTATCTGTAATTATACGTGGACTTGTTGTCAGTGAATGTTGCCTGTCTCTCCTGTGAATCAGAGGGCCCGTGGGCTCAAAAAGAAAATTTCTTTTGAGTGTTTGGATTTTGAAGGAAAGCAGTGAGTTATGGTGGCAGTGACTCAGCTCTGTCTTTGTGGGCTCAGGTGTGGGAGCTCTTGTGAGGCTGTTCTGGGAGCTCAGTCTTGTGCCTTCAGGTCCTGAATACTATAGGTAGGGATGTGGCTCTATCTCTAGGTCAAAAAGGACCCTTTTACAGAGAGTTCAGTACTCTCTGCTCTCTGAGAACTACTGGTGTACTTTCCCTGGACCTATTTGTCAGGATCTCCTCTGGTCCAGGTGAAAAACCACCTGTGGAGCTGATCATCAAGCACTGTATTTCCTAGACAGACCCTGGTTTCCTCTGACAAAGGCCCAGGCCTTACTGTGGTCTATAAAGGAACCTTTACACAAGCATTGCCAAGCATTTTCTTCAGTCTGGGTACTTACGGTGTAGCCTAACTATGTCTGTGCCCTAGGTTCTCCACTGGTCCAGGTAGAAAAGAGCTTGTGCATCTACTCCACAAGCACAGTCTTTTAAGGGCTGATCTGAATTCCCTCTAACAGAAGCCTGGCCTTTACTATGGCCTGGAGAGCAACCTTTTCCACCAGCACCACCAGGCACTCTCTGTGCTCTGGGTACTCACAGCACAATCTCACTAGGCCTGTGCCCTAGTTTCTCTGATGGTTCAGGTGGAAAAGAGTCTTTTTTCTAGTCTGCAAACATAGCCTTTTAGAGCAGATACCATTTTTCTCTGATAGAGGTCCGGACCTTACTGTGGGCCGGAGAGGAACCTTTTCCCTGAGCACGACTAGGTACTCTCTGTACTCTGGGTACTCATGGCACAACCTTCCCCGGCCTGTGCCCCAGGTTCTCTGCTGGTCCAGGTGGAAAAGAGACTGTGTGTGTAGTCTGCAAGCATCAAAAGCTTTTCTTAAAGCATTGACTACTTATTTTATTTTTTTATCCTTATCAATTGCATAAGCATATGAAATATTTTATGCTAGTTTAGTTAACTGGGTTTTAATAATTTTATTTTGCTCTTCTTGCTTTGTTATTGTTATTATCGTTTTGATATTGGCTATTATATGTTTCTTTGATTGCTTGATTGTTTGTTTTTCAGCACAGTGTTTCTCTGTATGTCCTGAAACTTGCTCTGTTAAATAGTCTGGTTAAAACTCAAGAATCTGCATGTCTCTTCTTCCCAAATGCCAGAATAAAAAGATGTGTTATACCTTTCCTGGTTTGATTTTGGATTTTCAAGATGGAATCCTATTCTGTAGCTCAAGTGGGTCTCAAACTCATATTGATACTCTTGCCTTGATTTCCCAAGTGCAAAAATTATAGGCATACATTTTGTGATCTGTTCTATTGAATACTCAGCCTTTATAGTTGAGCACAGAATCTATCTGGCATTTGGCAATAAAAGAGATGTTATGGTGGAAGTGTGGGCATTTTTTTCATATACATTATTTTCTGAAGAATTGTTTCATGGAAAGCCATAATTATTTACTAATTATTTTTAAAGCACTAATATAGTTTTGTAACTTTACATGTATTTATTAATTCTCAGCAAGATTACTTGTTTCAAAATTTCTGAAACTTGAATTTAAAGTGAAGTATTGACTATTCCTTCTGGTGGTCTCTGTACAAACATCAACATTTATTGATATCTTGAAGAAATTTAACCCTTAAAAGACCACTAATACAGATATCAATGCTTCAAAATGCATACTTATTATTTGAGTTTAAATAATTTGTAAAGCTATTTCAAGCCAAGTTACAAGCTGTGTCACATGTTGATTATCAAGTCATCTATTCTACCTGGATTCCTGAATCACTTTCTACATGTACTCAGTGACTTTCCAGTTTACTAAGTATATCTATAAATGAATGTATCATTAAAAGTTTGATCATATGTGGGTATATAAGGATTTTCACTCTTCTTTTCTCTATCTCTTAGTTGTAGGTTGATGTCTATATGCAGGTGAGGGCTGGCACTATTTAGGTCAAGGTGATAAATGATTGGATGGTTAAGAGTAGGGTTGGGACAAAGTTTTGGTGAGGAGGAAGAGAATCAGTGTATTCAACATGTAAGACAAGGATAATTTATCTCCTCTGGGTAGCTTTGAGGAGTTGTGGGTAGATATACTATCTAGGAATTGACATCTATGGGTCAATTTATCTTATTTAGGTGGGTTGCTTATATTTTTAAAAAAATTGTAAGCTTATTGTGTGGAGAGATTGTGGATTGAGAATTTATCATAAGAATCTGATTGATAAGTTATTGATTATTGAGTCATGATTTTACTGGGCTGTGGGGGACATTGTATGAAAGCAATGGCAGAGAGTCACCCAGAGAATGCAATTCCAGCTCTGTTGCCCATGCAAATAATGAGATGTCTGAGTGCCAGGCATGGAAACTAACTTCATACAGGGCTGTGTCATAGAGAAATAGAACAGGTGCCCAGCTTCACATGGAACAGCTCCAGCAAAGAGAAACCCTGTGGGAACAATAGCAACGGAGCCATTTTATTTTTTGCTGCAACACTTCCTCTTCACTTCCCCCTCCACTCTCTTTTTCTTTCTTCTCTTTCACAAGTGTTTTTTTTCCTTCATCCTCATCCACTTATCCTCATATAAAACAAACTCCCATGAAGCATACATTCTTATGGAAAACAAATTCATGACTCTCACCAATAGCCAGAGTGCTCTGAGAGTATGCAGTAGACATGAGTTGAGCTGGAAGTGTTTCCTTTATGACTGTGCCTTCTGATAACCAGTGTCATCACCCAGACCCATAGCAGACCCTGAAATGACTTGTGTTAAGGTGTAATTTCTACTCTTGAGAATTTTTAGTTAGGTTGAAGAAAGCCCTGCCATACATATCCATAAGAAGGGTTGTCTCTGTCTTAGAATCATTGACAGCTAGCACTATACCTGGAACAGAGGTAACCTGTTATGGGTCATGATTTATGACACATTAAAGTACATATTGGGTAATAGTCCAGATAGATAAAAAAGATAATGAATTAAAAGTATTTCTTTAAAAAACAATAACTATTATATAGGTCAAAAGAGATTTATGGAGACTGAACATTCCATGGTATATGAGTGAAAAGGAAAGCTGTCACTGGAAAGGTGAATTTTCATGTTGCTTGTGGTGGCCCATGACCGAATCTCTGCATTCAGAAAAGAGTATTAGATCAATAGTTTGATGCTATATAGCAAAATCCTGTCTCAAAAATACATATACACACATATACACACATAAAGCAAAAGTTTCGTAAGAAAAGTTTCAAACACACACACACACACACACACACACACACATATATACATATATATAATGTAATATATAATTGATACTATTACATGCACAAACATATTTGGGTGCAAGTATAACTTTCACCAATTTTTTAGCAGGAAATGGGTATTGTGAAGAATTTTAACATTTAATAAAACATTAAAGTGGATTTGACTCATTTACCCTAAAATAAATTCTAAGTTTTCTTCAATGAAATTATACATTTCTTTTCTTAAATATTTTAAATTTAAATATTTTTATTTTTTAAAATATTTTAGCAAGCTTCTATTTTAGTAAAATTTAATAGAAGTAAGACTTTTCATATACAAGGGGTTCTGAAGCTTTCCAGGACCATAAAAGACAGGACAGTACCTTTCAATGTATTTACCATTTGGCTGACTGTTAATATAGAAGACATGTATGGGTGGTGTAAGTGTAAAGATTGGGAATAAAGACCTGTGATAATTGACATTGTCAAAGAAAACAATGAGAAGTAGAAAGACCAATATGAGTCCAAATATAACAGAACACAGCTGTCAAAAATATTGTCTTCTTCATAATTAAAAAAACCTTAATATGACTCTACTGGATTCTATATCTAAGAAGAACCATATTTATCATGTATGTTCTGTATGTTAGCAGTAGCCAGATCAAGGAAATAGTTTCCTCTCATTTGGAAATGTTACTATGAATGTCCTGACTATTACTTCTATACTACTTTGTATAAGAACCATTTGTGTATACCACATGCAGGAGAAGCAGAAAAAATCTTTGAAGAAAAATTTAAAAAAAATATTTGGGTTGTTGGGCATTTGAAGACCGGTTCCAAGCTAATGATCCTGCTAACATAATGTGTGTCAGAACAGGAATAGCGGCAAATTGAGGCCATCTGCCACCAGGAATAGTGGAGATCCGGGGACACAGGCCCTTGGAGACTGTGCTGAGAGTAACCAGGGCACAGAGAGGTCTAGGCCAAGTGCGCAGAAAGTGACCCCCCCATTGGTTCAGAGGAGCAGGAACTCTGCTGTAGGGAATCAGTTTCTACCCAGAGGGCCCATGTGTAAGGACCAAATGCTCAGGGCATCTGCCACCGTGAACAGCAGAGATCCAGGGACACTGGCAAGGTACACAGGACAGACAGGAACCAATTACTGTATCAAGACCACATATAATCACAGACTATAAGATGGCAGGAGGAAAGCAAAAGAACTTACCCAATGGAAACAAAGACAACCTAGCAACACCAGAACCCAGCTATCCAATCACAGCATACAGCTGAATGCCAAACACTCCAGAAAATGAAGCTCAGATCTGAAATCATACCTTAAGCTGTTGATAGAGATCCTTAATCAAGAACTGGAGGAAATTCATAAAGAAATAGAAACTTTTAAAGAGGAAACAAGAAAAACACTCAAAGAAATCAAAGAACTAGAGGAAAACAAAGCCGAAGAGATAAAAGAATTGAAGAAGGAATTTTAAATGGAAATGGAAACAATAAAAAAAAAAAAAAAACACTAAAAGGGACAAACCTGGAGGTAGAAAACCTAAAAAAAAAAAAAAAAAAAAAAAAGAAAAAAGAAAGAAATCAGTAGTCACAGATTTCAAGAGATGGAAGAGAGAATCTCAGGGTCTAAAGACAACATGGAAACATAGACAAAACAGTCAGAGAAGATGTAAAAGCCAGAAAGCTCCAAACCCCAAATATCCACGAGATCCAGGACACAATATAAAGACCAAACCTAAAGATATTAGGAATAGAAGGGGACCAAGAATATCAACTAAGAGGCACAGTAAATATCTTCAACAAAATCGTAGAAGAAAACTTTTCTACCCTTAAGAATGAGATAACCAAAGCTTAAAAGAAGCCTGCAGAATTCCAAATAGAGTGGACCAGAAAAGAAATTCCTCTGGAGACATAAAAGTAAAAGCACTAAGTGCCCAAATCATAGACAGAATACTAAAAGCAGTAAGGGAAAAAGGTCATGGAGCATATAAAGCAGACCAATCAGAATCACATCCAATTTCTCAACAGAGACTATGAAAGCTAGAAGATCCTGGACTGACATCATGCAGACCCTTAAATAACACAAGTGTCAGTTCAAGCTGCCATACCCAGCAAAATTCTCAATCACCATAGATGGAAAAACCAAGACATTCCAGGAAAAAACTAAATTTACACAATATCTAAACACAAACCCAGCACTACAATGAATTATATGTGGAAAACCCAATATAAGGAGGGAAACTACATCATAGTAAAAACAAATAAAATACCTAAGCAAGAAAACCAAAAGAAGAAAGACACACAGGCAAAATTCTACCTCTAAAAGCAAAAATAGCAGGAAACAGCAACCACTATTCCTTAATATTTGTTAACATAAGTGAAATCGATTCTCCAATAAAAAGATATAGGCTATCAGACTGGATATATAAACAGAATCCACTATTTTGATGCATACAGGAAACTCATCTCAGAGACAAAGACAGACACTATCTCAGATTAAAAGGCTGGGAAAAAAACCTTCCAAGCAAATGGCCCCAAGAAGCCAGCTGGAGTGGCCATTCTAATATTGAATAAATTTTCAACCTAATGTTATCAAAAAAGAGAAGGAAGGACATTTTTGACTTATTACAGGGAAAATGTGTCAGAAGGAACTCTCAATCCTTAACATATATGCTCCAAATATATGAGAACCCATATTCATAAAAGAAACCCTACTAAAGCTCAAAAAATACATTGCACCCCACACAATAATAGTGGGAGACCTCAACATCCCACTCTCGTCAATGAACATATCACGTATACAGAAACTGAACAAGGACTCAATGAAACTAGCAGAGGCTGGCGGTTCCTCAGAAATTGGACATAGTACTACCTGAAGACCCAGTTATTCCACTTCTGGACATTTAAACCAGAGACGCTCCAACATACAACAAAGACACATGCATCACAATGTTCATAGAAGCTCTACTTATAATAGCCAGAAGCTGGAAAGAACCCAGATGTCCTTAAGTAGATGAATGGATACAAAAACTGTGGTACATTTACACAATAGAGTACTACTCAGCTATCAGAAACAATGACTTTATGGAATTCTTAAGAAAATGGTTGCAGCTAGAGAATTTTATCCTGAGTGAGATAACCCAGTCACAAAAGAACAGACATAATATGCAGTCACTGATAATTGGATACTAACCCCAGAAAGCTCTGAACACCCCAGAAACAACTCACAGAATGTGTGAAGTTCAAGAAAAGAAAAAAGCAAAGAAAAAACCATTATGTCTATTCCTTCCACACCAAGAAAACTTTGACAAATTCCATGTTACACCCTGTTTTACATGTACTTTATGCTCATTGTAACTGGTAAGATCTTAATGCAGAGTATGAAACCTTAAAAAAAAAAAGCCAAGCAATGGCAAAAATGTATTTGCATACTTTTATGCAAAAATGCTTAAAATTTGTAAATATATCTTTGTTTTTTAAAATAAGTTCTTCAATAAAAAAGAAACTAACAGAAGCTATGAAACAATTGGAATTAATAGACATCTACAGAACATTTCATCATAAATAAAAGAATACACATTCTTCTCAGCACCTCTTGGCACCTTCTCTAAAACTAACCATATAATCAGGCACAGAACAAGCCTCCATAGATATAAAAAGATTGAAATACTCCCTGCATCCTATCAGATCACCATGGTCTAAGGTTGGTCTTTCAAAACAACAAGAACAACAAAAAGCCCATATACACATGGAAACTATACAATACTCTCTATTAAACAATATGATGGTCAAAGAAGAAATAAAGAAAGAAATTAAGGGTTTTCTAGAATTTAATAAAAATGAAACCACAACATACCCAAACTTATTGGATGCCATGCACAGAGAGCAAAACTCATAGCATTGAGTGCTTCCAAAAAGAAACTGGAGAGAGCATACACTAGCAACTTGACAGCACAGCTAAAAGCTCTAGAACAAAAGGAAGCAGATACAACCAGAAGAGTAGGTGTCAAAAAATAATCAAACTCAGAGCAGTAACTGACCAAAGAAACCAAAAGAACCATTGAAAGAATCAACAAAACCAAGAGCTGTTTTTTTTGAGAAAATTAACAAGATTGATAAACCTTTAGCCAGACTAATGAGAGGACAAAGAGAGAGCATCCAAATTAACAAAGTCAGAAATGAAATAGAAGACATAACAGCTGAAGCTGAGAAAATTCAAGAAATCATCAGAAATAATACAAAAGCCTATACTCAACAAAGATAAAAAATCTGGAGAAAATGCACGAGTTCCTAGATAGATACCAGATACTAACATTAAACCAGGGCCAAGTAACCCATCTAAATAATCCCATAGCACCTAAAGAAATAGAAGCAGTCATCAAAAGCCTCCCAGCCAAAAAACTCAAGGTCCAGATGGGTTCAGTGCAGAATTCTATCAGACATTTATTGACAACCTAATATCAATACTTTCCAATCTATTTCACAAAATAGAGTCAGATGGAAAATACCTAACTCCTTTTTCAAGGTCACTTTAACTCTCATTCCTAAACTACACAAAGTCCCTAAAAGGAAAGAGAACTTCAGACCAATCTCACTTATGAACATTGATGCAAAAATACTCAAAAAAATGCTTGCAAACCAAATCCAAGAACACATCCAAACGATCATTCACCATGATCAATAGGCTTCATCCCTGGAATGCAGGTATGGTTTAATGTATAAAAATCCATCAACGTAATCCACCATATAAAAAACTCAAAGAAAAAAAACAACAGGGTCATTTCACTAGATACTGAGAAAGCATTTGACAAAATTCAATAACCCTTCATTTTAAAACTCTTGGAAAAAACAGGAATCCAAGGAAATATTCAAATCTCCAAACAAAGAAAGAGAGGAAGATATCAGAAAATGGAAATATCTCCTATGCTCATGGATTGGAAGGATCAACATTGTAAAAAAGCCATCTTACCAAAAGCAATCCACATATTCAATAAAATCCCCATCAAAATTCAAACCCAATTCTTCACTGAGTTGGAAAAAGCAATGTGCAATTTAATCTGGAATAACAAAAGACCTAGAAAAGTGAAATCTATCCTCAAAAAGAAAACATCTGCATGAATCACCATCCCTGACCTCAAACTAAATTACAAGGCAATTGTGCTGAAAACTGCATGGTACTCATGGTACCTCACCCATATGATCACTTGATTTTTGACAAAGGATCTGTAAACATTCAATTTAAAAAGAACAGCCTCTTCAACAAATGGTGTTGGTCCAACTGGCACTCAGCATGCAAAAGAATGAAAATAGACCCTTTCTTATCTCCTTGTACAAAGCTCAAGTTCAAGTGGATCAAAGATCTTCACGTTAAACCAGGTACACTGAGTCTATTAGAAAAGATACTAGGGAAAACCTTAGAACACATAGGCAGAGGAGAAAATTTCCTCAACAGAACACCAATGGCTCGAGCTCTAAGGTCAAATATTGACAAATGGGATCTAATGAGATTGCAAAGTTTATGTAAAGCTAAGGATACTGTCAAGAAAACAAAACGACAGCCAACAGATTGGAAAAAGATCTTTACCAACCCCACCACTGTTAGAGGTCTAATATCAAAGATATACAAAGAACTCTAGAAGTGAGACAGCAGAGAATCAAATATCCCTATCAAAAAATGGGGTACAAAGTCAAACAAAAAGTTCTCAATTGAGGAATATCGAATGGCTGAGAAGCATCTAAGGAAGTGCTCAACATCCTTAGACATCAGAGAAATGCAAATCAAAACAACCCTGAGATTGCACCTCAAACCATCAAGAATGCCTGAGATCAAATATTCATGATAGCAGATGCTGGCAAAGATGCAGAGAAAGAAGAATACTTCTCCACTGTTGATGGGGTTTTAAACTGGTACGACCACTCTGAAAATCAGTCTGGTGGTTTCTCAGAAAATTAGATAAAGTACTACCTGAAGACCCAGTTATTCCACTTCTGAGCATATACCTCAGAGCTGCTGTAACATACAACAAAGACACATGCACCACAGTGTTCATTGCTGCTCTATTTATAATAGTAAGAAGCTGGAAAGAACCCAGATGTCCTTCGGTAGATGAATGGGTACAAATATTGTGGTACATTTACGCAATGAAGTACTACTCAGCTGTCAGAAACAATGACTTTATGAAATTCTTAAGAAAATGGATGCATCCAGAGAATATCATCTTGAGTGAGGTAACCCGTCACAAAGAATAGACATAATAAGCAGTCACTGATAATTCGATAATAAACCCAGAAAACTCTGAACAGCCCAGAAACAACTTACAGACTATATGAAGTTCAAGAAAAACAAAGGCCAAAAAAAAAAAAGGTACATTATTATGCTTAATCTTTACACACCAAGAACACTTTGATTATTTGTAGGTTACATCTTGTTTTACATGTACTTTATGTTAATTGTAACTAGTAAGATTTTAAGGCATACTATCAAAAAAAATTAAGTACTGACAAAAATGTATTCATATACTGTTATGCAAAAATGCTCTTAAAATCTGTACGTTTATCTCTTTTTTAAATAAATCTTTTCAATTAAAAAAAAGCAATAGCAGCAAATCTTGAAATTTGTATTTTTTTCTCTCTTTCAATTTTATTTTTAAAAAAGTGAGATACATGTACAGATATTTTTAAAGGCATTTTGGCATAATGCTATGTGAATATATTTTTGTCATTACTTAACTCTTTTTGAAGTTTTATAGTATGAATTGAAATCTACTAGTTATCATATGTATAAAGTACATATAGAACAGTATATAACATGGAAAGAGTCAAAGTTTTCTTGGTGTTTATAGATTAAACATAATGATTTTGGTATTCCAAATATTGCCACCAGGCTATATTCTTAGCTTTTGGGTTATTAATAATTTAAAGTCCAGGTGTAAAACACTCTGAGAGGGTGCTATACACTTACTTTTTCCTCAGAAAGACTGAGGCTTTCACTTTTTGGCCTTTGTTTCTCTTAAGCTTCATATGTTCTGTAAGTTGTTTCTGTGGTATTCAGTGCTTTCTGGGGCTAGTATCCAATTATCAGTGACTGAATATTATTACTTTTCTTTTGTGACTGTGTTACCTCACTCAGAATGGTATTCTCTAGATACCTCCATTTTCCTAGGAATTTCATAAAGTCATTGTCTTGAGATTTTGCCAGTGGAAAATCACCTTCCTCGGTTATATCTGGAGAACAAATAAAGTTAATGAGACAAGAAAAAAGGAGGGGAATTTTCTACTCAGAAGGACAGAACAAACAGCACAGCACATAGATGTCACATAGAGTATCTAGTATATGTCATAGCACACACATCCATACTGTGTGCCACATAAAGTCGCTATTAAATGTTGTAGCACAGTATCTACACAATGTCACATAAAGTGGCTAATAAAAGCTGTTCTTTCACAGTTTTTCTTCATCCGAATACCTTTTCTGGGTGGCCTTCTTAAAGAAAATTTGCATGGATGATCCCTGCCCTCTGTCTATTCAGGATTGAGCAATGCTGTATACTATTGATAGGTAGAAAATGTTTTGTATTCCAAAGAACAAAATTTTATCATATTATCCCTTCAAAAAGTTCTTCTCCTTCCGTGTGTAGAATTAAAAAAAAAAAAAAAAAACCAAGTCAGTGTACATAAATGCGGACATGTGAGGAAGAGGCTAGAGGTCTGCAGCTTTAATGGCCTGAGAGGTGTAACATATTGTTAAATTTTCAATGACATATCACAAACATTGCCTTTTTGATTGCACCCTTGTGGGCTGGTATTTTTAAATCTTAGATCATCTTATCTTGCAGTGTGTATCATTCTCTACATCCCACACTTCCAGGTTTTAGGACTAAATTGATAGCTACTGAAATAATAAATCTAGAATTATTATGATATCTGTGTGTTTGTCTTGCCTTTGAGGGCATTCCATCTTTTAGAAACTTCATGTATTGTTAAATTTTTTTATGCAATCTGTCTACTGAAATTTGTATAGACTATAAGTATATATTTATTCAGCATATATTTGCACATACATATAAAAAAGTCTAGTTTGTCTAATTTGAAAATATTTTGAGACCACTGGTTTTCTAAAACTCCCTAATCTTTGGCCCTTGTCTTGTGACTGTGTTGAAGCTATAGCATGCCTGCCATAGGTCAGGTCAAGATAGCTAAAAAATAGAGAGACGTGGGCTTCCATAAACCTTCAGCGAACTTTATCTCAGGTACTCTCTGGGAAGGTAGTATTAGGACCTATGAGAGCAACTAGAAAGCTAGAGCAGTAACCGGTAGGGGAGCTATAACTAAATATCATTTGTATTGTTTTGGCTAACAATTATTACCACCTTACTTAAATTATTAGATGAGATTCAACTAAATACCACAAAAAATTGATGACCTACCAGAACACACACACACACACACACACACACACACACACACACACAAACACACACAAAAAACTTATACTGTAATATTTCTGTAATATTCCTTTCTTCTACTCTGTTTCTTGCATCACCTATCATTTAAAGAAAGGCAAACAAAGTAATTGCATGAGGAAAAAATACAAAGAATTGGAAAAATGCTATCTTAGGTGTGACATTATGAAATTTACTTGTGGTGTGACAATTTCATGTGGGATTAGAAGTGCTGGGTGTCTGGGACCTGAATGAAGAGATTAAAATTGTAATTTGGACTCTGTAGACTACTTATGGTTGTCGTTGTTTGTTTGTTTGTCATTTAATCTTTCCACAGAACTCAGAGCTATAAGAAGTCATTAATTTCCCACAACAGCTGAACACAATGCTGGCTCTTCCTATCCTCAGCTCCTCCACCAATACCTTCTTTTAATAAGTTAGGTACTTGTGCCTTTGTGTGATAATAAATCCAAATAAAATTTTATTTTGTTGTGTTCATATGGCCAAATATACATTGTTTCTTCAATTGCAATCAAATGAATTTCTTGAAGAATCTTCCCTAGCAATGTTCTACCTTTTAGTAGAGTTAACTCCCTCTTTTTAAGTTCTTTAAGTACCTTAATCATTATCCAAAAGTTTATATATTTACCTTGCAGTATAGTTATTTGAGGTTTTGTTTTATTTTTCATATATTCCAGGTAAGTGCTGTACCAATTGAAATGTATTTCAGGCTTATTATTTTCAAACACCTTTGTTCCTTGAATTTAAGCCTCTAAGGAAAGATTTATAGCTTTCTCTCCAATATTACTTTTGTACAAAGTAGATTGTTTTGAAAATAGTAATAATTAAACAATAATACAAAACATGGACATTATTTTGTAGATATTTGGAAACAAAAACTGAGTCAGGAATATTGCAGCAAACTGAGAAAGAATAACTTAATTTCCATGAATGGTTTTGTTTAACATAAATTAAAATATTTTAAAAAACATAATAGTTTCTCTGTATACTTTTAGTAAAATTTTTTTACTAAGGTTATTATAGGTTGTTTTACTTTTTTTTTGGAATACATGAACAAACTTCAGTCAAGATAGAGAAATGGATATAGGCAAAAAAAAAAAAAAAAGAAAGAAAGAAAAAGAAAAGTATTCCAGTGAGTGAGTTTATTGGGGTAACTTACTGGAATATGAGTGAGGAGTTATTTATAGTAGAGAATACATCATAAAGGCAGCTGAATATTCAGAAAGCTCATCCTAGCACTGTTGATGGACTCTTGAAATATGATCATGAAATTCCATACCTAATTTACAGGCAGCTCAATTCGTAGGATATTGAACTCTCCAAGCTTTTATAAATTTGTAGAGGGTCCTTGTACATCTTGGAAATTTCATAAGGTTTTTAAGACTTGTGAGTTTTATTAATTTCCTGGGTTTTCAATGGGCTCCCTACAGAAATGGCCATTTTTTTTTTGCAGAGAAAATACTTACTCAACACTATAATTCTTAAATTAGAATAAAAACCAACTAAATAGGACAAAACACTTGAGAAACCAATACAATTTATTGAAAAGGAAACAGTAGTTTTATATCTCTTTTATCTTTTGTGTATGTGTAATTCACATTGTTCACCATTCTGCTCCCCCACCCCCAATGGTTTGAAGAATGCAGTATATCCATCCCGGTAGGAGTGAAGATACTCTGGTGAGAGATACTCATACCTTCTATTTTGTTCTTTGGCTATTGAAACAAGTTTTTAAATTTTATCAGACCATCCTTCAGAAGAGACTGAAGCATACATTGATGTGATAATTGGAGCTACACCATGAACAGTGTTTCTTATTTGTGTGTATGTCTTGAGTTCTATTTTAAACCCAAATCTTCACTATTTTTATTTTTGTTTGTTTTTCTGTTTTCTATAATGGTCAGATGCAATGCATTTCATTTGTCTCCCTTTTTTAAATCAGCCTCTAAGAAATTCACCTTCATAAGCTTCTAAAATCTCATCCCAACTCTAAGGTTACTACTCTGGTGGTTTGAGTCAAATGTACAAAATAAGTTTCAGGCTTTTGGATAGTTCTTGGTCCTCAGGTAGTGTCTGTTTAAGAAATATTAGAAGTTGTGGTCTTGCTAGAGGACACATGTCACTGAAGGCAGGCTTCCAAATTTTAACAAACTTATTTCAACTACATTTGGAGTTAGCTTGCTCTGCATTCTGTTTGTAATTTGAGATGCGGAAGCTTTTATTTATTCTATTTTGTCTTTCTTGGCCATCATGGACTGTGACCCTTTAGCATCCTCAACCTAAAATAAACACTTGCTTCTATAAATTATCTTGGTTGTTTAATTAGAACAAACATTTGAAAAATAACCTTTAAAAGAACTTAGGAAAAAAGATGAAAATTATATTCCAAGCAAACATAAGTATGAAACAAATGGTAGTATCTATCCTGCCAAAAAAACTTCAAGCTGATACATTTCTGAAGATCTAATTTGACAAAATAAACTTCAAATAGAAACTTCTGAAAAGCAGAAGGGAAGGTCATTT
The DNA here is from genome assembly GCF_963924665.1 of Micromys minutus. Taxonomy (NCBI): domain Eukaryota; kingdom Metazoa; phylum Chordata; class Mammalia; order Rodentia; family Muridae; genus Micromys; species Micromys minutus. Next base: position 17,296,843 of record NC_137972.1, on the reverse strand, counting down.
CATATTCTTAAAGGAAAATTCCATTAGAAGATATCAAATGTTAAACATTCTCTAAATTCACAAAAAGCACTTGAAAGATTCTCTTTCTGTGCTTAGGGGCAGCTGATAGTCACCGGTGACTGCCATCAAGACTCAGGACCAGCCCGCAGATGGCTGAGCTTCCAGAAAAGCCTTGCAAGCGTTCTTCTAACTGAGCTCACAGGGATCTTGCCACATACCCTACAGGATGTCCTAGGAGGAAACACATGGAGCTCTCAGAGTACAGATAGAATGGTACATTCCAGGATCTGCTTCTTTCCAGCCCAGCTAGAGGGCCTGGTGACTACCTGCAAGACTCAGGACCCACCTGCAGACAACTGAGCTCCCAAACCAGCCTCAGAAGAGTTCTCCTACTTGAACCCACAGTGACAGAATGGACTTATTGCCATCAGAATTCACTGCCTTCCCACAAAGTGCCAAACACAGAGGAGCAGTCTCTTTCCTGAGCCCATGGGTGAGGCCCTCAGACAGTCTCCTCTCAGAGACAAAAAGATCACCTAGCATCACAGATAACAAGATGACAAGAGGCAAGCACAAGAACATAAGCAATGGAAACCAAGACAACACTGCAACATCATAATCTAGTTCTCCCACTATAGCAAGTAGTGGATATCACAACACACCAAAAGTAAACAAAACAAAACAAAAACAAAAAACAAAGACAAGTAAAAAAAAAAAAAAAAAAAAAAAACCTTTGGTTAAAAATCATGATCGAAGTTTTTGAGAAGCACGTGAATAACTCCCTTAAAGAATTGCAGGAGAAACAGGAAATCATGTAAACTAATAGAAGCCCTTAATGTAAAAAAAAAAAAAAAAAAAAAAAAAAAAGATACTTAAAGAGCTACAGAGAAAAGCACAACCAAACAGGTGAAGGAATTGAAAATGGAAGTAGAAAAATAAAGAAAACGTGACAATCCAGGAGACAGAAAACCTAGGAAAAAGATTAGGAGCCAACTATGCAAACATTAACAAGAGAATACAAGAGATGGAAGAGAGAACCTCAGGTGCAGAAAATACTATAGAAAACATTGATGAATCAGTCAGAGAAAACAGAAAAATGCTTCTAACCCAAAATATCCTGCAAATTTAGGACACAATAAGAGGACAAAACCTAAGGATAATAGGTATAGAGGAGAGCAAAGGCTTACAAATAAGAGGCACACTATATATCTTCAACAAAAATCACAGGAGAAACCTTCCCTAACATAAAAAAAGAGTTGACCATGAATATATAAGAAGCCTACAAAACTCCAAATAGATAGGTCCAGAAAAGAAATTTTTCACAACACCTAACAATCAAATTACTAAATGTTTAAAACAAAAACAATACTAAAAGCAGTAAGGGGAAAAAATAAGTAACATATAAATGCAGGCCAATAAGAATTATACCAGACTTCTCAACACAGACTATGAAAGCTAGAAGATCCTGGAGAGATGTCATACAGATCATAAGAGAACACAAATGCCAGCCCAAGGTATATATACATACATACATACATACATACATACATACATACATACATACATACATACACACACACATATATATATATATATATATATATATATATATATATATATATATATCAAGAAAAACTCTCAATTACCATAGATGGAGAAACCAAGTCATTTCAGGACAAAAACCAATTTACACAACACCTGTCAACACACCCAGCTATACAAAGAATGGTAGATGGAAAACTTTAACACAAGGAGAGAAACTACACCCTAGAAAAAGCAAGAAAATAATCTATTTGTAACAAACCCCAAAGAAGAAAATCACACAAACACTATTCTAACTCTAATAACAAAAATAATAAGAAACAACAATCACTATTCCTTAATATCTATTTACATCAGTGGACTCATTCAATTCCTAATAAAAACACATAGACTATCAGTATGGATACATAAAGATGTTCCAGCTTTTTGCTGCACACAGGAAACTCAGCAACAAAGTCTGATATTACCTCAGAGTAGAAGGTTGAAAAAAAATCTTTCCAAGCATATATTTCCCAAGGAACAAGCTGGAGTAGCCATTCTAATATTGAATAAAGGAGACTTTCAACAAAAGTTCTCAAAATAGAGAAGGGAGAACATATTTTCTTCATCACAGGAGAGTCTATTGAAATGAACTATTAATACTGAACATCTATGCTCCAAATACTGTGGCACCCACATTCATAAAAGAAAGTACTAAAGCTCAAAGCATGAATTGCATTGCAAAAAATAATAGTGGGAGGCTTCAATATGCCACTGTCATCAGTGGACACATGAAGAACCAGAAACTGAATAGAGACACAGTGAAGCTAACAGAAGTTATGAATTAAATGTTTTTAATAAACATCTATAGAGAATTTTATCATAAAACAAGAGAATATACATTCTTTCCAGAATCTCATGGCATGTTCTCCAAAATTGACCATAAAGTCTGTCATAAAACAGGACTTAGCAGACATAGACAATCTAAATTCCTCTATGCATCCTATCAGATCACCATGAAATAAGGCTGGTTTTTAATAACAACAAAAACAACAAAAAGCCCACATACACATGGAAGCTGAACAACGTTCTAGTCAATAATAACAGCGTCAAGGAAGAAATAAAGAAATTAAGGATTTTTTAGAATTTAATGAAAATGAAGGCACAACATACCTGGGCATATGGGATGCAATGAAAGCAGTACTAAGAGGAAAACACACAGCTCTGAGTACCTCCAAAAAGAAGAGAGACTATACACTAACAGCTTGATAGCACAATAAATGGAAGAAAATAACTAAACTCAGAGCTAAAATCAAACAATTTGACACAAAAAGAACTATACAAAGAATCAACAAAACCAGGAGCTGATTCTTTGAAAAAATCCACAAGATTGATAAATGCTTAGCCAGACTAACTAAAGGACACAGAGTGATTATCCAAATTAACAAACTCAGAAATGGAAGGGAAGAAATTGCTTCAAAAACCGAGGAAACTCAAGAAATCACCAGATCCAACTACAATAGACAAAACTCGAAAAACCTGGAAAATGTAGAGGAAATTTTCAATTTCCTAGACAGATACCTGGTATCAAAGTTAAATGAGGACCAGATAAACCAACTGAAAGCACCTATAATACTTAAAAAATTAGCAGCAATCATCAAAAGCATCCCAAACAAAAATCATAAGGACCAAATGGGTTCAATGTTGAATAGAATTAGACCTTCATAGAAGACCTAAAACCAATACTCTTCAAGTTATTCCACAAAATAGAAGCAGAAAGAACCCTACCCAAGTCTTTCTTCGAAGCCACAATTATGATGCCCATAACTAGACCACACAAAGACTCAACAAAGAAAGACCAATTTCCCTCATGGTCATTGACACAAAAATACTCAATAAAATACTTGCAAACAAAATTCAAGAGTGCATCAAAGTGATCATTCAACATGATCAAGTTGGTTTATTTCCCGGGATGCAAGAATGGTTCTATATACAAAAATCCAGCAATATAATCCACTACATAAACAAACACAAAGAAAATACAATCACATTACCTCCTCATTAAATGCTGAGAAAGCATTTGACATAAATCAACTACCCATTAATGTTAAAAGTCTTGAAAAAAATTAGGAATCCAAGGCCCATATCTAAACATAGTAAAAGAAATATACAGGAAACCAATAGCCAACAACAAATTAAATGGTGAAAAACTTGAATCAAATCCACAAAATTTATGGACAAGATAAGGTTACCCACTCTCCTGTACGTATTCAATATAATACTGGAAGTCCTATCCAGAGCAATTAGGCAGCAAAAAAAGTGAAAGGCATATAAATCAGAAAGTAAGAAGTAAAAATGTCACTATTTCCTGTTGTTATGATAGTATACTTAAGTGACCACAGAAATTCCACCAGAGGAATTCTGTAGCTGACAACCAACTTCAGCAAAGTAGATGGATATAAGATTAACTCAAGAAAATCAGTATCCTTCATTAAGGATAAACAGGGCAAGAAAGAAATTATGTAAATGATACCCTTCACAATAGTCACAAACAATAAAAATATTTTGGTGTTGCCCTAATCAAGGAAGTGAATGATCTGTATAAAAAGATCTTCAAGTTTCTGAAGAAGTATATTGAAGAAAATCTCAGAAGATGGAAAGACTTCTTATTCTCATGAATCTGAAGAATAGACATAGTAAAAATGAACATCTTGCTGAAAAAAATCTACAAATTCAATGCAATCCCCATCAAAATTCTAACTCAATTCTTCATAGGGTTGGAAAGAACAATTTGCAAATTTATCAGGAGTAAAAAAAAAAAAAAAAAAAAAAAAAACCCAGGATACCAAAAACTCTTCTCAATAATAAAAGAATTTTCCAGGGGAAACACCATCCCTAACCTCAAGCTGTATTACTGATCAATTGTGGTAATAACTGAATGGTATTGGTCCAGAGCCAGGCAGGTAGATTAATGAAATAGAATTGAAAACACAGAAATGAACCCACACACCTATGGTCACTTGATCTTTGAAAAAGGAGCTAAAAATTCAATAGAAAAATGACAGCATCTTCAACAATGGTGCTGATTCAACTGGCTGTCAGCATGTAGAAGATTACAAATCAATTTATTCTCATTTCCTTGTACAAGCTTAAGTGGATCAAAGACCTCCATATAAAATAAGGCAGACTGAACCAAATAGAACACAAAGTTGGAAAGAGCTTAGGAAACAGACACATGGAAAATTTTCCTAAACAGAACACTAATGGCTTATGGTCTAAGATCAAGAATAGAGAAATGGGACCTCATGAAATTATAAAGTTTCTGTAACGTTAAGGACATGGTCAAAATGACTAAATTGCAACCAACACATTGAGAAAGGATCTTTGCCATTTCTACATCTGATAGAGGGCCAATACCTAATACATACATATAACTAAGTAGTTATACTCCAGAGAATCAAATAATCTTATTTAAAAACAGGGTATAGAGATAAATAAGGAATTCTCAAATGAGGAATATGGAATGGCTGAGAAGCAACTAAAAGAATGCTTGACATCGCTTGTCACTAGGAAAATGAAAATCCAATCAACCCTGAGATTTCATCTTACAGCTTTCTGAATGGCTAAGATGCTGGTTAGGCAGTGGAGTAAGAAAAAAAACTCCATTGATGGAATTGCAAGATGATACAACCTGGAAGTCTGTCTAGTAGTCCTCAGAAAATTGGCCATAGTACTACCTCAAGACCCACCTATTTCACTTCTGGGCATAGAAGTGCCTACATATAATAAGAACACATGCTCCATCATGTTCATAGCAAACTTATATATAATAGGCAGAAGCTGGAAAGAACCAAGATGTCCCTCAACAGAGGAATAGATACAGAAAATTTGGTATATTTACACAGTGAAGTACTACTCAGTTTTTGGAAATGATAACTTTATGATATTTCTAGGCAAATGGAGGGAACCAGAAGCTATCATCCTGAGTGAGGTAACCCAGACACAAAAGAACACACATTGTATAAACTCACTGATAATCAGATACTAGTCCAAATAGCTCTAAATACTCATGAAACAATTCACAGATCTTATGAAGCTCAAAACAAAATAAGGCCAGAATGTCAATGCCTCATTCCTTCTTAGAAGGGAGAACAAAACACTCATGGGAGGATATACAAGGTCAAAGCAGGAACTGAATATTAGATCATCCAAAAACTGCCTCACCTGGAGATCCATACTATATGCATACACCAAACCTAAGAACAAATTCTGATTCCAGGAAGTACTTACTGGCACGAGTCAGGTATGTATGCCTCCTCAGAGGCTCTACCAGAGGCATACAGAAATAGTGGAAGATGCTTGCAGATAGCCAACTGACTGAACACTGGGATCCTAATGAAATAACTAGAGAAAGGACTAAAGGAGTTGAAAGAGTTTCAATTACATAGAAAGAACAACATTATAAACTAACCAAACCCTCCAGAACTAAACAAACCACCCAATAAACACATATGGAGAGACCAATGGCTCTAGTTTCATATGTAGCAGAGGATAGCATTGTCTAGTATCAGTGGGAGAATAGGCTTTGGTTCAATGAAGGTTCATTTTTCCAGAGTAAGGGAATGCCAAGGCGCTGTAATTAAGAGGGTAGTTGGAAGAGTAAGCACCTTCATGGAAGCAAGTGGAGGAGTAGGGTGGATGAGAATGGGAGGAAAGGTGATAATATTTAAAATGTAAATACAGAAAATATTCCATTAAAAATTCATTGAATCAGAAAATTGATATTGGTAAGATGACCATTTTTACAAAATTGATTGTTCCAATCTATGAGCATGGGAGATCTTTCCATCTTCTTAGATCTCTTTCAATTTTTCTCTTCAGAGATTTGAAGCTTTGTCAGATCTTTCCCTTGCTTAGTTAGGGTCACACCAAAGTATTTCATATTGTTTGTGACTAATGTGAAGGGTATCTTTTTCCTAATTTTTTTCTTAGCATGTGTATTCTTTGAGTAGAGGAAGGCTACTAATTTTTTGAGTTAATTTTATATCCAACTACTTTGCTGAAGTTGTTTATCACCTGTAAAAGTTCTCTGGTGGAATTTTTGGGGTCACCTAAGTATATTATCATATCATTGACAAATAGTAACATTTTGAATTCTTTCTTTCAGATTTGTTTCCTTTTGACTTCCTTTTGTTGTCTAATTGCTCTGGCCAGGACTTTCAGTATTATATTGAATAGGTAGGGGGAGATTGGACAACATTTTCTAGTCCATGATTCCAGTGGGATTGCCTTAGGTTTCTCACCATTTATTTTGATGTTGGCTACCAGCTTTCTGTATATTGCTTTTACTGAGATTAGGTATGGGCCTTGGATTCCTGAAATTTCCAAGTTTTTTTTTTTTTTTTTAACATGAAGTGGTTGTTGAATTTTGTCAAATGCTTTTTCAGCATCTAGTGGGATGACCATGTATTTTTTTTTTTTTTTTGAGTTTGTTTATATGGTATAATATGTTGATGTATTTTCATATATTGAAACATTCCTATATTCCTGGGATGAAGCATACTTGATCATGGTGAATGATTGTTTTTTATGTGTTCTTGGATTTTGTTTGTAAGAATTTTATTGTGTATTCTTGTGTCAATGTTTATGAGGAAAATTGATCTGAAGTACTCTTTCTTTGTAGTTTCTTTGTGTGGTTTAGGTGTGAGTGTAATTTTTGCTTCATAGAATGAGTTGGATAGTGTTCCTTCTGTTTCTATTTTGTGGAATAGTTTGGAGATTATTTGTATTAGGTCTTCTATGAATGTCTGATAGAAGTCTGCACTCAAGCTATCTGGTCCTGGGCTCTTTTTGTTTGTGAGGCTTTTGATGAATGCTTCTATTTCTTTAGGTTTAATGGGACTGTTTAGATAGTTTATCTGATACTAATTTAACTTTGGTACCTCGAATCTGTGTAGAAATTTGTCCATTTCCTCTAGATTTTCCAGTTTGGTTGAATATAGGCTTTTGAAATAGGATCTCATGATTTCTTGTCTTTCCACAATTTCTGTTGTTATGTCTCCTCTTTCATTTCTATTTTTGTTAATTTTATACTCTCTGTACCCTCTAGTTATTCTGGGTAAGGGTTTATCAATCTTTTTGATTTTCTCACAGAACCAGTTCCTGTTTTTGTTGATTCTTTGTATAGTTCTTTTTCTGTCTACTTGGTTGATTACTGCTCTGAGTTTGTTTATTTCCTATCATCTACTCCTCGTGGGTGTATCTGATTCTTTTTGTGGTAGAGCTTTCACCTGTTCTGTCAAGCTGCTAGTGTATGCTCACTCCAGTTTCTTTTTTGAGGTACTCATAGCTATGAGTTTTCCTCTTAATACTACTTTTATTGTATCTTATAGGTTTGGGTATGTTGTGCTTTCATTTCTACTAAATTCTATTATAATTCTTAATTTCTTTCTTTTTTTTCTTCATTGGCCATGTTATCATTCAGTATCACATTGTTCAGCTTCCAGGTGTATGTCTTTGTTGTCAGCAGGATATGGTTCTACATGTTTTTAATCTCAGCACTTGGGAGACAAAGACACGTCTCTATGAGTTTGAGGGGAGCGTTGTTTATATAGCAAGAACCAAAGCCAATGTTTGTGTGTGTGTGCGTGTGTGTGTGTGTGTGTGTGTGTGTGTGTGTGTTTGTGTGTGTGTGTGTGGCCATATTTCTTATATTTTATATATACTCTAGCTTCAACATTGATTATAAAATATCAGGTAGAAAAACTTTAAGCATTCCTTTAATTTTATCACTATAGAGGCAGAGACAAATGAATCTTCAGTTTAAAGTCAGCCTGATATAAGAGAGAGGGGTTGGGGTTATGATAGCACAGAGAAAAGTTCTTTCAAAATAACTACAAAGAAACAAAACCCACCACCAATACCAAATGAACAGAAAACATAATAAACTATTCAGGACAAAAAACAAACAAACAAAAAATAATAATAGTAAAATGACACCATCATTGAATGCATTGAAAACTGAACATGGAGGAATTACCTAGAGTGACATTATCTAGTCAGTAGATAGGGGCACAGATCCTAGATTAGAAAAAAAAAATTACTGTATCACTACTACCTGTTCTGAGTTTGATTATTTGGCACAGTTGTATAATAGAAAGCATTTTTCTTGGAAAATATTGAGGAACACACATGTCTTTATTTTGTTTGGTTTGGTTGGTTCTATGATGCAGGCTCTCACCATATTCATTTTTCAGCAATTGAGTCTGAGCCTCCGAATTGACACTATTACAATGTAACATTCTACATCTTGATAATTTCAGTTATTGCCACTATTTCTATGAGGCATCAACTCATCATCAGTGGATTAAAGCAGGCAGTGAGGATAATTGATGCCTTGGATAAAAGAAATTCATTGCATTCAGCATTTCTTTGACATATCCTTGCAAATATTCTCAAAACTTGAAATTACTACTTCTGACCAAAAGAAATGATTGTTCAATGAAAAAAAAAAAAAAAAAAAAAAAAAAAAAAAAAAAAAAAAAAAAACTTCTAACTGAAACAAAAACCAAAACAAATAGAAATAAGTTGACTAACAAATAAAAAAATATACAATATAACTATATTGTATCTTTTAATTGTGGTTTCAATTAAGATTTATACTAATAATAATGAAATACTCAGGCTGCTTATTTGGGTTCTTTATTTAATTTTTATAAGAGTTTAAGAAAGCAAAAAGAATAGAATTATGGAGGCTTTGGAGCAAAGTGTGTCCATGTACAAGAGGAGATGTGTCCTGTCCTTACCATGAAGAAGACTCTACTGTGTCATATCAGATTTTAGAGAACATTCCTGACCCCTTCCAGTTCATCTCTTTCTTTGCACAGCAGACTAAGTCCTGCGAACAAAATACTTATTTGTTAGTGGTCTTAAATTATTACAGAAAACAAATGACGATTAGAACATTTCACTATTACCTTTAACTCTTTTTTGAGAATCAATCTGGTAACTTATCAAGTCTCTTCTCACAAATACAGGAGTAGTAAATTCCACAATTCTTACTTTCTAGTTTTGTTTTAGATAAGGACATACATTTCCCATTTATCATATTGTATCTCTTTATGTTCAAGGCACTGAAGAATAAAAATAAAAAATGACAATTGTTTAGTTTTGAACATTCAGTGAAACAAGCCATGATTTTTAAAATTCCATTGGCCAAAGTAAGCAGAACATAGAATTATTAATTATGAGTTCACCACCAAAATGTTTTGCTTTGACGCAGCTCATTGAAAAGAAATCGTCGTTCCAATCCATGAGCATGGATCTTTCCATCTTTCCATCTTTCCATCTTTCCATCTTTCCATTTTCTGAGATCATCCTTGATCTTCTTCTTTAGAGGTTTGAAGTTCATGTCATACATTTCCTTCACTTGCTTAGTTAGAGTCATACCAAGGTATTTCATAGTTTTTATGACTATTGTGAAGGGTATCTTTCCCCTAATTTCTTTCTCCACATGTTTGTCCTTTGAATATAGGAAGGCTACTTATTTGTTTGAATTAATTTTATATCCAGTCACTTTGCTGAACCTGTTTATCAGCTGTAGGCATTCTCTGGTGGAATTTGTGGGGTCGCTTAAGTACACTATCATGTCATCGGCAAATAGTGATGTTTTTACTTCTTCCTTTCCAATTTGTATCCCTTTGATTTCCTTCTGGTATTTATTTGCTCTGGCCAGAACTTCCAGTACTATGTTGAATAGGTAGAGAGAGAGTGGGCAGCCTTGTCGAGTCCCTGATTTTAGCAGGATTGCTTCAAGTTGCCCACTGTTATGTTTGATGTTGGCTGTTGGTTTGCTGTATACTGCTTTTATTATGTTTAGATATGGGCTTTGGATTCCTGGTCTTTCCAAGAATTTTAAAATGAAGGGCTGTTGGATTATGTTAAATGCTTTCCCAGCATCCAGTGAGATGACCATGTGGTTTTTTTTTTTTTTTTGAATTTGTTTATATGGTGGATTACATTGATGGGTTTCCTTATATTAAACCATTCCTGCATCCCTGGGATGAAGCCTACTTGATCATGGTGAATGATTATTTTGATGTCTTCTTGGATTCAGTTTGCAAGAATTTTGTTGAGTATTTTTGCATCAATGTTTATAAGTGAGATTGGTCAGCAGTTCTCTTTCCTTGAGGGTCTTTGTGTGGTTTACGATCGAGGGTTATTTTAGCCTCAAAAACTGAGTTAGGTAGTGTTCCATCTGATTATATTTTGTGGAATAGTTTGGAGAGTATTGGTATTATGACCTCAATAAATGTCTGATAAAAGTCTGCACTGAACCGATCTGGACCTGGGCTTTTTTTTGTTTGGGAGGCTTTTGATGACAGCTTCTTTTTATTTAGGTGTTAAGGGATTATTTAGATGGTTTACCTGGTCCAGGTTTAACTTTGGTATCTTGTATCTGTCTAGGAATTCATCCATTTCCTCCAGATTTTCTAGCTTTGTTGAGTATAGGCTTTTTTATTAGGATCTAATAATTTCTTGAATTTCCTCAGTTTCAGTTTTTATTTTCCCACTTTCCTTTCTGATTTTGTTAATTTAAATAGTCTTTCTTTGCCCTCTAGTTAGTCTGCCTAAGGGTTTATCAATCTTGTTAATTTTCTTAAAGAAACAGCTCTTCGTTTCGTTGATTCTTTGAATGGTTCTTTTTGTTTCTATTTGGTCTATTTTTGCCCTAAGTTTGATTATTTCTTGCCATCTACTCCTTTTGGGTATCTGCTTCCTTTTGTTCTAGAGCTTTCAACTGTGCTGTCAGGTTGCTAGTGTATGCTCTCTCCAGTTCCTATTTGGAAGCACTCAGAGCTATGAGTTTTCCTCCCATTACTACTTTCATTGCATCCCATAGGTTTGGGTATGTCGTATTTTCATTTTCATTGAATTCTAGAAAATTATTAATTTCTTTCTTTATTTCTTCTTTGACCCTGCTATCATTTAATAGAGCATTGTTTAGTTTCTATGTGTATATGGTCTTTTTGCTTTCTTTGTTATTAGTAAAGACCAGTCTTACACCATGGTGATCTGAAAGGATGCATGGGAGTATTTCAAACTTCTAATATCAATTGAGGCTTGTTCTGTGTACAATTATTTGGTCAATATTCGAGAAGGTGCCATGAGGTGCTGAGAAGAAGTTGTAATCTTTTATTTTAGGGTGATATGTTCTGTGGATATCTATTAATTCCAATTGGTTCATAGTCTCTGTTAGTTTTACAGTGTCCTTGTTCAGTTTCTGTTTCTATGATCTATCTGTCCATTGGTGAGAGTGGGATATTAAAGTCTCCCACTATTATTGTGTGGGGTAAAATGTATTTTTTGAGCTATACTAGGGTTTCTTTTTTGAATGTGGGTGCTTTTGTATTTGGAGCATATATGTTAAGGATTGAGAGTTCCTCCTGACAGATTTCGCCTGTAATGAGTAAAAAGTGTCCTTCCTTATATTTTTTGATTAATTTTGGTTGAAAATGTACTTTATTTGATATTAGAATGGCCACTCCAGCTTTCATCTTGGGGCCTTTTTTCTTGGAAGGTTTTTTCCCCAACCTTTTACTCTGATATAGCGTCTATCTTTGTCTCTGAGATGAGTTTCTTGTATGCAGCAAAATGCTGGATTTTGTTTATGTATCCAGTCTGATAGCCTATATCTTTTTATTGGGGAGTTGAATCCATTTATATTAATAGGCACCAAGGAAAAGTGGTATCTGTTTCCTGCTATTATTGCTTTGGTAGGTTGAATTGTGCCTGTGTGTCTTTGTTCTTTTGGTTTCCTTGCTTAGAAGTTTTCTTGTTTTTACTATGAGGTGGTTCCTCTCACTGTTTTGGGTTTTCCACCTATAATTTGTTGTAGTGGTAGTGCTTGGTTTGTGGTCAGATATTGAGTGAATTTAGTTTTGACTTGGAATATCTTTGTCTCGCCATCTATAATGATTGATAATTTTGCTGGATATAGCAGCTTGGGCTGGCATTTGTGCTCTCTTAGGGTCTCCATGATGTCTGTCCAGGCTCTTCTAGATTTCATAGTTTCTTTTGAGAAATCGGGTGTGATTCTGATTGGTCTGCCTTTATATATTACATGACCTTTTTCCTTTACTGCTTTTAGTATTCTTTCTTTGCTTTGGGCACTTGGTGTTTTGCCTATCGGGGGTCGGGAGGAATTTATTTTCTGGTTCTACCTATTTGGAGTTCTGTAGGCTTCTTTTATGCTCATGGTCATCGGCTTCTCAAGGGTAGGGAAGATTTCTTCTACAATTTTGTTGAAGATATTTACTGTGCCTCTTAGTTGATATTCTTCTCTCTCTTCTATTCCTATTATCCTTAGGTTTGGTCTTCTCATTGTGTCCTGGATCTCATGGACATTTTGGGTTAGGAGCTTTTTGGTTTTTGCATCTTCTCTGGCTGTTTTATCTATATTTACCATGTTGTCTTCGGCCTCTTCCATCTCTTGTAGTCTATTGTAAATGCTTGCTTCTGTGACTCCTGATTTCTTTTTTAGGTGTTCTACCTCTAGGGTTATATCTTTTAGTGTTTTCTTTATTGTGTCAATTTCCCTTTTAAATTCCTTCTTCAATTCCTTCATCTCTTTGGTTCTGTTTTCTTCTAGTTCTTTGAGTGTTTTTCTTGTTTCTTCTTTAAAAGCTTCTAATTTTTTTATGCTTTTCCTCACATTCTTGTTTAAGGATCTCTATCATCTTTTTGAGGTAGGATTTCGGGTCTGAGTCTTCCTTTTCTGGAATGTTTGGAATTCTGCTCTTTGTTGTGTTGGGAGAGCTGGGTTCTAGTGTTGCCATGTTGTCTTGGTTTCCCTGGGGTACATTGTTTTGCTTTTCTCTTGCTTTCTTGTTGTCAGTGATTGGTTCTCACCTTTCCCTTTTTCCTGGCCTGTATCCCTGTATCTCTACTGTTCCTGGTGGCAGATGGTCCAAGCACCTGCTGTGTAACCCAAAAGCTGCAGGCTGGGAACAGAGAGCCCAATGCCGGTTTCCTGGATCCCTGGATCAACCTGGGTAGGCAAGCACTTTCTGGGTGCTCTGCTGAGGTTTGTCTGACCCCTGGCTATTTGAAACCCATTCTCACCCTCTTCCTGCCAGTCCTGTGTGTCTGGGTCTCTGCTCTTCCTGGTGGCAGTTGTATACTGATACAAATACTCTGGAAATCAGTCTGTTGGTTCCTCAGAAAAATGGACATAGTATTTAAGACCCAGTTATTCCACTTATGGGCATTTACCCCAGAGTTGCTCCAACATACAACAAAGATACATGCACCACAATGTTCATTGAAGCTCTATTTATAATGTCCAGAAGCTGGAAAGAACCCAGATGTCCTTCAGTAGATGAATGGATAAAAAAAATGTGGTACATTTACACAATGGAGTACTACTCAGCTATCAGAACAATGACTTAACGAAATTCTTAAGAATATGGATGCATCTAGAGAATATCATCCTTGTGAGATAACCCAGTCACAAAAGAACAGACATAATATGTGGTCACTGATAATGGGATACTAACCCCAGAAAGCTCTGAACACCCCAGAAACAACTCATAGACTGTGTGAAGTTCAAGAAAAAAAAGAATATATTTTAATTAAAATAGAACTTTATCACATCCTCCTTTTTTCCCTACAGTCTTATCCATTTTCTCTCTTATCCCCTCAATTAATAGCCTCTTTTCCTATATTATTGTTACATATATACATATGTGTATTTATATGTATCCACAAATACTTACTTACAATCTTAAAAATGTATTCCTTTACTTTTATGCAAAAATGATGAAAATTTGTACATTTATCTTTGTTTTTTAAAATGAAGTTTTTTAATAAAAAAAATAAAAAAGAAAAGAAATGGTCTCAGGATCACACAAAAAGTTTTCATCTGATTCACATTCATATTTATTTGGTCAGGTGGAAATACAGATTTTCAATATTTCCTAAGAATTATTTTATTTAAATCTGCTTTAACATTTATATTTTGTTGATAAATATGCTTGTACAATAGTAAAACAGGTGTGTGTGTGTGTGTGTGTGTGTGTGTGTGTGTGTGTGTGTGACACACAAACCACATCTCAACATGTTTGTGTTTTAAGAAGAGGAGATTCAAAATATGGTCATAGATGAGGGATTGTAACTGATGTTTTACAGTTTACCTTTCTTCCCTAAGTCATATCTAATGGGTTCGTGGAAACCTGGTAATTTACTGAATTGCCTGTATTTGACTCAACTCCAACTTATGCAGCATGCTATACTAGAGGCACAGCTACCATTTGTTGAATGTGCAGATAAATAAAAAAAATAAATTGGAACACAGAGCAAATTACCATGTAAACAGAAGAACTGTGAGTTCTGGAACAGCCTGGCCTACAAAGCAAAGCAGGAAGAAAACCAGCAATTATTTATTAATTAATAATCTAGATCTTCTTTTATAAACTAACAGAAATCAGATTTCACCACAGACTAAGATTTTAGCACAAGTTGGAATGAACCTCAGATGGTCAATTATTTTTCTCTCTTTTTATAATTGAATAACTTTATTTTTAAAAACAGAGATATATGTACAGATTTTAAAAGCCTTTTTGCATAAAAATACATAAATACATTTTTTGTCAGTACTTGATTTTTTTTAAAGGTTTGATAATATGAATTAAAATCTTACTAGTTACAATGAGCATAACGTACATGTAAAACAGGATGTATCCTGGAATTGGTTAAAGTTTTCTTGGTGTGTAAAGATTAAACATAATGATTTTTCATTTTTTTTGGCCTTTGTTTTTCTTGAACTTCATATTGTCTGTACGTTGTTTATGGGGTGTTCAGAGCTTTCTGGGGTTAGTATCTAATTATCAGTGACTGCATACTATGTTTGTTCTTTTGTGACTGGGTTACCTCACTGAGGATGATATTTTCTAGATGCATCCATTTTTTTAAAAGAATTTTATAAAGTCATTGTTTCTGATAGCTGAGTAGTACTCCATTGTGTAAATATACCACAATTTTTGTATCCATTTATCTACTGAAGGACATCTGGGTTCTTTCCAGTTATTTCTCTAATAGAGGAATCTAACTCTTTCAAGATGGAGACCCTGAATAATAAATCTAGCCAGGTCTAGTGGGAGTCTTGTTTTGTGGGGATGAAAACAGAAGGATCACAATTCAAGCCTAAATTTCAACATATAAAGAGTTTGAGGCTAGTCTGGGTTAATGAGAGCCTGTCAAAGACTGTGACAAAGAGAATGAAATCTATCCTACCTACATGGAACCAAGAGTTCAAAGATTAGTCTTTAGCAAAATATGTCAATGTTTTTGAATCTTGGAATTAAGATGAGAAGAAATAGAATATCCAAAGTTACCAAATTTAAGGATATAAGCCACCAACAATTACCCAGAACCATGTAAGATAAATGAAACTGATCTAAGTACCTTGTGGAACATATATATATATAACAGGTAACTTTCATTAGGAATGGATGTGTACATTATTCAGCATTGAGATATGATCATATGTACAGTCAGAAAATCACATGCATATGTTGAACATGGGCAATAGGAATCAGCCAACATATACTAGATATTTATATATGATTACGAATAAGAAAATAACATGTATGTTCACAAAATGACTTGAACTCAGGTTGACATGACAGGTTTCACGACTGTCAAAAAATTCATAACTGTCAAAATTAGAAACAAGTTTGTTCGCATGTAAATGTAAAAATATAGTGGAATGTTTTTGTGCAGTACAAAATTGATGTGTGACTACAAAACTAATATGCTAATCTAAGAAAACAGCTTGAATTAATTAAAACATTATTGGGGCAACAAGATGCAGAGAAATACAGAGCCAATCACAGATTTGTGCACATATATGGTACTCTGCACTAGGCCAAACTTATTTATAGTACAAGAGTACACATATATGTTTGTCGGGGATCAAGTATGGAGCCAGGGGCATGAAAGAACTTCAGAAGGTAACAAAGTTTTAGTTTTTCTGTCTGTTAGTTTCTACTGTTTTGATCAAATAACATGAACAAAGCAAATTGGGGAAGTAAAAGATTTGTTTTGCTTAAACTCCCACATAATAGGCCATCATCAGAGAAATTCATGGAAAGAACCAAACTGGGCATTAGCTTGAAGGCATATGTGATATACAGTCCAGCTTATTTTCTTTCTCCCAAAAATTTGATTGGCATACTTTCTTAGCAGACCCAATAACCTCACCATTTAGGAGGCTGAATTAGAAGGATTTTAACCCAGGCCATATTAGGATGTATAACAAGGTCTTTATCAAATATTAACTAATATTAAAAGCCTCACTCAGTGCACTTATGGGCAATAAGAAAGCAGACTCCTATACAGGCTTAGGCTTCAGCAGAGCTGACACTTCAGAGGAGCAGCATAGCCTGGCAGCCAGGCATTTTTCTAATAGTCATTGCATGAAGAATACTGGATGTATGTAATACAGTCATTCAAATACTACATGATGAACCCAAGATTGACAGTAGTTCAAGACAGGTTTGGGCAATACAGCGACTTTGAAACAGGCTAGAATAATGTGAATGTATATCAAAAAATAACAGAGAGTATAAAATCTGCCCAATTCTATGAGGCTGAAATCACAAATGGATAAAATTGTAACAAACAATTACCTTTGTTTAAAATTGGACTCAAATCAGGGAGAAACAAAGTGTTTTTTTAATAAAAAGAAAAAAAGAAAGATAAATGAAACCACATGGCCATATATAACAAACAGAAGAGGTGAGATACAGTAAGAATGTGGATACATACATTAGTCATCCACGCTATATCCCTGTGGGTGCAATCATTAAGGATATATGTTGATCATGGGCAAAGATGAAAATGATCCATTAGACACTAACTGTTCACAAATACACATGAAGCACATGTGCTGCATCATGAGTTTTTATGTTTACTTTCATAGTGATGTTCACCTAGACCTGTACACAAGAAACACACATTATGCTCACAGAATCTCACTCTTTAGATGTAGTCATTGTAACAGATGGGCCAGCTTCTGCATGAAACATTTGTAGAAAATGTCTATAGTGGCCAGAGAAGCCAGCAAGAGTAGTGCTAGTGTGTGTGAAATGATACTTTATATGAAGAAAACAAAATTAATAGCACTACTAATAATCTCTGTGGTTGGAACATATTAGTACATATTGTAATGCTGTTTATTCTCTGGCCACTTCTGTGATGGACAACTTAAGAGCATCCTTAAAGGAAAGAGAGAGGAAGATTTTTTTCCTCAAGTCTTGAAACCTGCCTCTTCCCACTGACAGGGCCCCAAATAGAATAGAAGTGAAGCAGATCTGCCATGTTCCCAGGCACTGAATGAGAGATTTCTTAGAAAGTCATCTCTGTGGGTACCATGCCTCAGATAGTTTCTATAGCTGTTGAGGAAAAAAAACCCAATGAATGCCACGAAGAAAATAACATCATGAACAAAAAAAAAAAAAAAAAAAAAAAAATACAGAAAAGGAACATGAAACTCATAAAAGTACAGACAATAGGATTACCAACTAACCTTTCAAAATAAATATGTTTGACATCTTTCAAGATATAATATACAGGCCATACAGCCTGCCTGCAGTATCAGCACCCAAGAGAAGGAGGGGTGAGGATCAAAAATTCAAGGACAACCTAGGTGAGTTGGAACCCCCATCTCAAAATATCAACAAAATAATATAAATTAAATCTACCTTTAAATTACACATAAAGCAACACAACATCTAAATTCCTAGGAAAGTTATTTAAGGTAAACCCAGAATTATCAGGTGATTTTTTTTTTAATATTTGTATTTTAAAAATTAACAAGCAGAAAAAAAAATAATACATGGTATGAAGGCAGAAGGGAGATTGAGTATCCTAGGACAAATGTGGAAGAATACTGAAGAATAAGGGCCAGGAGAGAATAAAGGATGGATTTACCAAAAGTAAGGACGCATAAAAAGGCCTTATGAATACCCAGTAGTTAGTAAGTTTGCACTGGACCAACACGAAGCACACTCCATGTTTTCTTGCTGGTTTGGAGTTTTTGTGTGATTTTTTTATGTGGGTTTGGGTATTTGTTTTGGGCATCATTTGTCTTCTTGGGTTTCTTAATTATTTTGCTTGGTTGAATGATTTTATTTCCTTATTTTTTTGTTTGTTACTGTTATTGTTGTTTTTGGGAGAGAGTGCAATAACATGAGGTTGAGTGAGTAGGAAGGAAGTAAGAAGAAGTATTTAGTGGGGAAAAACCTGATCAAAATATGTTCTATGGAAAATGTAATTAAAAGTAAAATGTAGCTTTAAAAAGGAGTTGTAATTACAGAAGATATGAGATTAAAAAAACCCAAAGTACAAGGCAGAGGATACCCCAGAGGTATTGGTCTGGGAGAGGACAGAGGTCTCCCACAGAGCATAGGCTATTTCTCTTGCCCTTGATTGCCATAATTGGTAAGGCCCTGTTGATGATGATACTCCACACTTTGCCATCAACATAAGAGAAGTCAATTTCAAACCAATATCTAAATATCTTCTCTTGGACTGACTTCAAAAGCTTAGATGGTTCTTTTGCAGGTTGAAAGGATCCTGCACTGAAACCTGTATGCTACAATATACATCTGATGACCAAGGTATGTTATAGAATAAATAGATGTTTTCTTTTTGGAACTGTAGCCTTTACTACAAGGAAATTATGTTTGTTGTCATAATCCAAATCAAAAGCCCAAGACTGAGGGAGGTTACAGGCCATTAACAGGAAACTTCTAAAATTACGTCAAGTGGTCAGCAGATAAGTTGCATTCTTAATATTTGTAGTTGTGGCCTAGACCCGAGCTTCTCTCAACTTCCTTCAGAGAAGATTTTTATACAATAGACAGGATTCAGTGCAGATAGGCAGAAATTGGTTAAAGTGCTTAAGAGAAGAGGATGTGTGCTGAACCCTAAAAGAGGAATCTACATCAACTTCTTTACCTCCATACCATCAAAAAGACTCAGTGAACAGCAAGGATGATGACATAAAAAGCATGTAAGACCAAAAGCAGAGGATGATCTCTGTGAAATGCAGCCTTCTGGACAAGTTGGTTTCTGCCAAGATGAGAAATGGCCCTTTACATCATTAGAAAGCACCATTCTTAGGTGACTACCGCTAGAAAAGGGGGATTCATTCCATTTTGAAGATGTGGCCACTGGCGTGTTTTTAAGCTTCAGTGGATGGCCTACAACCATGCACCCATAGACAGTTAATTATGAAGAGAGAGGGGTCACATGATCATATTTTATGTATGTGTAATTCTCAAGAAAAATAAATATTATTAATAAAGATGATAATAAAGTGAACCGCTTTCTATCAGATTATAAATGGACATAAAACTTGGATTTTGAACAACACAAACACCTTGAAATGGAAAATAGTCATACAAATGTATGTTTATATGCACATGCTCTTATATTTATAATAAAACAATAATTACATAAGCTAATGTGAATGAAAATGTTAAATGAATGCCTGAAAGACTCACATTTATTGAATCTGTCATGATGAGTCAGTGACTTCATATCATCTAAAGTGGTTGACCTTCTAGTGTGCTGGGCATTTTAGACCACACAACCAATCCTGAGATTGTAGTCAGCATTAAACCACTTTTGGTCAGCTCCTAGATGAGATGTGCCATTTGTAAAACTTACTCAGACAGTGCCTTATGTACCTTACCCATGAGGTCCATAAAAAGTGAGAAAAGCCAAATGACACCAAAGAAAACCCTTTGCACACAATCCTATTTCTCACACCAGTGTTAGGGTTGGAAGGTTTCAGAAACTCACAGTTTAGATGAGCCATTGTCAATCCATGTCCAATTCTTTATTTTTTCATCATAGGACAATCCAATCCAGTAATTGTCTGAAATAACCCCAAGCTGAAGGAACTTCTGCAAAGTAATCAAGAAATATTACGCTGAAATTTCTTTCTGTTGGATGAGAGAACATGCAGGAAAAGTTCCCAGCATTCCTCTGCTGCCCTGTCTTTCCACAGCTCAGTACCTCTGTTCATTTTCTAATGTGATTTACCTAGCAGTAGAACATTTATATCAAAATTATATCAGTTTATAAGTTATTAAAATGAAAAAGGTTTAGATATGTTAAGATACTGTGTTCATGACATGATTTGTGATTATATTTCTTAAACCAAATCTCACTATATAACTAAGACTTTCTATGAACTCACATTCTTGCATAAGGCAGGGATATTATAGACTTAGCATCTTCTTTGACTGATGTATCAATTTCTTTTATTGCATGTTCTATGCCTGAGCTAAAACACAATTTCAACAGAGGAATATCAAATGTCGAGGAAGCACATTAATAAATGTTCAAATTCTTTAGCCACCAAGGAAATGTAAACCAGAACAACCCTGAGACCCCACATTACCCCAGTAGGAATGACTAAGTTATAAAGTCAAATGAGAGGACATGAAGGCAATGATGAGGTACTGAGGTGGGAATGGGTAGTTGGAAGAGAAAGCACCTTCATGGAAGCAAGGGGTGGGGGATAAAGGGGGTAAGATAACATTTGAAATGTAAATACAAAGAATATTCAATAAAAAAGAAGATGTGGAGCATGGGAAGCACTAAACAATTTCTAATGCTTTATGTAGTTATTCAGAGGTGCATCCTGGAATACTATAAAAACATGGGAAGTAATGCCCTATCTTCAAACAAAAGTAATAATAAAAATTGCCTTGTGGAGTGCTCTTTATTGAGCTTCATACTTGAGAGAAGAATTTTTCCCACTTCATATTCACAAGTTACATAACATGGGAGAAAACTGGGAGATATTTGAAAGAGTTTATGATATCATACATGTGACATTTGAGTGGCATGAAGTCTCATGTAGTTATTGATTATATTTTAAAATATGGGTGGGTTTAAATTTAATTATGGTGTGTGTGTGTGTGTGTGTATGTGTGTGTGTGTGTGAGTGTGTGTTTGTGTGTGTGTGTGTCTGTCTGTTCCCTTGTTTTGGCTTGTATGGAATTACTTTCCTCCCGTGTTTTCTTTGATGTAGTTACCTTCCTTGTGTTTTCCTTCTGGTATTTTTTTATAAGGTTGGATTTGCTGATAGATATTTTTCTCTTATCCTTATATGGTAGTTAAGAGTTTTACTGAGGGTTGTAGTCTAGGTTGGCATGTGTGGTGTTTTAGAAGTTGCAATCTGTCAAGCCCCTTCTATATTTCACAATGTCCACCGAGAAGATGGATGTAATTCTCCTAGATCTTCCATTGTGTGTAACCTGCCATTTTTCCATTACTGCTTTTAATATTCTTTCTTTGTTATGTGTACTTTGTATTTTTATTATTATATGGCAGAAAGACTTTCTTTTCTGGTTTAATCTAATTTGTGTTCTATAAGCTTAATTTATGTTTACAGGCACCTTTTTAGGTTGGAAAAGTTTTCTTCTATGATATGTGGAAAATAGTTTCTGAACTTGGAGCTTCTTCTATTCCTTTTATTCTCAGGTTGGGTCATTTTAAGGAATCCCAAATATCCTGGATGTTATGCATCAGGAAAATTTTAAATTTATAATTTTCATTGACTGATATATCAAATTTTTCTACTGAAGCTTCTAAGAATTCTCAACAGAAGAATCTAAGATGGTCTAGAACCATTTAACAAAATTTTCAAAGTACCTCGTCATTAGGAAAATGTAAATCCAAACAACTCTGAAACTCCATCTTATATAGTCAGAATGGCTAAGATCAAAGCTCAAGTGGTAGCACATGGTAGCGAGGATGTGGAGCAAGTGAACTTACCTTCATTGCTAGTGGGAGTATAACTTGCTCAACCACTTCAGAAATCAATTTGGCACTTTTTCAGAAAATTCGGAATAGTTCTACCTTAGGACCCAGCTATACCACTCCTGGGTATGTACAGGAAGGTTTATATACCTATATATCCCGCAAAGATACATTTTCAACTCTGTTTATAGCAGTTTTATTCATAAGAGCAAGAATCTGGAAACAACCTAGATTGATGCCCCTCAACTGAAAAATAGATAAAGAAAATATGGAACATCTACATAATGGAATATTATTCAGTTATTTAAAACAAAGACATGACTTTTGCAGGCAGATGACTGGATATAGATAATATCATCTCCAGTAAGAATAACCAGTTCCAAAAGGAGCCATGGAATAAACTCACATATTAGATGATATTAGACATAAAATACAGGATGCCCATGCTAAACTCCCTAGACCCAACGAGGCTAGATAGGAAGGAGGATATAAACAAGGATGCTTGATTCTGACTTGGAAAAGGGGATAGAATAATCTTGGTAGGCAAATGGAGGGAGGGAAATCAGTGGGAGAGGGGATCATGAGGGAGTGAGGGACCTAAGCGCTGGCTATGGGGAGGGGCAGGGAGATGGCTGGATGGTTGTGAGAATGAGTGGAAATGGGCAACTGATTCAGATGTTATGGGGTATCTCTTGGAAAAGAAGGAGACTTGGAATAGATAGGCCCCAAAGAGTCAACAATGGGTATGTCCTTCTATATGTCCCACAGTATTAGGACACATGAATTGTGGGGAGACTATCTTCTGTGTCCTGATGAGAGATCTGACAGAGCTATAGGGCCATTAACACTCCCACAAAAGTTCAACCCCAAATTTATCCTGTCTACAAGAAATGCAGAGATTGTGGATAATGCAGGGACTGAAAGAACAGTCATCCAAAAACTGCCCAACTTGATACTCATTCCATGACCATACACAAATTCCTGATACTATTGATGATACTCTATTATGCTTGCAGTCAGGATTCTATTATGGTTGTCTTCTGAGAGGTTCCACGCACTTGCTAACTCAGAGATGTCCAGATACCCACAGCCGTACACTCGATGGAGTTTTGGGACTCTTATGAAAGAATAGATGAAATAATTGTCACCCCTAATATAATAGGAACACCACAGGAAGACAAACAGATTTAACTGACCTGGTACCTTGGGCCTTTCAGACACTGAGCCACTAATCAAAGAATGTAAATGGGCTGAACATAGGCCTCTCCTTACATATGTAGCAGACATGCAGCTTGGTTTCCATGGAGGTTCTGCATGAAGGGAGGAAGGGCTATCCCCAAATTTGTTGCCTGTATGTGGAATATATTCTTCTATCTGGGTTATCTTGACTGGCCTCAGTGAGCGAGGATGCACCTAGCCTCAAGGAAACTTGATGTGTCACAGTGGAGGGATATCCAGGGAGGTCCCTACCTGCTCACTGGGGAAAGAGAGAGGACATGGGGAAGAGATTATGTGGGGACTGACAAGGAGAGGATATTTAGTGGAACTTAAAGTGAATAAGTAATAAAATAATAACAATAATAATTGTAAATTTTACTGATATTTACTGTATCAAATAAAAAATGAAGTTATTTGACATTAAAGTCATTTTAGGTAGTTGTTTTAACATATATGAAATAAATGTATAAATATTGTATCATGTTATAAATAAAAAAGGTTTCTGCATTGTTTTTCAGTCATTTCTCTAGAATAAAAAGTCTTCATATTTAAAGAGATTTCACTAGTACTAATTTAAGCAGAAAATGTCAGAATCCTGGAAACTTTGTTTTCTTTTAAATACTCATTTCTAATGATGAATACCATCCTATACTCTGACCTCTGGAGTTTTAGTTGTCACTCTATAGAGATAAATAACTGTCAGTCACAAGATGTACTGTATCAAAGGGTCCTGGAACCAAGTAGGGAACAGGAGAGACTTTGCTGAGACATTCTTACTGACCAACCAGTTCTTTCATAGTCTAGAACACCAACCAATGAGTGCACATGGAAGGATCCATGACTCCAGATACATATATAGCAAAGGATGGCCTTGTTTGAGAGCAACAGGGAGGCTTGATGCCCCAGAGTAGGGGGATGCTGGATCAATGGGGTGGGAGAGTGTAGGTGGGTGGAAGAGAACTCTCATACAGACAAAGAGGAGGGAAAAGAGCAGATGTGGGATGTGGGGATAGGGGAGGGGTAACTAACTGGTAACCGGGAAGTGGGCTATTAAGAGATGAGGTTTTGGTGGAGGGGATAACCAGGAAGTGAGATATCATTTGAGATGTAAAGAAATGGAATGATTAATATTATAAAAAGAAGATATATTTCCAAGTAATGGGAGAAGAGGTCCTGGGACCTGTGAAGACTCGATGCCGCAGTGTAGGGGAATGCCAGGGCAGGGAGGAGGGTGTGGGTGGTTGCCACATAGAAGCATGGGGAGCAAGGATGGGATAAGAGGTTTCCTGAGGAAAAATCTAGAAAGGAGATAATGTTTAAAATGCAAATACATAAAATATCCAATAAAAAAGGAGGGAGGGGGAATGCAGACATGGAAAATGGTAAGAATAGATTTTACATAAATGTAAATAATCTAGATAAGCATGCTTATTAAAACAAAACAAAACTGGATACAGTATCTCACTATCCAAGGCCTAATGACAGAGTCTAAGAAAATAATTGGATATGTAAGAGTTGTGGTACCAATTCATCTTCATCATCTATCTTCACCAGCTGCAATCCTTGCATGTCCATTTACAATCTCTCCAGGGTTTATTGTTCATAAAATAGTAACATTTTCTGCCACCAAAGAACCAGTGCTTTCCTGCAACAGAGATGAATTGTTAAATAATATTTTCTGGTATTCTGTCATCAGAATGATGTACTTATTAAGCCTGTGTTTAAAAGAAGTAAAGAAAGTAAAATCACACAGGTCTCAGAAAGTGAGATTCTATAATGCCCAGAGACCCGAGCACACCCATTATCTATATGACATTGTTTTGTTTTAAATTTGTATATTCTATTCACAATTCAAATGTTATCCTTTCCTGGATTCCCCTTCATAACCACCCTATCTCATTTCCCCCCCCCGGCTTCTATAAGGGTCTCCCCCCCACCTTCCCACCTCTCTGCCCTGACATTATCCTTCACTGGGGCATGGAACCCTGTCAGAACCAAGGTCTTTTCTTCCCGTTGATGCCCAACAAGGCTATCCTCTGCTACATATGCAGCTAGAGCCATGGGTCTACCCATTTGTACTTTTTGGATAATGGTTTCGTCCCTTGGAGCTCTGGTTGGTTGACATTGTTGTTCTTATGGGGTTATACCCCTTCAGCTCTTTCAATCCCAACATCCCTGAACATTCATGAGCTAAGCCACAATGTTAATAACAATATAGATATAGTACTTTATCATAGTAGTAGATAGTAGAGATATAATATTTTATGTATTAATCAAGAATGAATCAGTAGAGAAAATATAGCACATACACACAAAAAACACTATTTATCCTTTTAAGGGAAAAAATCAGCTGGACATGATGACTTAGGCCTATAACAGGAGCACTTCAAAGA
This sequence comes from Micromys minutus, assembly GCF_963924665.1. Classification (NCBI taxonomy): domain Eukaryota; kingdom Metazoa; phylum Chordata; class Mammalia; order Rodentia; family Muridae; genus Micromys; species Micromys minutus. The sequence goes on along the minus strand of NC_137972.1, from coordinate 17,270,870 downwards.
GAGAGGCAGGAGGATAACCACCAGTTTGAGGCCAGCCTAAGCTACCTGTCACTTCCATGCCAGCCTTGGATATGCAGTGAGTTCCAAGTCACCTTGGGCTATATAATGTGATCATGTCTCACAACAAACACAAAAATGTGATGCTGACCCATGTGACCAACATGGATGAATTTGAGAACTGTATAGAAAGTGAAACACACCCTGCCTAAGACCATATGTAATGTTTCCATGTAAACAAGGCTTTCTAAAATAGTCCAGCTCTATGAACTAGTGGCTTGTGTGATACCAGGTGCTATAGGAGAGGCAATGAACACTTGCTACACAGAGGCAGATAAATGGATGGCACAATGCATTGTGCCCACAATGATCCACACACTACTGTGCACTTAACATTGTGCCATGCTCTGTGTTAAATGTTCTTACCTTAAGAAAAATAAGGGAGATGGTGGGTGGTTAACATTAATAGTCTCCTGTTTGTGGTGATGCCTTTAATGGTATGCTACATGGGGAAATATGTCAAACTGAATACATTAAAATGTGTCTAGCTAGTGTAGCAAGAACAACTCAATATGCTTATGTTGTTTGGTGAGGTGTTGGGAATGTGTATGCTCTATTAAGAAGCTTTGTTTCCACCTTTCACTTTCTTGTGGAGAGGTAATATTGTGTAGCTCAGGCTGGCTTTGAAACTGCTGTGCTCCTCAGATCGTCCTGATAGACATAATCCTCTTCCCTCAACATCCTAATAATGGGGATTAAATCATTATTAGTCCTTGCATTCCAGAATAGTTACCTATTACTAACACAGCATAGTGGGATTATATGCAAAAGTTATTCTGTATACTCTAAATCCTAAAACAAAATATTTAATGATGATTGATAAACTGTCAGTTAAAGATGACCATTCACCATGAAAGGTAAGAAAGGTTCCTTGTCATGCTTGGTATTTTCGTCTTTCTAGCCTCATTCACTATGTCGCTAACAGAGTGATAATGTGTGCACACCATGCTGAAGCTCCCATGTCTTCTCCAGGGAGGATCTCTTTCTTACACACAGGCTAATTTTCTAATAACAATGCTGATGGAAAGCACACACCACACACACACACACACACACACACACACACACACACACACACACACAATTTTTTCCAACTGCATCCATGTAAATGTTCTAAGTTCATTTTAGTATAATATTTGGTAAATGCTCTCTTACTAAAACTTCCATGTTTTGTCAGCAACAAAGTTAGTGATTCTGATGTTTCAATAAACCACAAGGACCTTGAATTCTCAGGGGTGTAGACTTTTTATACCATCTTATGAGAGCAGTGGGAGTCAGAAAGCCACTGAGTTCTAGAAAGTATAAGATTCTTCTAATCCACAGAGAAATTTTCAGGGTCCCAGACCCATACACAATTTAAAGAAACCCAAGACCATTAACTCACACATCACCAGGATTATAAACTGATAGCAGACTTCAGTGCTTCTGGAGGTAAAAAAAAAAAAATAGAAAATAATACAGTCCTTTATTCAAGATTTCCATCCATACCTGTCTGCTGTCAGCAATCTACAGCAATCTTGGTTTCTTCGTGGCATCTGTTCTGTTGTCTCTTGGGGGCGTCCGGAAGATTATTGTACACATTACACTCTGAAGACTTATTGCTCAGCATTTTTTCATTTAAATAACTTGTATTTTGCATAGTGCTGTAGTTATGATGGAGGTTGTCTAAAGTTTTTTGCAGTATATGTTTCTCTTCACGATACTGAAAAACTAAAATTAGTAGCAGACATAACATAAAAAATGTTCATAAGGAGTGCATATTGACAATTAAGTCTAATGAAAAGTGTCATTTTGACAGTCAATACATATCATTACTTTAGTTTGTAATTTAACATTTGTAAATTAACATTTCAATTAACTCCTATAGTAATACATAAATCATTTATCTCTATAGATAAGCTGAGTGTAAAATAAGTAAATAAAATTATGATAGAAGTAATTTCCAATTGCTTGATTGTTAGAGCATAAATTTACAAATAAACACCTAATAAAATATTAAGCAAATACTTTATGCACCATGAAAATTTGGATTAAAATCCTATAAGAAATTGTACAATTTTTGTTAGAGCATGTGAAAAGCAAAACATTCATATATTTAACTATGCTTAAGCATAGCCTGGAAGTGATTTTTTTCTATATATGTAAAGAAATCCAGTACTATGTTGAAGCAATCCCACTAAAATCAGGGACTCGACAAGGCTGCCCACTCTCCCCCTACCTATTCAATATAGTACTGGAAGTCCTGGCTGGAGCAATTAGACAGCAAAAGGAGATCAAGGGGATACAAATCGGAAAAGAAGAGATAAAAACATCACTCTTTGCCGATGACATGATAGTGTACTTGAATGACCCCAAAAATTCCACCAGAGAACTCCTACAGCTGATAAACAAGTTCAGCAAAGTGGCCGGATACAAAATTAACTCAAACAAATCAGTAGCCTTCCTATACTCAAAGGAAAAACATGTGGAGAAAGAAATTAGGGAAAACGTACCCTTCACAATCGTCACAAAAACTATGAAATACCTTGGTGTGACTCTAACTAAGGAAGTGAAGGACCTGTATGACAAGAACTTCAAACCTCTAAAGAAAGAAATTGAGGAGGATCTCAGAAAATGGAAAGATCTCCCATGCTCATGGATTGGAAAGATCAACATCTTAAAAATGGCCATCCTACCAAAAGCAATCTACAGATTCAATGCAATCCCCATCAAAATTCCAACCCAGTTCTTCATGGAATTGGAATGATCAATGTGCAATTTCATATGGAATAACAAAAGACCTAGAATAGCGAAATCCATCCTCAACAACAAAAAAACATCTGCGGGAATCACTATCCCTGACCTCAAGCTATGTTACAAGGCAATTGTGCTGAAAACTGCATGGTACTGGTACAGAAATAGGCAAGTGGATCAATGGAATAGAATAGAAGATCCAGAAATGAGCCCTCATGTATATGGTCACCTGATTTTTGACAAAGGAGCAGTAAACATTCAATGGAAAAAGGACAGCCTATTCAACAAATGGTGCTGGTCCAACTGGCACTCAACATGCAAAAGAATGAAAATAGACCCGTTCTTATCTCCTTGTACAAAGCTCAAGTGTAAGTGGATTAAAGATCTCCACATTAAACCAGATACACTGAAACTATTAGATGAGAAAGTAGGGAAACCCTTAGAACACATAGGCACAGGAGAAAATTTCCTGAACAAAACACTAATGGCTCAAGCTCTAAGGTCAAAGATTAAAAATGGGACTTAATGAGATTGCAAAGTTTCTGTAAGGCTAAGGACATTGTCAAGAAAACAAAACGGCAATCAACAGAATGGGAAAAGATCTTTACCAACACCACATCAGATAGAGGCCTAATATCCAAGGTGTACAAGGAACTCAAAAAGCTAGACACCAGAGAATCAAATAACCCTATTAAAAAATGGGATACAGAGCTAAACAAATCATTTTCAGTTGAGGAACACCGAATGGCCGAGAAACATCTGAGGCAGTGCTCGACATCCTTAGCCATCAGGGAAATGCAAATCAAAACAACCCTAAGATTCCACCTCACACCAGTCAGATTGGCCAAGATCCAAAACTCAGATTACAGCAGATGCTGGCGAGGCTGCGGAGAAAGAGGAACACTTCTCCACTCTTGGTGGGGTTGCAAGCTAATACAACCACTCTGGAAATCTGTCTGGCGATACCTCAGAAAATTGGATATAGTACTACCTGAAGACCCAGCTATTCCACTTCTGGGCATATACCCCAGAGACACTTTAATACACAACAAAGATATATGTACCACAATGTTCATAGCGGCTCTATTTATAATAGCCAGAAGCTGGAAGGAACCCAGATGTCCTTCAGAAGACAAATGGATACAAAAATTGTGGTACATATACACAATGGAATACTACTCAGCCACCAGAAACAATGACTTAATCAAATTCTTAAGAAAATGGCTGCATCTAGAGAAGATCATCCTGAGTGAGATAACCCAGTCACAAAAGAACAGACATAATATGCAGTCACTGATAGTGGCATGCTAACCCCAGAGGCTTGCACTCCCCCAGAAACAACTCACAGACTGTATGAAGTCCAAGAAATAAAGAAAACAAAAAATATACATATATTCACAAAACAAGAAGACTTTGACTATTTCCATGTTGCGTTTTGTTTTGCATGTACTTTAAGCTTATTGCAACTAGTAGGTTTCCAATGCATACTGTCAAGCCCTTGAAAAAAATCAAGTACTGACTAAAAAACATATTCACATGGTTTTATGTAAAATTTATTTTAATGTCTGAAAAAACAGTACCGACAAAAATGTATAATTTTAAGCAAAAAATGTTTAAAATCTGTACATTCATCTTTGTTTTGCAAAATAAAGTCGTTTAAAAAATAAAAAAAAAGAAATCCAATAAAGTTTAAAATTTTAATGATTGTGCAGATTGTTTTTTCATACTATGACCTCAGTATATACTTATGGAAAATAAAAAGATCATTTTTTTCTTTTGTACAGTTGTTCATCTCAGAATATTTACCTAAAATTCACAATTACCTGAGCTTAGAAAGCATACTATAAACAAGTTCTTAAAATGAACATGACCAAGAATGACACAGAATGAGGTGGCTTTCAATAGACCTATAGCTAAGATATTAGGTATATAAGAGAAGAGATCATTATATTAGGTGAGGTATAAAATTAAAGTCATGAGATTTAGGCTCCTTCCTGATAACAGGGAGAGCAATGAAATATGATAACAGCCTGATTAGTGTCTTAGATTTTTTCTTAAGTAGAAAGTCAAAAACAATATATCCCAGTTACTCACGGTGTGTCACCAACACTGCTACAGTAACAAGGAGAATGGAACAGAGGATTCCAAGAGATATCACAATAAGGTGCCAGGAGACTGAACAACCTTTAAAAAGGCAAGAAAATATTCACTGAATAAAGAACAACTCTCAATACTAACTAAACTTTATAGAGCATAGAAACAAAGGGATATTCACTTCTAAAATTTTCACAGAAGTTCATAATAGAAACTGGCTGAAAATGTGCTTTAAAATTTGTAGTATTTTTGCTGGCAGAAATGAACCCTTGTGGTTTTGAACATATTTCAGCCTTTGCATTGTATTCTGAATTCTACCCACTCAGCCTAGAAGGACTAAACGACAGGCATGTGTCCTCACTCAGTTCTATAGGATCAAAAATACATCTTTCTGAAAGCACCAGAGGCAGAGACACACACCAAATATAGTACCCCAAACTGTAGCTGTATTTTTGTATCTTGTGTAGCTGAAAGTCCACAAGAAAGCATAACGTAGAATGCATAACTTAGAATGGAGCAGAAGGAAAGGGATGAATTCTCTCGAGATCTTTTAGGGAACTATTGCTCTTCTGGATCTCAACTTTATCCAGCCCCATCCTTAAAGGGACCTGAAAGTCAGTTCTATTTTTCCATAAGATCTATATTTCTCTGCACAATGCAAAGTGCATGCGAAGTGTAAACAATGGGAAGTCAAGCTGCTGACTATCACTATATCAACTAAGTTAAGGTTCTCAGCCTGCAGTTCAAATCTGACCTGTGTGCAGAATGAGCAGAAACAGAGAAGAGAAAATTGAGATTTTTCTCATTTTCATTAACAAATTTAGTTATCTTCTGACATTTTTGGAAACCACAGTGTGATTTACATATTTCCATATCCACTACCCTCTTGCAGTCTTTCGCTTCCTCTGGAACTTGCTTCCCAGGAAGAAACTTCCTCTTCTGATGGACAAATCTTGCTGCTTTGTTGCATTAGATGTGGGAACTTTTTAACACAAAAGACTTTCTAGGAAAGTAAAAGTATTGTTTCTTGTGCACACTTTACACGTCCTTAAAATTTGATTCTCTAAAATATTTGGTGTTTCTTCAGATACTTATTTATTTATTACATTGCTTTCAAAAGTCAAAGGTTAACAATGTTTAGAAGCAGGTGAATTTAGTTACATACAACACTTACCTCTGTGGCCAGCTTTTCTCAGCCTTTCAGTCTTATCTGGCTTCACTTCGTTCTTTAACCCTGGAGAATTATGAAACCTCAAAGTTGAGTAAGTGACCTCCTGCTCACTCATCTTGGAGGTATGTGAAATATGTTCTCTGTTAAATTGTGGCCTTGGGTAATTTCTAAAGAAAAGGTTGAAATGTCCAATTTTAGGAAGTTACCTAGATCTTCTGCTATGGTGGGGTAGAAAGCGGCAGGTTGTGATTAATTCTTTTAAGGCTGCAAACATCATAACATTGATTTGTCCTGGTTTCTATCACAAGTGAGAACTTCTGCAGATGTCGTTCAAAGTTGTTTATATTTCTAATGTTTGCAGCAATTATTATTAAGAAGTATGGAATGAACTCAAGTCATCATAATACTGACACAGCCTTATTGTACAAAATATACAACATATAAAAGTGTTAAGTAAAATTAGTACCACTGAAAAACTTTTAAACAATCTATTCAGATAACATATTCAAAGCATTCTGAATACATTAAAATTTTGCTTTAAAATTATTCACACATTTTGATAAACATATGACTATAAAATGTTATTGCAGCATTTTCAATTATACATTTCTCTCAGAGTTTCCCAGACACCACCTTCAAAAGAATATTTGAAGATTGATTCTGCAGGTGATTCAAGACACATAAATATCTCTTGAGTTGAAGCCCCAAACAGCTGATATGTCCAACCTCCCCACTCAGCCACAGTCTATACATCTCTCTCCATGGTTGGACCAGCTAAATTGTTTCAACTGCAAAAGATCCTGCTGAGTAGAGTAATCGAGACATAAAAAGACAAGCACATCATGATCTCTCTATCCTGAGGCTCCTGGTGCAAAGTTTTGAGAAATATTATGTAATCTGGAGTAACTTTAGCAACCAGAAAATTAGAAAGTGGGCATTACAGGGGCTGGGTGTGGGAACAATGGGAAGAGGCATAGAGGCTACAATATGAAGTTTTAATCTCAAACCATTCCATGTAAAACCATGTCACATATCAAACAATCCCTCAGGATGTTCTCAGCAGAGACTTTATAAGAAATAAGTTTCTGTGACTATTCAGCAGACATGAGATAATGCTCATGAAGAATACAATCTGATGATAGATATCAATGTAGGAGTAAACAGTATTTGTAACTGACCTTACCCTTACATTAATAACTAATCCAAGAGTCAGCTAATAATAGAGACAATTAACTGCACATGTGATAGCATTCTTATTTAGTTTTGTAATTTATAAGGTTTTCTGAAGTGATTTACTTTTTGGCTTAATGTGGGTTACCAGGATCAAATTCAGGTATTCAATCAGGCTTCTGTAGCAAGTACATTTACATTCTGATCCATCTTACCTGGCTTCTATAATGACATCTGTCAGATATAAAATATATAAACACTTGACCCTGTTAAATAGTTATAAACTCCATAGATTCCTCTACATTAATTTCCTAGCACCCAACACAAGTCAGAGCATAAGGTGGAATAAAGTAACCAGTGAAAAGTGACAGTTTTCACATGCTTCCAGAGTTCACCTGATCTAACACAATCAATAGGGTTTTCCATCTCTATAGTGTACTTTATCATTTGATAGAAAAACAAGAGAAACTATTACCTGTGTCACTGCTCAGAAGTGATCCTGGTGGAAGTAAGTGATCCCCCAATTGGGGAAAAGTCAGCCTTTCACAGTCTGTATCAAGAGGCTCCGAGAGAAAAGGCAGCAGTTATTATCCTTGACAAGATACTCCAGCTCATGACTTTCTGCCCTTCCTCTTTACCAAAGTGAAAAGAGGATATTGCTTAATTTAACCTAATTCTGAGATGAAATAAAAGTGCCAACATATTGCACCCAATGCTGCAATAAACAAACAGATGTTCATAATCTAGATTATTTAAAGACAGAGACAATGAACACTCCTGCAGAGAGAACAAAACAGGTGCTCATTAATTTCGAAATATGCTGTTGAAACTTTTCTCTTAAGTTACTATCATTTAAATGTTAGCTCTTGATTATTAATTATGCTAATTACAGCTAAGTATGTATTAGCAATGCCTTAACACACTCACATTTTCAGTGGTAAAGTCTTCCTTTACAGTCTTAGTTTTTTAATCATAAGTAATATGGCTTTATTGCTTTTGTTTTTATGGTGCTGGGAAATTAACTCTAAGACAATGAACATGGTCAACTAAAATAATTCTGTTGAGCTTCAGACTCAAGTCTAGGTTTTGCTTTGTTCTGGTGGTGTTTATTTGTGCGTGATTTTGTATGTTTGTTTGGTTTATTTACTTTTTGTTTGTTTTGGTGTTGATTTCTTTGTTGTTGGAGTCAGTTCTAACTTTGTAGCACAAGGGACTTCACAATCACAGTCCTCTGGTCTCATTCTCTTGACAGCTGGATTGAAAGGTGTGGATTGCCAACTTAGAACATGTTTCTTATCCATATTTCCTAATAAATAATAAGCATTTCTTCATTTTATAAATATTGATCACAATATTCTAAACCATATGTAATTATTAATAGCATATATATTATTCATGAATTAGATAGTTAATTGTTGAACATTCTAGTTGCTATATTTTTTGTTGTTAGCTTAAAAATTATGTGATATAGAGTCACTGGCCTAGTGAGACTGTGCTGCGAGTATCTGGGCCACAGAGAGGTCTGGGCCAAGCACAACCCCCCTCATAATTGGTTCAGGAAAGCAGGAACTCTGCAATAAGGAATTGGTTTCTATCCGGAGGGCCTGTGGGTGTGGTCCAAACACTCAGGCCATCTGCCACCAGGAACAGTAAAACTCCAGGGACTCAGGCTTGGTGAGACTGCACTGCGATTAGCCAGGAGGCACAGAGGTCTGGGCTAAGCATGCAGAAAGCATGCCCTGCTCCCCCATTGGTTAAGGGGAGCAGGAAATCTGCAGTAGGGACTCGGTTTCCACCTGGAGGGCCCATGCATGTGGAACAAATGCTCAGGCTATTTGCCACCTGGAACAGTGGTGATCCAGGGACACAGGCCAGGTACATCGGAGAGACAGGGACCAATCACTGACAACAAGACCACATAAAATCACAGACAACAAGATACCAAGAGGAAAATGACAGAACTTACCCAATGGAAACCAAGACAATCTAGCAACTCCAGAACCGAGCTCTCCAATACAGGAAACAGCAGAATGCCAAATACTCCAGAAAAAGAAGACTCAGATTTAAAATCATACCTCAAGATGATAGTAGAGATCATTAAACAAGAACAGGAGGATAAGCATAAAGAAATAGAAGCTTTTAAAGAGGAAACAAGAAAAACACTCAAAAAATCAAAGAACTAGAGGAAAACAGAACTAAAGAAATGAAGGAATTGAAGAACGAATTTAAAATGGAAATAGAAACAATAAATAAAACACTAAAAGGGACAACACTGGAGGTACAAAACCTAAAAAAGTAATTAGTAGTCACAGATGCAAGCATTTCCAACAGACTACAGGAGATGGAAAAGAGAATCTCAGGGGCCGAAGACAATATTGAATACATAGACAAAACAGTCAGAGAAGATGCAAAAGCCAAAAAGCTCCTAACCCAAAATATCCAAGAGATCCAGGACTCAATGAGATGACCAAACCTAAGGATAATAGGAATAGAAGATGTTGAAGAATATCAGCTAAGAGGCACAGTAAATATCTTCACCAAAATCATAGACGAAAACTTCCCTACCCTTAAGAATGAGATGATCGTGAGCATCAATGAAGCCTACAGAAGTCCAAATAAAGTAGATCAGAAAAGAAATTCTTCCCAACATATAGTAGTCAACACACCAAGTGCCCAAAGCAAAGAAAGAATACTAAAAGCAGTAAGGGAAAAGGGTCATGTAACATATATAAACAGAAAAATCAGAATCTACCAGACTTCTCAACAGAGACTATGAAAGTTAGAAGATCTTGGACAGGTATCATGGAGGCCCTAAGAGTATCAGCCCAAGCTGCTATACCCACAAAATTCTCAATCACCATAGATTGAGAGAAAAAGATATTCCAAGACAAAACTATATTTACACAATATCTGTGAACACAAACACAGCACTACAAAGAATTATAGGTGGAATATTCAATACAAGGAGGGAAAATACATCATAGTAAAATGAAGAAAATACCCAAGCAAGAAAACCAAAAGAAAGACACACAGGGACAATTCTATCCCTAAAAGCAAAAATAGCAGGAAACAGCAACCACTATTCTTTAATATTCGTTAACATAAATGGACTCAATCCCTAATAAAAAGATATAGGCTATCAGATTGGATATATAAACAGAATCCAGCATTTTGCTGCATACAGGAAACTCATCTCAGAGACAAAGACAGACAATATTTCAGAGTAAAAGTTTGGGAAAAAACCCTTCCAACCAAACGGCCCCAAGAAGCAAGAGGGAGTGACAAATCTAATATTGACTAAAGTAGATTTTCAACCAAAAGTTTTCAAAAAAGATAAGGAAGGACACTTCTTACTCATTACAGGGAAAATTTGTCGGGAGGAAGTCTCAGTCCTTAACATATATGCTCCAAATACAAGAGCGCCCATATTCCTAAAAGAATCCCCAAAGGCTCCAAAATACATTGGACCACACACAATAAGAGTGGGAGACCTCAAAACCCCACTATAAGCAATGGAGAAATTATGGAAACAGAGACTGAACAAGGACACATTGAAACTAGCAGAGGTTATGAACCAATTGGAATTAATATATATCTACAGAATATTTCATCCTAAAACAAAACAATACACCTTCTTCTTAGCACCTCATGGAACCATGTCCAAAATTAACCATATAATCGGTCAAAAAACAAGTCGTAATTGATATAAGAAGATTCAAATACTCCCATGCATCCTATCAGATCACTATGGTCTAAGGTTGGTATTTAATAACAACAAAGAAAACAAAAAGTCCATATACACATGGAAGCAAAACAATACTCTATTAAATGATAGCAAGGTCAAAGAACAAATAAAGAAAGAAATTAAGGATTTTCTAGAATTTAATGAAGATGAAACCACAACATACCCAAACCTATAGAATGCAATGAAAGCAGCACTGAGAGGACCTCTCATAACTCTGAGTGCTTCCAAAAAGACAATTGGAGATAAGATACACTAGCAATATGACAGCACAGTTGAAAATTCTAGTACAAAAGGAAGCAGATACACCCAAGAGAAGTAGACAGCACGAAATAATCAAACTCAGAGCAGAAATTTATGAAATACGAACAGAAGAAGCATTCAAAGCCTCCAAAAACTAAGAGCTGGTTCTTTGAGAAAATTAACAAGATTAATAAACCCTTAGACAGTCTAATGAGATGGCAAAGAGAGAGTATCCAAATCATCAAAATCACAAATGAAATTGGAGATATAATAACTGAAACTGAGGAAATTCATGAAATCACCAGATCCTATTACAAAAGCCTATACTCAACTAAGCTGGAGGAAATGGATGAATACCTAGACAAATACCAGATCCTAATTTTAAACCAGGACTAGGTAAACCATCTAAATAATCCCATAGCACCTAAAGAAATAGAAGCAGATATCAAAAGCTTCCCAACAAAAAAAAAAAAAAAAGCCCAGGTCCAGATGGGTTCAGTGCAGAATTCTATCAGACATTTATTAAAGACCTAATAGCAATACTTTCCAAACAATCCACAAAAAAAGAGTCAGATGGAACACAACCTAACTCTTTTTTGAGGCCAAAATAACCCTCATTTCTAAACCACACAAAGACCCCACAAGGAAAGAGAACTTAAAACCATTCTCCCTTATTATCATTGATGCAAAGATACTCAACAAAATTCTTTCAAACAAAATCTAAGAACACATCAAAACATTCATTCACCATGGTCACGTAGGCTTCAACCCTGGGATGCAGAGATGGTTTAATATACAAAAATACATCAATATAATCCACCATATAAACAAATTCAAAGAAAATAAAAACACTTGATCATCTCACTAGATGCTGAAAATGCATATGACACAATTTAACATTTCTTCATGCTAAAGGTCTTGGAGAGAACAGGAATTCAAGGCCCATATCGAAACATAATAAAAGCAATATACAGCAAACCAACAGCCAACATCAAAGTAATCTGTGAGAAACTTGAAGCAATCCCACTAAAATCAGGGACTAGACAAGGCTGTCCACTCTCCCTCTATTTATTCAACATAATACTTGAAGTCCTGGCCAAAACAATTAGACAGCAAAAGGAAATCAAAAGGATACAAATCAGAAAGAGAGAATTTAAAATATCACTATGGGCAGATGACATGATAGTATAGGTAAGTGACCCCAAAATTCAACCAGAGAACTCTTACAGCTGATAAACAACTTCAGTGAAGTGGGTAGACATAATATTTTCTCAAACAAATCAGTAGCCTTCCTGTACTCAAAGGATAAACATGTTGAGAAAGAAATTATGGATAAGATACCCTTCGAACTAGTCACAAAATCTATGAAATACCTTGGTCTGAACCTAAATAAGGAAGTGAAGGACCAGTATGATAAAAACTTCAAATCTCTAAGAAGGAAATTGTTGAAGATATCAGATGCTGGAAAGATCTCCCATGCACATGGATTGGAAGGATCAACATTGTAAAAAATAGTCATCTTACCAAAAGCAATCTATAGATTCAATGCAATCCCCATCAAAATTCCAACCCAATTCTCCATATAGTAGGAAAGAACAATGTGCAATTTCATCTGTAATAACAAATGCCCTAGAATAGTGAAATACATCCTCAACAACACGAAAAAATCTGTGGGAATAACCATCCCCAACCTCAAGCTATATTGTGTTAAACACAAGGCAATTGTGTTAAAAACTCCATGGTACTGGTACAGAGATAGCCACATGGATCAATGGAATAGACTAGAAGATCTAGAAATGAGCCCTCAAATATATGGTCATTTGATTTTTGACTAGGGAGCTGTAAATATTCAATGAAAATATGAAAGCATATTGAATTATTGGTGTTGATCCAACTCGCACTCAGCATACAGAAGAATGAAAATAGACCATTTCTTATATCCTTGTACAAAGCTAAAGTGCAAGTGGATAAAAACCCCACATTTAACCAGGTACACTGAAACTATTAGAAGAGAAAATAGAGAAAATCTTAGAACACAGACACAGGAGAAAATTTCCTGAACAGAACACCAAGGGCTCGTGCTCTAAGGTCAAATATCAACAAATGGTACTGAATGAGATTGCAAAGTTTCTGAAAGGCTAAGAACACTGTCAAGAAAGCAAAATGACAGCCAAGATATTGGGAAAAGTTCTTTATCAACCCCACATCTGGTGGAGGTCTAATATCCATGGCATACAAATAACACAAGAAGTTAGACACCAGAGAATCAAACAACCCTATTCAAACATGGGGTACAGTGGTAAACAAAACATTTTCAATTGAGGAATATCGAATCGCAGAGAAGCATCTCAGGAAGCATCTCGACATCCTTAGCCATGAGGGAAATGCAAATCAAAACAACCCTGAGATTCCACCTCACATCAGACAGAATGGCTAAGAACAAAAATTCAGTTGACAGCAGATGCTGGCCAGGATGTGGAGAAAGAGAAACACTTCTCCACTCTTGGTGGGATGGTAAACTGGTAAAAGCACTCTGTAAATAAGTCTGTTGATTCCTCAGAAAATTGGACATAGTACTACCGGAAGACCCAGTTATTCCACTTTTGGGCATATACCGCAGAGACACTCCAACATACAACAAAGATACATTCACCACAATGTTCATAGCAGCTCTATTTATAATAGCCAGAAGCTGGAAAGAACCCAGATGTCCTTCAGTAAATGAATGGATACAAAAATTATGGTATATTTATACAACGGAGTACTTCTCTGCTATCAGAAACAATGACTGTATCAAATTCTTAGGAAAAAGGATGCATCTAGAGAATATCATCCTGAGTGAGGTCACTCTGTCCCAAAAGAACTGACACAATATCCAGTCACTGATAATTGGATACTAACCCCAGAAATCTCTGGACACCTCAGAAACAACTCACATACTTTATGGAGTTCAAGAAAAACAAAGGCCAAAAAAAAAGAAAAGAAATATTATTATGTTTAATCTTTACATACGAAGATAATTTTGAAAAATTCCAGGTTACATTTTGTTTTACATGTACTCTATGCATATTGTAACTAGTAAGATTTAAATGCATACTATCAAACCTTTAAAAAAATCTAGTACTGACAAATATGTATCCATGTAGTTTTATGCAAAAATGCTTTTAAAATCTGTATATTTATTTTTGTTTTTTAAATAAAGTTGTTCAATTAAAAATTGCATGATATATATAATACTTAATATTTATAACATATTAAAAAAGATTTTACGCATGAAGTCATGGATTCAAGAAGATATCTATTTAAGGATCTCTGATACACATTATTACATAACATCTATTTTAGTTACAGTCTACCAGTTAGACTTGAAAATATTCACAAATGATGTTTAAGAGTGAGAGTAGGTAGTCAATTTTTGTTGGAGGTTTGCCCATGAATTTATGATGAGAATTCTTGGAAAGAAACTGTTTCAGCTACAACCAATTTATTAATTAATTTATAGTGGAGATTTGGATGGTTCTGGGTCTAGCCTAGTCCTCAAAGTTGCCATTCCTTGAACCCCATGTCAAAACTAGCATTAAGTTGTTAATAGAGAAAACATTCATGTAATATATGAACTTAGCAGACCTGTAATTTCATCAAACTTAGTGCTAAAAATAGTATCTGATGACCTACTAAAAATCTTTTCTTCCTTGTTCTAACCACCTCCCTGATGTACCCACCAATATATGCTGGATTTGACTTGATTTGTGACTTCTCAGTTCTGTAAAAATACAGTTCAGAAAACTGGGAACTGTTTTCACATTGTAACTCATAGTCATGATCACTAAAATGGTTCCAGAATATATTATCTTTAATTCCTTTCATGGGGAAAGCTGGGCTTTGCATTAACAACCCTTCATTCATAGATATTGTTGAGCAAATTACCAATGAGGCCTCATATTCTGATCATGCTGAAGACTTGAAATAGGTCATTGGTATCCAGAGTACAGTTCAGAGTAGGGCTTTGATTGGCAGGTACAAAGACACAGTCTTTACCTTGACCATCAAAATAATGATAAACATTAATAATAATGCTTCTAGTAATAATAATTATACTAAAACAATATTAGTCATAATAGAAAGAAGATAATATATTATTAAATTTTAATAGTTTGTTGCTAGAAGCTAACACTTTTTCTAATATTTTCAAGTTTCTCACTAAATTGCACATTCATTTGATTGACTGTAGCTTTTGAAACTTGCTGGCTTGTTTTTGTTGAAAATAGTTTGGATTTTTCTTTAAATCAATTGACAATAATTAATCAAGTACTGAGAAATGGCGAATGGCAAGATACTAGAAGAGGTTCTGAAGATGTGAAGATCTGTTAGCCTTACTCCTAATATACCTAACATAGTGCATAGTGTGTGTGTGTGTGTGTGTGTGTGTGTGTGTGTGTGTGTGTGTATGTTTGAGAGACACTTTGAGTGCATATATATCATGTAGTTTAGATGGTGTTCAGAGAAAAATTTGGGGGAATTAGTTTATTTCTTATATGGAGGATTCCATTGATCAAATTTGGGGATATCATTTGGCTTGTGAGGTCAGTGCTTTTACCTACAGATGCATCTTGAAAGTCCAATTTCTGGTCCTTTAACCAAAATATCTATGAATCACCATTAAATTTTTCCATCATCATGCATCATAGGACCCCTGAAATACTTAGAAGACATTAACTTATCTCAAAATTATACCAAAAGTGCCTTGTGTACAGTGTGGACGCTACCATAATATCTCCAGCTAGTCTCTTGTTTCTTTTCCTTAACGCTGGGTGAATCTATTTATTTCTAACTCCCATCCCAAACACACACTCTTCGAAGACATGGAAAATGGGGAAGAGGATCAGCAGTGTTGAAGAAAGTGGTTTCAGTGTCCTAGTGCAGGCAGATGATTGTGATGTCTTAGTGTTTCGTAAGAAAGACTCTGAAGAAATAAGCTGACTTACTTAAGGACATTGCATAATTAACACTGGACCTGTGCTCCAAATACATCATTAATGCATGCACAGAATTCGGATGCAATAAACACTTAGAAGGGCGTGGGTTTTTAGCTTGACATACATAACACATGAGTCTGGCATCTGAGGCATTGTGAGTGGCAATGCTAATTCAGACTCTTGTGCTTTCATGTAAGTCCCATCATTCTCAATTTATTTGACTACAGGAAAGCAGAAGAGCCAGTTCTTTACAGTATTGCTGTGAAGGTTTAATAAGATTCACAAATGACATCGTTTTCTTGTGTGTGAGACAAGGTCTCACTATTTAGTACCTGGCTGGCCTGAAACTCAATGTATAGGTTAAATTGGCCTCTAAATCAGAGAAATTGCATAATTCTTTCTTCCAAGTGCTGATATTAACGGTATGGATTACCATTCCCAGCTTCAAATAAAGTTGTCAGTCATAAACTGGCCAATGGATAATATGTGGCAGTCAACATTAAACATTATTACTTGTAGTCCAAGGCTCCAAAATCTTCAGAGCATATAAATTTGAGCAAAGCATTGAATCTTTATGCATGTGTCTATGTGGTCATCAAGATCATGTCACATACTTCTCAATGTAGAAAGAAGCTCATAGATTTCAAAAAAAAAAAAAAAACATTTTTGAGCATTTTATTCCCCAGAAGCTTCTCTAAGACACAAAATAGACTAGATTTTCTATCTTATCATTTCCAAGAGTTTAGGTGTTTAGAAGTGCAGGACAGAGAGGGTATATAAACAAAAGTGAGGAGCAGACACATCTGTGTACTGGGCTATTGCTTCTCTTAAAAACTCACACTTATGTCACACTTCCCATGAAAATACTAATGGTGCTGAGAAGGGTTTTCATCCTTACCACTGCAGACAGGGTGTTATCCTTACCACAGAGGCTAACTAACCACATGCACAGAGCACAATTATTTGTGCCTTTTGCACATTGTTTGCCTTCTGTAGCATCATGCAAAGATTGTAAACAGGAAGCCCAAAGGGTTCATTACTATAACCATACCATTACTGGAAGATGAAGAGTCTACCAGTATAGTTGATGAACAGTGATAGCAATTAGTAGAAGCAGAGCACTAACTGGACAATATTCTTTTCACAGAGATAGAAGGATGCTAATAACTGTAAAATGAACAGCTTCCTTTGAACACTGTACTTTGTAAATAAGTTCTGAATTTATAGAAAATGTAAACTATTAAGCATCACAGTTAACTATGAAAGATATAGTATCTTTAGCCTGAATTGATTGATGCTCATGGTCTGGTTCTTTGACTAAAGTACAACATAAAACAGGAAGCACCAAATTATCATGACCAGCTAAGAAACTAGAGAACTGTAAAACCTGCAGAGAAAGTTTTTTTTTGGTTTTTATTTATTTATTTTTTTTGGTCATGAGCTTTTTCTTCTAAATTCAGTTTTTGAAAAAAAATAACAAAAAATCTACAAACACATGTTAAACACACACACACACACACACACACACACACACACACACACACACACACACACACACACTATTATGTATTTAGTTCCACAACTGCTTTGCTGTAAAAGCCTTTATTTGTGAAGCCGCAACATCTCACTCCTCTATGTTGAGGCAGAGAAAATCCTAGTTCCACATTCTAACTTTCAAGTTAAACCATCAGACCTCAGCACCATCATTGCAAGCTGCTCTTCCTGCCCTGGGTTGAAGTGAGGGACACTTGGCATAGTTACCAGCCCACAGGAAAGGATGACAGATTTACTTGCTTTACTGTGAGGAGGGGTTGTTCTTGGCCAGGGTCCTACCTCTGTGTACTTGTGTTTTAAAGTGGAACTTACCCAATTATTAAATATATTAAATTTTCCAGGTCAGAGGAAAACTCCATATTATGAGATTTCCTGTGCTTGTATCCACCCTGGGCATTTGTACTCACTGCTATTTTAACACTCTCCCTAATCTGTCCACACACATCATCGTTGATGGAATAAAGCACTGAGAGTGAAGAAATGAGGATGAGCATCCAGGAACATAGCAATCATGATAAAAAAGGTCCCACAAGAGGGTTCACTTAAATATTTGGACTCTTCAAATTCACTCTTGGAGAAGGCAGTTAGGCAACAATCCATAAGAGCTTTGTCTCTTCAGTCCCCGTTTTGTCACGATGTCATACTTTAAAGCAGAGACTCTGTTCCAGCTTCACTGTATTCTCTGTGAAGTCTGAAGGCTCATCTCATCAAATCACTCATTATTTTCAGTATTTTTGATGCTTGCTATGCTCTAATTAAGAATGGCCAGCCAGGAGCTAAGAAGAATCTGGAACTTATGATCTTTCTCAATCAATCCTATTAATCTAGGATAACAAAGCGGGCTACCTGAGTAAAGTTTTCATATCTTTTCTGTGTGATGGATTATATGTTTTTCTTGTTTGAATGTGATTTTTATCCTGACTTATTATGGAGTAAGCATAGAACTACAGCTATTAAAATATTCAAATGATTGATATTGTTCTTCCTTTGGGGACGTAAAACCCTTCAGCTCCTTCAGTCTTATTTCTAACACCTCTATTAGGGACCGCATGCTAAGTCCAATGGTTGGCTATGAGCATCCTCCTCTGTATTTGTCAGGCTCTGGCAAAGCCTCTCAGAAGACAGCTATAGCAGGCTTATGTCAGCAAGCATTTCTTGGCATCTACCTTAGTGCCTTGATTTGGTATCTGTATATTGGATGAATCTCCCCTGAGGGGCAGTCTCTGGATGACCTTTGCTTCATTCTCTGCTTCACACTTTGTCTTTGTATTTTCTCCCTTAAGTATTTTGTTCCCCCTTCTTAAAGGACTGAAGCGTCCATGCTTTAGCCTTCCTCCTTCTTCAGCTTCATGTGGTCAGTGAATTGTAGCTTGGGTATTTTGAGAGTTTGGCCTAATATTCACTTATAAGTGAGTACATACTATGTACTGGGTTACCTCACTCAGGATGATATTTTCTAGTTCCATTAATTTACCAAGGAATTTCATGAAGTCATTTTTAATAGCTGAGTAATATTCCATTGTGTAAATGCACCACATATTCTGTATCCATTCCTCTGTTGAAAAACATCTGCATTCTTTTCAGCTTTTGGTTATTACAAATAAGTCTTCCAGGAACATTGTAGGGCATATCATCTTGTTATATTTTGGAGCATCTCTTGGGTATATATCCAAAAGTGGTTTTGCTGGGTCCTTAGGGGGTATTATGACCAATTTTCTGAGGAACAGTCAGACTGATTTCAAGAGTTGTTTTGCCAGATTGCAATCCCACCAACAATGGAGGAGTGTACCTCTTTCTTAACATCCTGACCAGCATCTGCTGTCTCCTAAGTTTTTGATCTTAGCCATTTTGACTGGTGTGAGGAGAAATCTCAGTGTTATTTTGATTTGCATTTCCCTGACTAAGGATGTTGAACATTTCCTTGGGTGTTACTCAGCCATTAAATATTCCTCAGTTGAGAATTATTTGTAAGCTCTGTCCCCCATTTTAATAGGGTTATTTGGTTCTCTGGAGTCTAACTTTTTGAGGTCTTTGTATATATTGGATATTAGCTCTTTATTGGATGTAGGATTATTAAAATATTTTCCTAATCTGTTGGTTGCCATTTTTTCTATAATAGTATTTTTTTTTTTGCTTTTCAAATTTATAAGATCCCATTTATTGAATAGTATAACATAAATCATTGGTGTTTTGTTCAGGAAATATTTCTTGTGCACCTGTGTTATAACCCCTTGAAACTCCCAGGGTCTAAGCACCAACCAAAAATACACATGGAGGGACTCATGACTCTGGTTACATATGTAGCAGGGATGGCCTTTTCTGGAACTCAGTGGGAGGAGAGGCCCTTTGTTTTGTGAAAGAATGATGCCCCAGTATAGGGGAATGCCAGGGTGGGTAGGTGGATGTGGGTGGGGGAGCACTATTATAAAAGCAGGGGGAAGGGAGGATGAAACAGGGGGTTTATGGAGGGGAAACTGGAAAGGCAGATAACATTTGAAATGTAAACAAATAAAACATCCAATAAAAATGGAAAAAATAAAGTGATAACAAAAACATAACCAAATGGCTATATGGTACAACTTAAATCTTAGCCCTTTATAATAATAGCTCTCAAACTTTATAAGTAAGGACATATTGTAATAGTAGGATATTCAAAGAATATCTGCTATTATTCATGTTCCTAGTTAAAATATTCACATAGACAGGCAGAGAGACGGCTAGGTAGTTGAGAGCTGGAGCTATTCTCTCAGAGGAACTTGATTAGTTTTCAGTATTCATGTGACATTAAGATCTTTGTGAATTTTTAGGTTTGGACATTTCTGTGATTGTTTTTCATTTAAATTCACCAAAAATTATAATCAGGTAATATTAGAGCCACCATTTTCAGCCTTTTATCATGGACTACAAACAGCTGCTCTCCAGGAATCTCAAAGGGTATTGATGCCTCACTGGGTCTATTGAGGTATCCAGAAGTATGGACTGAGCAACCATTAGGTTGTCAGCTTCCCTAGTAAGAGACAGCTATTGTGAGACTACTGCAAATGTTGAGACACCAGCTTTAAGGACCAAACAAATAAATGGATCCTCATCACATGCTTGTAATTCAGCCATTGTTAATTTTTTAACATGAGAAGAACTCATAAATCCTTATATACCTTGTCTTAGTTTGGATTCCTAGTTTGAAGAAGAATGAGCCCCTTAAGCTCATGTATTTACATGTTGGTGAATAAGGAGTGATAAAAATTAAAAATGATCAGGAGGTGTGTGAGTCTTTGTTGCAGTAAGTGTGGCCTTGTTGGAAGAACTGTGCCACAAGAAATGGTCTTTGAATTTTTAAAGCCCAAGACCCTCCCAGTCTCTGTCTTTGTTGTCTTTTGGTCTGTCTGTCTGTCTGTAACTGAACAAAGTTACTAGCTATCTGAATACCTAAACAAAATCAAAATTGAACAATATAATAAACTATTGTCAAAGTCCAGATTTAGTACCACATGTCTACTGAGGAAGGCAGAGAGTTGTGGCATTGCTGATTAGGGTTGATGCTAATAGCCTCTGATGAAAACACCCTCTCCTGACAGCAACAGGTAATTTTTAGGGTCATCAATGGCAGTGATAATAGGAGCAAAGTTTAATTAGCTGACGCAGGTACTCTCTGTAAGTAACAAGAAACTCTCAAATTCTTTAACTCTTTATGGGTTGTCAAGAAAGAAAAGAAAGAAAATTCATACACTCACACAAGCAAACTTAGTGCAGGAAGCAAACTAGGTTCTAACAAGTTATTTCCAACAAACAAGTTCTAACAATTTTACACATACACATATACACAAAACATATACATACATAGGTTTGCATATATATATGCATAAAGACAGGCATATAGACATATATAAACATATACCTGCATGTTCAATTTATGGCTACAGCAAAGTTCTAATGAGCAGGCTGTAATAACTTTATTTATTTTCTTTGGTTTGTTTATATAATTACATAAGACAAACTTTTTCTACAAAAGAAAAATTACTTCATGGATTAACTATTACAAAAGAGAAAGTTTCATCAGGATTGTTAACAATACATTCAAGTAGTCATTTTTCTTTGCAGTTCAACCTATAAAGTCATTATATAAGTTTGAAGCAATAGTTTTATATATTGGTGACCTTGTTTTATCATGGTGATCACTTATAACCTCATCCTTGAACCTGACTTAGAATTAATGCTTATCCTTAATCATAATTCTGTCTCAAGCCTAATTCTTTCTCATGCAATTTACATGCTTGTAGTGGCTGAAAGCTCAGAGGGGGAACATTCAAGTTTTGACTCGAACTTTAAATTTTCTTACTGCCTTAACTTCTTAAAATCATTTGAATCAAATCAGGAATTTTATAAAACTATCAATTCATTTAAACAACATTATTTTATTAAAGGTCATCTTCCTGCTGATCTGCTGGCAATTTGTTCAATATGGTGGGATAATATCAAGGAATCAAACAAACATACTATAAGCAGAGAGTGACTTTTTTTTGCCCAATCATACCATATGAGAAAAATTAGGAATACAAAAATGACAAGCATGAGAAGGTGCATCTGCAACAAGAGGCAATCCTAAAATGACCACGTGGAGCCCTGCGTTGCCAGAGTTCAACCTTAGCATCCATACAAAAGAGGAGGTTGTCTCCAAGAAGCTCACTGGTACGCTGCAGTTCTTCCTGCATGGCATCCAGCAAAAGTTAAATAAAAATATGATCTTTACTGAAATTAATAAATACAAAAAGACATTTGACAAAGGGAAACATGAGAGTAACCAATAAGCACTTAAGAGGATGGTCTGTATTATTAGTTCCTTGAGAAATGAGAATCCCTTAATTAGTCATAATTTAAAAATTTTGAAAGCATGATAATATCAAGTATTGGCAAAGATGATAGGCAAAGGGAATTTTCCCATATTGCAGAGAAACTAAGAAATTCAAAACATGTTAGAGCTTCCTTGGGAAATGAAAATGCATTTAAATTAGGCATTCTGATATAAGAGATCTAGATGTATACTAAAAAAATAATAGGTATATGTTCACACAATGGCCTACATACAAAATGGCATGAGAACTTTATACATAATTGTCAAACTCATAAACACATCATAAGTTCATATGTAAATAACAAAATATTATGGAATATTTGCGTATTAAAGTGCTCTATAACAGATAGAAAACCTGAACTGTGAGAAAAAAGACAAAGTGATCAATGAAATAGAATTGAAGACCCAAAAATAAACACACACATTTATGGACACTTAATCTTTAAAAAAGAAGCCAAAACTACACAGTAGAAAAAAAGAAAGCATATTCAAAAATGGTTCTGGTGAGCAGTCTGTGTGTAGAATGAAAATTGATCTGTATTTATCACCTTGTGAAAATCTTAAGTCTAAGTAAATCAAGGACCACAACATATATCAAGGTCTCCAATGCAAAAACAAAAACAAAAACAACAACAACAAAAAAACAGATATACATGCATTAGCATGGGGGAAATTTTCCTGAACATAACACCAATAGCTCAGGCTTTGAAATAAAAAAATAACAAATAGAACCTCATGAAACTGAAATGCTTCTGTAAGGCAAAAGATACTGTCAATCGAACAAAATGTCAACTGACAGGTTGGAAAGAAATGTTCACTAACCTTATATCCTGTAAAGGTTTATATAATACACAAATACATAAATATAAAGAACCCAGGAAAATAGACTCTAAGACTGAAATATCTCAATTAAAATTTGGAGTACAGAGCTAAGCAGAGAATTTTCATCTTAAGATTCTCAAATGTGTGAAAATCACTTAAAGAAATGTTTAACATCCTTAGTTATCAGAGGAATAAAAATCATAAAAGACCTTGAGGTTCTTTCTTACACCAATTAAATGACTAAAATAAAAAACTTAAGTTAGAGCACATGCTGGTGAAGATGTGGACAAAAAAAAAAAAAAAAAAAAAAAAAAAGAATACTTCCTCATTGCTGGTGGGATTACAGACTTGTACAACCACTTTGAAAATCAATCTGACCTTTCCTCAGAAAATTGGACATAGTTCTATCTGAAGTTCTAACTATACTACCATTGGGCATATGACCCAAAATGCTCCACCACACCATAAGATCACATGCCACACTATGTTCATAGCAGTCTCCTTGGTAATAGGGAGAAACTGGAAAGAGTTCAGATGTCCCTCATCTGAAGAATGAATACAGAAAATGTGGCTTATTTACAAAATGACATACTATTTCTGTGTTAAATATTAGGACATCATAAATTTTTCAGGCAAATGGATAAAACTAGAAAACATCATTCCAAGTGAGGTAACGCAGACCCAACAGAATATGCATGGTATGAAGTTCAACAAGAATGCCCAAGTAAAGATGCTAGAATCCCATTTTTTTTTAAACGACATTATTTTACAAAACAAAGATAAATGTACATATTTTAAACATTTTTTGCTTAAAATTATACATTTTTGTCAGTACTGTTTTTTCAGATATTAAAATAATTTTTACATAAAAAATGTGAATATATTTTTTTAGTCAGTACTTGATTTTTTCAAAGGCTTGACAGTATGCATTGAAAACCGAATAGTTACAATGAGCGTAAAGTACATGCAAAACAAAACGCAACATGGAAATAGTTAAAGTCTTCTTGTTTTGTAAATATTTTTTTTGTTTTGTTTTCTTTATTTCTTGGACTTCATACAGTCTGTGAGTTGTTTCTGGGGGAGTGCAAGCCTCTGGGGTTAGCATCCCACTATCAGTGACTGCATATTATGTCTGTTCTTTTGTGACTGGGTTATCTCACTCAGGATGATATTCTCTAGATGCAGCCATTTTCTTAAGAATTTGGTTAAGTCATTGTTTCTGGTGTCTGAGTAGTATTCCATTGTGTAAATGTACCACAATTTTTGTAACAATTCATCTTCTAAAGGACATCTGGGTTCTTTCCAGCTTCTGGCTATTATAAATAGAGCTGCTATGAACATTGTGGTGCATATATCTTAGTTGTGTATTAAAGTATCTCTGGGGTATATGCCCAGAAGTGGAATAGCTGGGACTTCAGGTAGTACTATATCCAATTTTCTGAGGTATCGCCAGACTGATTTCCAGAGTGGTTTTATTAGTTTGCAACCCCACCAACAGTGGAGAAGTGTTTCTCTTTCTCCGCAGCCTCACCAGCATCTGCTGTCATCTGAGTTTTGGATCTTGGCCAATCTGACTGGTGTGAGGTGGAATCTCAGGGTTGTTTTGATTTGCATTTCCCTGATGGCTAAGGATGTGGAGCACTTCCTCAGATGTTTCTCGGCCATTCGGTGTTCCTCAACTGAAAACGTTTTTTTTTTAGCTCTGTACCCAATTTTTAAATACGGTTATTTGATTCTCTGGTTTCTAGCTTTTTGAGTTCCTTGTATACCTTGGATATTAGGCCTCCATCTGATGTGGTGTTGGTAAAGATCTTTTCCCATTCTGTTGGTTGCCTTTATGTTTTCTTGACAATTTCATTAGTCTTACAGAAACTTTGCAATTTCATTAAGTTCCATTTGTTAATCTTTGACCTTAGAGCTTGAGCCATTGGTGTTTTGTTCAGGAAATTTTCTCCTGTTCCTATGTGTTCTAAGGTTTTCCCTACTTTCTCATCTAATAGTTTCAGTGTATCTGGTTTAATGTGGAGATCTTTGATCCACTTACACTTAAGCTTTGTACAAGGAGATAAGAAAGGGTCTATTTTCATTCTTTTGCATGCTGAGTGCCAGTTGGACCAGCACCATTTGTTGAATAGGCTGTCATTTTTCCATTGAATGTTTACGGTTCCTTTGTCAAAAATCAGGTGACCATATACATGAGGTCTCATTTCTGGATCTTCTATTCTATTTTATTGATCCACATGCCTATTTCTGTACCAGTACCATGCAGTTTTCAACTCAATTGCCTTGTAATATAGCTTGAGGTCAGGCATAGTGATTCCCGCAGATGTTTTTTTGTTGTTGAGGATGGATTTCGCTATTCTAGGTCTTTTGTTATTCCATATGAAATTGCACATTGATCTTTCCAATTCCTTGAAGAACTGGGTTGGAATTTTGATGGGCATTGCATTGAGTTTAGAAGCAGGAACAAAATAGTAATAGGAAGCAGATGCAAGAAGAGATCTGGGTGGGAAAAAAATGTGGAGGAGAAAAAAGAGGACAGGATCAGGTATGGGGGGAGACAGGAGAGAAGCCCAGAGGACAGGGTAATGAATGGAAATATGCAGCAGTGCTGTTTTGGGTAAACCTCTAGAAAGCCTTAGATACCTGGTATATGAGAGGCTTTCAAAGACACACTGGGGATGACTTTAGCCTAAATGAGCAACAGTGGAGAGATAGAACCTGAAGAGATGTCTTCCAGTAGAAGGAGAGGACCCCAGTGCAGAAAAGGGGTCACCCACTGACCCAGAAAAGAGTGAAGGAAAGGCCATTCAGAGACTAACCCAATTTTGGATCCATATCATGTACAGGTACCAAACCCTCTCATTATTACTGATTTCATGTTAAGCCTGCAAACAGGAGCCTAACATGGCTGTCCTCAGAGAGGCTAAACCAGCAACTGATTAAGACAGATGCAGATATTTATACCCGAATCAGAGATGTTGGAGCCACGTCTATGTAAATACTAGGCCCTGTGCATCCATAAAAGTATCTCCTGCAGGAGGACAAAATTGACATTTGCCTGAGAGCCCAAGGATTGCTGGTACAGGCAATGCCAGGCAATTGGGAACTGCTTATTAGAAGAAATGCTTTCTCAGAATGATATTCTCACTCTAAATACTCAAGAAACAATTCACAGACCGTATGAAGCTCAAACAAGTGCCAAAAAGCAGAAGCCTTAGTTCTAAAAAAACAAAACAAAACAAAACAAAAAAAAAAAAAAAAAAAAACAATAGTGTATAGCACCCTCTCAGAGTGGGGTACCCCATGACCTTAAATCATTAGAGCTAAGAAGGTAGCCTTGGGGGCAATTTTTGGTATTTCAAAATCATTATGTTCAATCTTTACACAAAATAAAAACCTTTGACTATTTCCACATTATGTTTTGTTTTATGTATACTTCATGATTACTTTAAATAAATAGTAAGATTTCAAAGCATAGTATCAAACCTTTAAAAAATCAAGTACTGGAAAAAATACATTCATATAGTTTTATGCTAAAATGGTTTTAATAATTTGTACATGTTTCTATGTTATTGTTAAATAATGTTGTAAAAAAAAAAAAAGAAAAGGAAACGGTACACTTAAAAAAAAAAAAAGAAGAGATGTTTTCTTGGGACCAATGCCCTGTGAGTGGTGGGTATTAAAGGAGCTTATAACATTGTTCAGAGGAGATTGCTGCAGGCATTTCACACCTGCTCCCTGAGCCTGTGTTGGTGATGTTGCACCAATTCACCTCCAACCACTAATGTCAGATAGGACCACATGGAAAGTAGTTCAGAGTGTAGGCAGCCTATACTCAACCATTAGACTACTGTTGGAAAACCTATGGAAGAGTTAGGGAAAGAATGGAAGGAGGTGAAGGGATTGGGAACCCCAGAGGAAGAAGAAAAGTAGCAAATAACTTGGACCCCTTGTAGTTTTCTGAGACTAAACCACCAACCAAAGAGCATACATGGTCTGGTCCATGGCCCCCGGCATATATATAGCAGAGGACTGCCTTGTTTGGCCTTAGTGGGAGAGGATGCACCTAATCCTATAGAGCCTTGATGCCACAGGAAGGAAAATACTAGGTGGAGGGTGAGGTGGGTATAAATGTGTTAAGGAGCACTCTCTCAAGGCAAAGGGGAAGAGGAGGGTGTAAAGAACACTGGATGGGAGACTGGGAAGGGAGTAACACTTGGAATGTAAATAAATAAAATGATTTCATAGAAAAAAGAGAAAAAGAATTTAGAAAAGTCCTTTTTCTACAAGCCTCCCAACCCCTGCTCCAATGTTAGAGTGTGAAGGGTTCAGGAAGTTCACAGTTAGGGTGGGTAATAGCCAATTCATTACCAATAGCCTTTCATATTATAGGATAATGCAATACAATCTAATAAATGTTTGGAGAAAGCAGGACTGGAGGAACTTTTCTAAAAGGAATAACATATCTCCTGATAAAATTTGTCTTTTGTGGGACAGGGACAACCAGAACAGATCTCAGATAACTTGTGTCAGTTTCTGCTTCTGTCCTCCAGACCTTCAGTTCTTCCAAGTTCATTTTTAAGTGACTTCCCACTAGTAACTCATTTATGTCAAAGGTTATGCCAGTTATATAAGTTATTTTAATGAAAACCTCAGGGGTCTTGGGCTATTGGATTAATGAAATAATTTGTGACTATATTTCTTACACAAGTCTTGCTGTACAGCCGTGGAGAGATTTGAACTCACACATCTCCAGCTTCAGAGTCCTAAATGTACATTGCATACCTGGCTTTTTAAATAAGTATAACATTTTATGAAATTATTCAAATGCACAAATAAGAAGATCACAAAACATGTAGTAGTGTTGATCATATATGAACCCCTGTCCTCAGATTAAATTTACTAAGATAAAAAGACCTGTGTAAAACTTGACTGTGCTCCAATTTCTAGAGAGGAAACATTTTTATAATTCTAAACTGGAGTGACAAAACTTTAAGAGGATATGGGAGATATTTGGTAATATTACTTTTAACATTGGAGTAGAATAACATCTACTAAAATTACAGAATACATTTTTCTTTTCATTTATTAGATATTTTCTTCATTTACATTTCAAGTGTCATTTTCTTTCCCAGTTTAACCTCCAGAATCTCTGTTCCATCTCTCCTCACCCTGCTTCTATTAAGGTGATTACCCACCCACCCACTCACTCCCTCCTACCTTCCCATCCTGGCATTCCCATATACCAGGGCATTGAGCCTTGGCAGGACTAAGGACCTCTTCTCCATTTGATGCCTGAAAAAGACATCCTCTGCTACATATGTGGCTGGAGTCATGGGTTGTTCCATTTGTACTTTTTGGTTTGTAGTCTAGTCCCTGAGAGTTCTAGGGGGTCGGGTTGGTTGATATTGTTGTTCTTCCTATGGGGTTGAAAATGCCATCAGCTTCTTCAGTCCTTTCTCTAATTCCTCCAATGGGGACCCTGTTTACAGTTCAGTGTCTGGCTGCAGGCCACCTCTTCTGTTTTTGTCAGACTCTGGTAGAGCTTCTCAGGAAATAGATATATAAGGTTCCTTTCAGCAAAGACTTCTTAGAATCTGCAATAGTGTCTGTAGTTAGAGACTGTATATAGTATGGATCCCCAGGTGGGGCTATCTCTGGACATCCTTTGCTTCTGTCTCTGCTCCACAGTTTGTGTCAGTATTTCCTCCTGTACATATTTTGTTCCCTTTCTAAGAAGGACTAAAGGATCCACGCCTTAGTCTTCTTTTATAAAATAGAAAATCATATCATTACTTCACATTAAAATTTATTTTATGCTGCAGTTGTTCAAAAATGTATTAAGTTGAGTTTGATCATTTGCGTGAAATTATATAACATAATGTGTTGTTTCTGGAAAATAAGGAGGAATCTGGTCACTGTTGTGCCAGGGAAATATTGGTGATGCCCAAAACACTGTGGCCTTTAATATTCACTGGTGCTGGGAGCCATATCATAAATTAAACTTCTGTTCCCCTCTGCATTGGTGGACGTTAGGAAGGGGTGGACTTGTAATTTGGGTGTACAGGTTTGTTGGGTTAATAACCTAGAGACATTGGTCATGTGAGGGTGCAACCAGGAAAACCTGGCCTAATTTGGGATTAGCCGAAACTGAAGGTAGGCTTGTGTTTGTTGGGAGGCAACTTGGAAACTAATGATAGCTACTAGCATGTTAGTTTACCTGAGTTCAGAAGTCTGAATATAAAAGATTAGGCATCTCAGCACCTCAATTTTGTTTGTTATGTTTGATTCTATGACATATACTCTCACTATATTCATTTTTTAACAATCATTTCATAGATCCCTTATTGTCAGTATCACAGCGCAAGCTTCTACATCTTGCCAACTTCAATTATTACCATTTCTATAAGGCCTCAACTGTCATAGATGAATTGTAGCAGGTAAGTGGGACAACTGGTACCTTAGATAGAAGATATTATTCAGTTCTTGTACTAATCCTTTCCATTACTCACCAAACTTGAAATTACTTTTAATGACTAGAAGAAACATTTATAATGAGAGAAACTTCTACATGAAATTTAAATCAAAACAAAAAAAAAATAAACTAACAATGAGAAGCCAAAACCTACAACTACACTCTATCTCTTAATTGTGCTTTCAATTAATAAAATTTATTCTAATAATAATGAGATACTCAAGCTGTTTATTGGGGTTCTTTATTTAGTTTTATAAGAGTTTCAGAAAACAGAAAGTACAGAGTCCTGGAGGCTTTGGGGCAAAGTGTGCCCATGCACCAGAGTGTCCTGTGTCCACCAAGAAGGAAAACGTCTTTGCTCTGTCACATCAGGTTCCAGAGAACATTCCAGATCTCTTCCAGCTTATCTCTCTGTTTGTAAAGTGGACTAAATACTGTTATCAAAACACTTGTTCGTCAGTAGTCACAAATTATTACAGAAAACAAATGAGAATCAGCACATTTCACTTTTACTTTTACCTGGTTTTGGAAAGTTTAAAAGTTTATCTAGTCGCTTTTCACAAATACAGAAATAGCCTTTTGAGCAAATAGTATTTTCTAGTCTTGTTTTAGATAAGAACACACATTCTTCATCCTTTGTACTGTATTTACTAATGTTCAAGGCACTGTAAAAAAAAACAATAATTGGCAACTGTTTAATTTTGAACATTCTCTGAAATAAGTCACGATTTTAAAATTCTATTTGTCAGAGTGTATACTGAATATAGAACTATTAATCATAAGTTCACCACCAAAATGTTTTATTTTCTCTAAGCTTATAAAAAGAAATGGTTCATATACTTTTATGCAAAAATGCTTAAAATTTGAACATTTATCTTTGTTTTTTAAACTAAAGTGGTAAAAAAATAAAAACTATCAGAATTTCTTTTGCACTTAATAAAATAATATAAATGGTTGAGAGAGTGCTCGGTGATGGTGCTTGTGGAAATGATTCCTTTCTGACACACAATAAGAGGGTATCAGGATCTGTCCAGAAAGGCTGTTCTTGCAGATGAGACACACAGGCACTTTTCCACCTGGACCAGCATAGAACTTGGGGCTCAGGCCTGGTGAGCTTGCAATGTGAGTACCCAGAGCACAGAGAGTGCTTGGCATTGGTTCCCAGGCCTGTGTCAGAGAGAATCTTGATCTGTCTGCAAAAGATGGTGCTGGAAGATCAGTTCCACAGGCACGTTTCCACCTGGACCAGAGGTGAACCTGACACATAGGCCCAGAAAGGGCATACTGGGAGTTCTCAGTGAGAAGAGAGTGCTGTGCTTCCTGGAAAAGGGTCCTTTTTGGCCTAGTGAAAGAACCAGGTCCCCACTACTATTATAAGGACCAGTGGAAACAGAGCTGAGCTCCCAGGACAGCCTCATAAGAGCTCCCACACCTGAGCCCACAAAGACAGAGATGAGTCACTGACACCAGTACTCACTGCCTGCCCACAAAAAAAAGCCGAACACTCAGAAAAAACAATTTTCTTTCTGAGCCCATGGGCCCTCAGATCCACGGGAGAGACAGGCACCAGTCACTGACAACAAGACCCCATATATTCACAGATAACAAGATGGCAAGGGGAAAATGAAAGAATTTAAGTCATGGAAACCAAGACAACCTGGCATCATCAGAACCCAGCTCTCCCACCACAACAAGTAGTGGATTGCCAAGCAATCCAGAAAAACAAGACTCAGACTTGAATTCATACTTTACAATGATGATGGAGATTGTGGAGAAGAGCATGATTAACTCCCCACTCTCCTCAATGGACAGATCATGGTAACAGAAACTGAACATATAATCAGTGAAATTAACAGAAGTTATGAACCAACTGGAATTAACAGATATCTACATAAGATTTCATCCTAAAACAAAATAATACAACTAATACAACTTCTTCAGGACTTCATGGCACCTTTTCCAAGATTGACCATATAGTCAGTCACAAAACAAGCCTCAATAGTTATAAGAATTTTGGAATACTCCCATGCATCCTATCAGACCACTGAGAACTAAGGATGATCTTTAATAACAACAAAGAAAACATAAGCCCATATACACATGGAAGGTGAACAATGCTCTATTCAACAATAGCATGGTAAAAGAGAAATAAAGAAAGTTTTAAGATTTTCTAGAATTTATTGAAAATGAAAACAGAACATATCCAAATCAATGGGATGCAATGAAAGCAGTACTAAGAGAAAAACTCATAGCTCTGAGTGCCTCTAAACAGAAACTAAAGAGAGAATACACTAGCCACTGCACAGCACAGATGAAATCTCTAGAACAGAAAGAAGCAGATACAATCTAGAAGAGTAGATGGCAGAAAATAATCAAACTCAGAGCAAAAATCAACCAAGAAGAAACAAAAAAAATTATACAAGTAATCAAGAAAATCAGGAGCTGGTTCTTTGAGAAAAGCAACAAGATCAATAATACTTTAGCCTGACTAACTGGAGTGGACCGAGTATATCCAAATTAACAAAATCACAAATTAAAAGGGAGACATAACAACAGAAACTGAGGAAATTAAAGAAATTATCAGATCAGACTATAAAGCCTATACTCAAAAAAACTGGAAAATCAGGAGGAAATATATAAATTTCTAGACAAATACTAGATACTAAAGTTAAATCAGGATGAGATAAATTATCTAAGCAATGCCATAACACCTATAGAATTATAAAATGTCATCAATAGCCTCCCTACTGAAAAAAAAGAGCCAAGGTCCAGATGGGTTCAGTGCAGAATTCTATCAGAAAATTATTGATGACCTAATACCAATACTCTCCAAATTATTCCACAAAATAGAGTCAGATAGAACACTAGCCAACTCATTCTTTGAAGCCTTAATTACTTTTATTCCTAAACCACACAAAGACCCTACAAAAAAGAGAACTAAACCATTCTCTATTATTAACACTGATGCAATAATATTCAATAAAATACTTGCAAACTGATTCTAAGAACAAATCCAAAAAAAAAAAAAAAACATTCATTTACCATGATCTAGTAGGCTTCATCCCTGGGATGCAGAGATTGTTAAATATACAGAAATACATCAATATAATCCACCATATAAACAAACTCAAAGAATATAAAAACACTTGGTCATCTCACTAGATGCTGAAAAGGCATGTGACACAATTTAGCATTTCTTCATGTTAAAGGTCTTGGAAAGAACAGGAATTCTAGGCCCATACCTAAACATAATAAAAGCAATATAAAACAAACCAATAGCCAACATCAAAGTAATCGGTGAGAAACTTGAAGCAATACAACTAAAATCAAGACAAGGCTGTCCACTCTCCATCTACCTATTCAACATAATACTGGACGTCCTGGCCAAAGGAATTAGACAGCAAAAGGAAATCAAAGGGATACAAATCAGAAAGGAAGAAGTTAAAATATCACTATTTGCAGATGACATGATAGTATACGTAAGTGACCCCAAAAATTTTATCAGAGAACTCTTACAGTTGATAAACAACTTCAGCAAAGTAGCTAGAAATAATATTAACTCAAACAAATCAGTAGCCTTCCTCTCTTCAAAATACAAACATACTGAGAAAGAAATTATGGAAAAGATACCCTTCATACTAGTCACAAAGTGTATGAAATACATTGGTCTGACCCTAACTAAGGAAGTGAAGGACCTATATAATAAGAAGTTGAAATCTCTAAAGAAGGAAATTGAAGAAGATCTCAGAAGCTGGAAAGTTCTTTCATGCACATGGATTGGAAGGATCAACAGTGTAAAAATGACCATCTTACCAAAAGCAATCTACAGATTCAATGAAATCCCCATCAAA
Organism: Micromys minutus; assembly: GCF_963924665.1. Taxonomy (NCBI): domain Eukaryota; kingdom Metazoa; phylum Chordata; class Mammalia; order Rodentia; family Muridae; genus Micromys; species Micromys minutus. The sequence goes on along the minus strand of NC_137972.1, from coordinate 17,237,130 downwards.
ATTCTAACTCAGTTCTTCATAGAGTTGGAAAGTGTGGAGAGCGGGTATGGCGGCAGTCTCAAGATGATGCTTGGGACTCTGGCCTACTCTTGTGACTAGCACCTGACTTCCTCTTGCCCCGGATATTAGCTATTCCCACCATGCGAGCTACGCATGTGCACCCATGACTTGAGATCAGAATAATAGGACTGCTCTTGGGGGCAGGGAGAACAAGAAAGAGAAACTGAAAGGGAGACAGAAGGGGATAGAAAGATTTTCATGGGCATGTTGTAAGGTTCCTAAATAAACCGCTTTGAGAAGAATGCTGTGTCACTGCTCCTTTTCTGCTGGTCGGAGACAGTAGCGACAAGTGGTGGCCCGTATGGGGAAACTTTCCTTCAGCATTCAGAACTCATCGCCATCAGGGTAACTAGTTGGTAATCTCCCAGGTAAGTGGAAAAATCAAGGTTCTCAGTTTGAGACTATAAAGCTCCCCAGTAAAGGGGACAATCAAGGCTCTCGGTTTGAGACTATAAAGTTCCCGTTACAGGGACAAGTTGCACCCGGCACTATGGGAAACACAACATCAGTTCAGACAGTTTGCCAAGCTCTGAAGAATTTGCTGAAAGTTAAAGCGACTGGGCTAAGAAAGGAGACTGTAGAGAATTTTTAAAAAGCAGTGGACCAGGTAGCTCCCTCGTTCCCAGTATCTGGACATCTCACAATGTTTAGTTGAAAAAAATTAGGAAAGGTTTTGCGGTTTGCTGAAGAGCAATGGATACTAACTAAAGGAGTGCTGCCGGTATGGAAATTGGTGAAAAACTGTATAGGACATAAGGAACTGTGTAGTGTGGAGCTAGAGAAGGTAAATGAGGCTCTGAATCAGGTTAGGGAAGAGCGCACCCAGAATTCAGAGGTGGGAAAAGTGTCTAGTGAGGGAGAAATTTCGGAAGACAATCTAGAGAGCATAGCCGATAGTTTGCAGAAAATGAAAGAATGGTCAAAAGAATTATCCCACTTCATTGTCACAGTTGGCTTTGCTAGGCATTCAACTAAGCATACAGTACTCTGGCATCCCACCTAAGGATGTAATAGTTCTCTATAATGTAAAACAGTTAAAAGTTTTATCAGCCTCAATAGATGATTGGGCAATTTTGAGGTGTAGTTTTCAGGGTAACTTTGATAATCACTTCCCTAAGAATCCTATCCTACAGTTGATACCACCCATTCTGTAGTTTTCCCTCACATCACTTCAAAGGATGTTTTGCCAGATGCCCCACTTATCTTTACAGATGGTTCCAAGACAGGACAAGGAGAGTATGTGGTATCAGGGTCTTCTCAGGTTACCATACAATTTCCTCCTGGATCACCCCAAGCTATTGAATTGCAAATTGTGATTAAGATATTTGAGTTGTTTCCAGGTCCTTTTAACTTGATTTCTGATAGCTAGTATGTTGTTAACATGATGCTCTGCTTGGAAGTAGTGGGTAAAATCAATTCAAAATCAACTACTGGACATCTCATTGTCACCTTGAGTGACTTGATTTTAAAAAGAATGTCACCCTTTTTTATACAGAATATCTGTGCACATAATAACTTATCTGGTCCCCTAGCGGAGGGAAATGATATTGCAGATAAAGCCACCAGGGCTTGCTTGATTTTTTTTTTTCAAGACATCACCTATTTCATTGGCTCAAGAATTTCATTCACAGTTCCATGTTAATTCCAAGACCCTGTCCTCACTCTTTAAGATCACGTGCGATGAGGCACAGGATATTGTAAAAGGGTGTCAGAAGTATGCCTCTATGCTACCCCAGATTGGGTTTGGGGTTAACCCACATGGGTTGTGCTCTCTACACCTCTGGCAAATGGATGTTACACATTTCATTGAATTTGGAAAATTAAAGTATCTCCATGTTTCTATTGATAGAACCTCTGGGATCATTTTTGCATCTCTACATACAGGGGAAAAGGCACGTCATGTAATTGTACATTGTTTTGAAGCATGGAGCGCCTGGGGGCAGCCCAAAAAATTAAAGACAGATAAGGGGCCTGCCTATACTTCTGCTTCTTTTGTGTCCTTCTGCAAAATTATGGACGTTTGAATAACTCATAGATTGCTCTATAATCCTCAAGGACAAGGAATCTTTGAGCATGCTCACTACACCCTCAAGGAGTATATAGTTAAACAGAAGGGGTGAACTGCCTCTGGAGGTTCTTCTCCTAGGGAGAGACTGGCTATTTCTCCTTTTACCTTAAATTTTTTAAATGAAGACAAGTATGGACGGGTAGCTGCTGAGCGTCATGCCAATCCTGATGTTTCTCCCAAAGGCCTGATTATAGGGAAAGGTGTTCTGACTGGCAAATGGTAGGGTCCCAATCCGGTGTTTGTTTGGGTGAGAGGGTTTGTTTGTGTGTTTCCTCAGGAACATCGAATTTGGGTCCCAGAGAAGTTGACCAGAGTGGTCCAGGATGAGCGGAGCAACAACCCTGTGGATGAGCCTGATGCTGCTGATGCTGCCGGTGGTGAAGACTGAAGATCTGTGATGGGGGCTCCTATCAGTGTTCCATAAGCCTTTACCTCTCACACACTCAGCACAAGTTTTCTCTTGGGTTTTTGCATCTAATGCCTCCTTGCAATTGCCTTTCTTACCCTGGGATGAGGATATTGCACCCCTTTGAGATGCAATATTCTTCCTTAAAAGATTGTTATGTTTTTAGATGATTACCAATACTTCTCAAAATAGTATTTGCATTCAATTGTATAATCAGTCCGAGGATAGGATCTTTGAATTGTAGTAATGATAATTGTTTTTATAGCATGTGTTGGAATGCATCCATGCATCATTTGGCTGTGGAGACTAGAATGCCATGCTTTGTTCCCTGGCCTGTACAGGCCCCCTCAGCTATGACCTTATTCAGGCCTAAAAGGGATTTTGAATCACAACCACCACCTCAAGGCTAAAAGAATGGGCTGGACTAGCTAGATTAGCCCTTTGCTTGGTCCTCATGAGTGCCCTGGCATTCTAGTGCATGTGCTGTATACAATTTAGACAGCTCAGAACTCAAGCCTTAATGATACAGGCAGTGGTTGAGACTGAGCAGTCTCCTCAAGTGTGGCTTGCCATGCTAGAGAAGTAGTCAGTGATGGGTAAGACTCCCTGGGCATGTCACCAACCTAAGACAGGAATTGAACCAATGCAGTTTATCTCCCAACGATGGGTAAGGGGCACTGCCACAGGGGTCAAACTAAGGCAGACATTCTCTTGGCCAAAATTATAAAGAAGGGGGAGATGTGGAGAGCGGGTGTGGCAGCAGTCCCAAGATGATGCTTTGGACTCTGGCCTACTCTTGTGACTAGCACCTCACTTCCTCTGCCCCCGATATTAGCCATTCCCACTGTGCGAGCTGAGCAGGTGCATCCATGACACGAAATCAGGATAATAGGACTGTTCTTGGGGGCAGGGAGAAAGAGAAAGAGAAACTGAAAGGGAAACAGAAAGAGGGACAGAATGGGACAGAAAGATTTTCTTGGGCATGCTGTAAGTTTCCTTAATAAACTGCTTTGTGAAGAATGCTGTGTCATTGTTCCTTTTCTGCTGGTCAGAGAAGGTAGCAACAGGAAAGAGCTATTTGCAAATTCATATGAAACAACAAAAAACCTAGAATATCTAAATCTATTCTCAACACCTACAACTCTTCTGTGGGAATCACCATTCATGACAGAAAGCTATATTACAAAGCAATTGTGTTAAAATACTGCATGGTACTGATACAGTGATAGGCAGGTAAATCAATGGAACAGAATATAAAATCCAGAAATGAACTCTAACATAGAGGGTAACTTAATTTTTGACAAAGGAGCTGAAAACATTCAATGGAAAAAGGATAGCCTCTTCAACCAATAGTGTTGGCTCAACTGGCAGACAGCATGTAGAAAAATGAAAATAGATCCTCTGTTATCTCCTTTTATAATGCTCAAGTATAAATGGATCAACAATCTCCTCTTATAACCAGGTACAGGGAAACTATTAGAAGAGAAAGTAGGGAAAACCTTAGTACACGTAGGCACAGGGGGAAATTTCCTGAACACAACAACAATGGCTTGTGCTTTAAAGTAAAGAATAGAGAAATGGGATTAATGAGAGTGCAAAGATTCTGTAAGGCTAAGAACACTGTCAAAAAAATGGCAACCAACAGATTGGGAAATAATCTTCACTAATCCCACATTTAGTAAAGGTCTAATATCCAATATATACAATGAACTCAAGAAGTTAGTATCTAGAGAATCAAACATTCCTATTAATAATGTGGTACAGAGCTAAGTATTCTAAGTTGAGTAATATTGGGTGGCTGAGAAGCATGTAAGGAAATGCTCAGCATCCCTAGTTATCAGGGAAATAAAAATCAATATAACCCTGAGATCTACCTCATACCAGGCAAAATGGCTAAGATCAAAATCTCAGATGGCAGCACATGCTGACAAGGATGCCAAGAAAGAGGAATACTCCTCCACTGTTGGTGGAGTTGTAACCTGGTACAACCCCTCTTGAAAACAGTCTGTTGGTTCCTCAGAAAATTGGACATAATACTACCTGAAGATGCAGTTATTCCACTTCATGGCATATACCCCCAAAATGCTCCAACATACAATAAGGACACATGCTCCACCATGTTCATAGCAGCATTGTTTACAATAGCCAGAAGCTGGAAAGAACGCAAATGTCCTTCAATAGATGAATGGATACAGAAATTATGGTATATTTACACAATGAAGTACTTCTCAGCTATCAGAAACAATGACTTTATGAAATTCTTAGGAAAATGCATGTATCTAGAGAATATCATCCTGAGTAATGTAACCCAATCACAAAAGAATGGACATAATATGCAGTCATTGCTCATTGGATACTAGCCAAATAAAGCTCTGAATATGTACAAAACAACAGACTATATAAAGTTAAAAAGTGGAAGCCCCTATTCTTAGGAAAAAAACAACAACACCTAAAAAATAAAAACAATAAATGTATAGTACCCTCTCAGAGTGTGGCAGACATTAAATTATTAATAACTCAAGAGCTAAGAAGATATCCTTGTGGCAATTTTTGGTATTTAGAAATCATTATGTTTAATCTTTACACACCAAGAAAACTATTTCCATGTTACTTTTTGTTTTATGTATACTTCATGATCTTTGTAAAGAGTAAGATTTCAATACAAACTATCAATCCTTTTAAAACAAATCAAGTACTGAGAAAAATATATTCATATTTATTTATGCTAAAATGTTTTTAATAATCTGTAAATGTATCTCTGTTTTTAAAAAAATAAAGTTGTACAAAAAAGAAAGAAATGTTCTTTTGATCACACAAAAAGTTTTCATCTTTTTTCACACTCAAATTATTTTTGACAGCATTTAAAATGGATTTTTAATATTTCCAAATATTTATTTTAGGATAAACCTGCTTTTACATTTATATTTTAATCAATAAAATTCTAGGATAATATTAAAACAGATATGTTTGGCACACAATACAATATCTCATATATTAATGTTTTAAAGAGAACGGGGGGATTTTAAATACAATCACAGATGCAGGCTTGTGACTTAAATTTTTGGCTATTTTCCTCTCTTCCTTCTTACTTTATAATTAATGAAGCTGTGACTTCATGGAATCATGGTAATCTAATGAACTGCCTGTATGTAATACAACTCTGATTTCTTTAGGTACTATATTAGAGGCAACAACTATCCTTCTGTTAAAAAAGCAGCTAAATAAAATAAGAAAATTGGAACTCAGAGCAAATTATCACCAAAATGGAAGGACTGTGAGTTCTGGGACAGTGTGTGCTATATGGCAAAACAATATATGGCAAAACAAAAACTCAAAAAGCAATTATTTAATAATTAATTATTAACATATTTGAGTATATACCAACATAATTTAGAAATCTACTTAGGCTGAAGTGCTAGCAGGAATTGGAACAAACCTCAGATGGCCAGCTTAAAACTGAAGTAAGCCAGAATTTCTCTAGCTCAAAAATGAAATTCTTAATATTAAGTCTAGCTAGGTCTAGTAGGAAATGATTGTATTCTAGTATTTTGAAGATAAAGGGAGAAGGATTTAAGTTTCAAGGAAAACCTTCCATACCTAGGGAGTTTGAGGCTAGTTACTGAGTCTCTATCAAAGAAGAGGTGAAAAAGAATGAAACTCACACAAATTGAAAGGGCTGCGATGACAAAGCTGCTCTGTATACCAGGAAGAAAAATGGCTTTTGCCAGTTTAAGACAGGTTTCTGAAGAGCATGTATTCCCTTTGCAGCTCACCATCGAGTATTTGCATAGTTGCCTGAGATCTGAGTAGTCATTATGTAGTCCCAAGTTATCCCAGGAAATCAACAAAGATAATGAAATAATCCACAGTTACCTTTCCTTCACTTGTCACATGAAATCATGGAATTTATCAACTTCTTTTGCACAGACACAGGGGTGGCCTTTACCACAGTCACCATTATCTATACTTGGGAAACTGAAAAATACACTGCCTCTCTTATATAATGATTCTATTGCAGGTAAATAACTATAAAACAAATAATAAAATGGGCATTTATTAAAGTTTGAATCATGTATTGGTATAGGCCCAGGTTCTGAAAAAAAAAGGTTTATTAACCAAAATGTATAGAATATGGACTTAATCAAAAGTGTATCAATAAAACTGTTAATTTTCTCTAAATTCATAAAAAAAGTTCTCTCAGGCCACTAACACTTCTCACCCAACCTAACAACCTGATTTCAGATGTCAGACCCCAGAAACTCAGAGATACATCATTCCCCAATTGCCCTCTAGTTACACTCATGCTATGAAAGGCCCATACACATGTCTGTATGTGACACAAAAATTAAATTAAATAAAATCGTCTTTTGATCACAAGTCAACTCCTCATACACTCTTCACTGTTAATTTTTCATGCTCAACTCAGTTTTCCATATTTGTAAGAGATGGTTTTATTAAAGTTGATTTTCTCTGATATTCTTATCTGATGTAAAGAAGAAATACATTACATGGCAGACAGAAAGGATATATATTTTATATATATATATATATATATATATATATATATATATATATATATATATATATATATATATATATATATATATATATTTAAAGTGGAAATGCATGACTTGCAATGCAGTTACAGAAGAGTTTTTGTCACTTCTGTTGGGATTCTTGGTCTACTTCCCCCAGAGTCAATGGAAGCATAGTGATCACATGCCTTCCCTACATATAATACAACTTCAATCTCTGCAGGAAGGTGTATTAAATGCCACAACCACCTTCTTGGGAAAACACACTTTAAACTATTGACTAACAAATAAAACACTATGAAAGGTATGACAGGTCTCTAAACTCATCATTTGGGTGACTGAATTAGGAGGCTTATAACCCAGGTCAGACAAGGCTATAGAGTGAGGCCTTAATCAAATATTAACTAATAATTAAACTTCACTTGATGAACAGTTGATAAGCAGATTTCTGTACAGGCATAGGCTTCAGCAGAGTTAAAGCTTTAGAAGATCATCAAATCCTGGCAGCCATTCTTTCTCTAAAATGTCAGGGAAAGAAAAATAGAGGATCTATGTGAAATGGTCGTTTAAATACTAAATAACGAATCCATGAAGTTCAGATGTTCAAGGCATTGGGAAAATTTGAACCAGGCTAGCCTAGGAAAAATCTGTCAAAGAATATCAGACATAGAAAGACATCCCCCAAGCTCCTAGGAGAAGTAATGTCAAAGGGATAAAGCTTTAACAAATGACTAACTTTCCTTAACCTTGGATTTAATTCATGGATAAACAGTGTATTTCAATTTACTGTATGAACAGGAAAGGATGATAAATGAAACCTGTGTAGGGCCATTAATAACAGACAGGGGCGATGAGATACATTAGAAGTGAGAATAAACATTAGCCAGACATGAGATTTCATTTGGCTATAATCAGTGAAGGATGTCTATTGAATATGTGTAAAAAGGAAACGGATCCAAAGACACCAGCTATTTACAGATACACATGACGCATATGTACTGCATCACGAGCTCTTATCTTTACCTTCACAGTGATGAGCACCTAGACTTGTACACAAGAAACAGCTGCTCACTGGGTTCAAATGTTATTAGAGAACTGTAGTAGCCACAAGATCTATATTGTTTCAACATAAACTGGTTGGGAGAACATGACATTATGAGTAATAGCAGCATTTCTACCTTTCTCAATGTCTGGAGTATTGAGTTAGCCTATGAGTAAAAAATGGGAAGAAATGATTAGGGATCCCAAACAAAGATTATATGTGAAAATTACAAAGGCTCTCCCTTAGCACTAATTGAATGAACCAATAAATGATGGTGTGTCTATACCACGTATTTTCAATAACAAATAAACTATTTTAAACATCAAAAAGGAAGAATAAAGTACTTTAAAAGATGGGAAAGGTTCTGTATCCTCACATGGAAGAAAATGCTTTGGTGGCTTCAGAAACACTCTGGCCACAGCAGTCCCTGACTCAAAATTTGGGTCTGGCTCTAGTAACAACACCATCATCAGGAAACTGTTATGTATCGTAGTCAAAGTCAAAAAAGCTCTCTTTTCTTAGATGCAGGCCACTTCTCTTCTTGAGCATCTCATTCTTAATGTTCCCACATTTTGCCCATCCTTGACTATATGATTTTAGATGCTATAAAAGAAACCTGTTAACCCTGTGGCTAATCATAATGTCAAATGCCAGAAAACCCAGTGTTTGGAAGTTGGAGCAAGGAAGAGTAAGGCTATACTGTGTTAAATGATCCTTTATATAGACAAACAAAAGTAAATAACAGGACTAATAATCTCTGTGATTCAGACAGTAATACACCTTGTAAGACTGTTCTCTTGCCACTTCTGTGACACCCACTTAAGAATGTTCCTCACTGAAAGAGTGAAGACATATTCCTGAAGGTTTGGAACCTAACTATCAACACTTACAGGGCCACACTTAGAATAGAAGTGGGAGAGGTCTGCCATGTTTCCTGGCACTAAAGGAAATATTCCTGAGAAAGTTATCTTTGTGGATACCATGCCTTAGACATTTTCTGTATCAGCTGAAGAACAAAAAAAAGAACAAGTGAATGTCGCAAAGAAAATGACAGCATGAACAAAAAGCAACAGAAACAGTACATTGAACCCACAAAAGCACAGACAATAAGATTATGAACTAGCACATGCAATACAAAAATAACCAATATGGCTCCAGATATGATACACAGGCCAGAAATGCCTGCCTGTAATCTGAACACCAGTTAAATACAGATATAAATTAAATTTTATTTTAAAATATCACTATTAGCAAATTTATTAAAGAACAAATAATTATGCAGGGTATGTCTCAAATTTTGTATTTCAGAAAAAAATCCACAATCAGAAAAAAATGTACAATTTGAACACAGAAGGGGGACTCTGCAGATTTGAGGACAAAGATGGATAAGTACTAGACAGGAGGGGACAGGAGAAAATAAATGATGGATTAGCCAAAACTAAGGATATATAAAAGTCCCTATGAAAACCCACTAGTTAGTAAGCTTATAGTCAACTAACACAAAACAGACCCCAAATTACCTTCGTGGTTTGGAATCATGTGTATTTGTCTGTCTGTGTGTGTGTATGTGTGTGTGTGTGTGTGTGTGTGTGTGTGTGTGTGTGTGTGTGTGTGTGTGTGTTTCCTTATTGGTTTGGAGGTGGATTTTTTTTTCTCATTGGCTTTTCTGTTTGTTTTCTTACTTGCTTAATTTTATTTTCCCTCTTTTGTTGTTATTGTTTTAGGGGAGAGATCTCCTGCTCTTGGTTACTGTACTGGCTGGTTTTGTGTCAAGCTGGTGTTATCATAGAAAAAAGAGCCTCAGTTGAGGCAATGCCTCCATGAAATATAGCTATAAAGCATTCTCTCAACTAGTGATCAAGGTGGGAGTGCCCAGCCCATTGTGAGTGGTGCCATCCCTAGGATTTTAGACCTGGGTTCTATAACAAAGCAAGCTGAGCAAGCCAGCACAAGCAAACAAGTAAATAACATCCCTCCATGGCCCCTGCATCAGCTCCAGCTTTCAGACCTGCTTGAGTTCCAGTCCTAAATTTCTTTGCTGATGAACAGCAATGTGGAAGTGTAAGCTGAATAAACCATTTCCTCCCCACCTTGCTTCATGGTCATGATATTTTGTGCAATAATACAAACCCTGACTAAGACTGTTACCATAACCAGATGGTAAAGCCCCATTGCTGCAGATACACTATGCTTTGACATCAACACATAGAGAAGTCAATCTCAAACCAATATGAAAATATCTTTCTCTGGGCTGGCTTTCACAGGGTGTGAGGATGTTTTGCAGGTTACAGGGGAGAAAAGACATTAGTAGTCCTATCCTGCACTGGACCTACAGGTTACAATTCTGACCTGCTAGGCAAGATATGCTATATAATAAATACATATTTTCTTATTGGAACTGAGGCCTTTACCATTGGTGTTGTAATCCAAATCAAAAGCCCAAGATTGAGGGGGGCACAGGCTCTAAATTGGAACTTGCTACAGTTGCTGTGCTAAGTAATCAGTGGTTAAAATGCATTTCTTACCATTTATAGTTATAACCTAGACATGTGGACATGTGCTGCTCTCATCCTCCATCAGAAGTTTATTATTATTATTATTATTTATTATTATTATTATTATTATTATTATTATTATTATTATTATTATTATTAAGTGGACCATAGTGCATGCAGAGAGGCAGAATTGGTCAAAGAGCTTAGAAGAGTGTTTATTTGATGAGTCCTAATGGAGACATTTTATCAACTTTTCCCCCTCCATACTTCCAGCAAGACTCATGGAAGAGTAGGGAAGAATGACATAGAAATAATATAAGAACCAGAGAATGAATAGAGCTCTGTGAAATGCAGCCTTAGGACAAGGGACATTGCTACAAATATTATTTCCTCTTAAGAAATCACCTTCTTAGGTATCATCTAACAAAGACTGGAGATTTGATACTTTATTGAGGATGTCTCCACTGGTGAGTTTCCTTGTTCAAGTGGATGCAAACAACCATGCACCTAGGGACAGTGCATTATGAAGACATGAGTTAAAGGACAACATGTCAATGCTTTTAGTGGTACTAGTGGATGATATGTTCATATATTATTTGATGTATATGCGATTATCAAGAAAAATGAATGTTAATAAAGATAAGCAGTGTACAGTTTTCTACCAGATTACAAATGAGCATAAAACTTGAGATTCACAGAGCAGAACAACTGTAAATTGAAGTTAGGCATACATATATATTTGTATATAAACATGTTTTATATTTATAAATAAACAACAATTCTATAAGCTGACAGTAGTAAAAAATTTCAAAAGAGTGTTGGATAGACTCAGAATCACTGTTTCTTTCCTTTCAGTCTGTCACCTCACACCATCTTACCTTATTGACTTTCTAGGCCCCTGTGCATCTTGGAACAGAAAATCTGATATGCATGCAATATTAAGAGTCTTTAGGTTAACTACTAGACAAAGAAAGTCATGTGAAATGAGAGAAAAACCTATGCACACAATCCTCTCAACTCCCAAATCAAGGTTACATTGTGAAGAGTCCAGAAACTTACAGGTTATAAGGGTCATTGTTAATCCAGGTCCATTCCTTTTTTCTTTTATCATATGACAATCCAATCCAGTAATTCTCTGAAGGAACCTGGGACCTAAGGAACATCTGAAAAGGAAACAACATACCTCATGAGGAAATTTCTATCTGTAAGATGAGAAAAGAGCAAGCAGGAAACGTTCCTAGGATTCCTGTTCCATTCTCTGTTGTCATATCCTCCTATGGCTCAGTTCCACCATGTTCATTTTCTAAACTTACTTCCTTCTAGTAGCATATTTATATCAAAAATGATGTCAGTTCAATAAGTTATTTAAATGAAAAACTTCAGATGTCCTGAAATATAGGGATGTGATGGTGTTGTTAGACAATCCCTTACTATTTAGACAAGACTTTCCTTGACCTCACAATCTTCCTGATTGAGGAAGAAATTTTTTTAAATATATCATTTTTAAGTATATCATTTTTTGGACTGATGTTTCATTTTTTTCTATTTCATCTTCGATGCCTGAGCATAACAGAGTTCTCAACAGAGGAATTTCAAATTGACAACAAGCATATTAAAAATCCTCAATCCTGAGCATCTAGGGAAATGCCAATCAACCTAAGATTCCATCTTACAGTAATTGAGAAAGCTAAGATTAAGCACTCAAATGATAGCACATGCGGGAAAGCATGTGGGGCAAGGAGAAAAGTCCTCCATTATTGGTGGGAGTGCACACTTGTGAGACCACTTTGCAAATCAAGTTGGTGGTTTCTCTAAAAACTGACAATATTTCTAATTCAAGATCTAGTTATGCCACTCCCGGGCATATACCCAAAAGATGCTCCACTATCCCACAAAGACACTTGCTCAACTACATTTAGAGCAGTTTTATATGTAATAACTAGATACTGGAACTGACAGTTATTTCTCAAGTGAAGAAGGGATACAGAATCTAACATATCTACCCAATGAAGTACTATTCAGCTATGAAAAATAAAGACATCATAAAATTTGAAGTCAAATTGATGAAAGCTAAGAATATCACCCTAAGGCACCCTAGTACAAAAAGGACTTGCATGCTGTATATTCACTTATCAGTGGATATTAGCCATAATACACAGGATGTTCATGCTACTCTCCACTGAACCAAGTAATCTGGAAAGGATTTAAAACACAAGCAAGGATGATTCAGGTTTACTTGGAAGATGAAATGGAATGGTCATAGATGGCAAATGGAGGGAGAATATAGTGTGGAAGATAGGGTTAGGATGGGAATGGGGAACCCAGGGTTGGGTGTGGTTAGAGGTAGTTGGGATGGACTGATTGCTACAAGAATTAATGGAATTCTACAACTCAGTGGAAGAGTAAGGGGCATATACAGAAAATGATGGAGACCTGGGATAGGAGATGTGCCCAAGGGTCAATGGTGACGTACTTACCTGTGACTCACAGCACTTTGGAAATGAAGCCAGAGAAGGCTGCCCTTTCTGGCCAGAAAGAAACCATGGGGGAACAATAGGGACACCAACCCACCCACAAAACTTTCAACCAAAAATTTATCTTGTCTATAAGAAATTGGGGTGTGAGCAAAGACTGAGGTAATAACCACACAATAACTGGCTCAACTTGGTACCCATCTCAGGGTAAAGCACCAATCCCTGACTCTATTAATGAGATTTGATTAGGCTTGCAGATAGAGGTTTAGTATGGATATCCACTGTGAGGCACTGCCTAGCAGGTGAAACAGACAGATACAGACACCCACAGCAAAACAGTGGTTGGAGCTTGGGAAAGATAAAAAGAATGAAAGGTATTTCTTTTCTGGTCCAACCTATTTGGAGTACTGAAGGCTTCTTTTATGCTCTTGGTCATCTCATTATTAAGGGTAGGGAAGTTTTCTTCTACGATTTTGTTGAAGATATTTACTGTGCCTCTTAGTTGATACTCTTCTCCCTCTTCTATTCCTATTATCCTTAGGTTCGGTCTTCTCATTCTGTCCTGGATCTCCGGGACATTTTGGGTTAGGATATTTTTGTTTTTTTGCATCTTCTCAGGCTGTTTTGTCTATGTTTACAATGTTGTCTTCTGCCCCCGAGATTCTCTCTTCCATCTCTTGTAGTCCTTTGGAAATGCTTAATTCTGTGACTCCTGATTTCTTTTTTAGGTGCTCTACCTCTAGAGTTATCTCTTTTAGTGTTTTCTTTATTGTGTCAATTTCCGTTTTAAATTCCCTTTTCCATTCCTTCATCTCTTTGGTTCTGTTTTCCTCTAGTTCATTGAGTTCTTTGAGTGTTTTTCTTATTTCCTCTTTAAAAGCTTCTGATTCTTTTGCCTTTTTCTCCCATTCTGGTTTAAGTATCTATCAGTATCTTGAGGTATGATTTCAGGTCTGCATCTTTTTTTTCTGGATTGTTTGGCATTCCTATGTTCACTGTTATGGGAGAATTGGGTTCTGGTGTTGCCAGACTGTCTTGGTTTCCTTGGGATATACTCTTTCGCTTTTCCATCTTGTTGTCAGTGATATGTTCTTGCCTTTCCCTTGTATTTGGTCTGTGTCCCTGGATCTCCACTGGTCCAGGTGGCAGATGGGCCGAGCCCTGTTCTGTGCCCCAAAGTCATCAGGTGGAAACAGAGGTTCCAAAGCTGTGTTCCTGGTCCCTGGATCAGGCAGGGCGAATTACCTTCCGACACATAATAGTCAAAACACCAAGTGCCAAAAACAAAGAAAGAATACTAAAAGCAGTAAGGGAAAAAGGTCAGGTAACATATAAAGGCAGACCAATCAGAATTACACCCGATTTCTCAACAGAGACTATGAAAGCTAGAAGAGCCTGGACAGACATCATGCACACAGCAAGAGAGCACAAGTGCCAGCCCAAGCTTCTATTCCCAGCAAAACTATCAATCACCATAGATGGAGAGATGAAGATATTTCAAGAAAAAATTATATATTTACCCAATATCTGAACACAAACCCAGCACTACCATGAATTATATGTGGAATAGCCAATACAATGAGGGGAACTACATCCTAGTAAAAACAAGAAAACTCCTAAACAAGAAAACCAAAAGAAGAAAAATACAGAGACACAACTCAACCCACCAAAGCAATAATAGCAGGAAACAGAAACCACTGTTCCTTTATATTTATTAACATAAATGGACTCAACTCCCCAATAAAGAGACATAGATTATCAGACTGGATACATAAACCAAATTCAGCATTTTGCTGCATACAGGAAACTCATCTCAGAGACAAAGACCGACACTATCTCAGAGTAAAAGGGTGACAAAAAAAAAAAAAAAAAAAAAAAAAAAAAAAAAAAAAAAAAAAAAAAACTTCCAAGCAAACAGCTCCAAGAAGCAAGCTGGAGTGGCTATTCTAATATCGAATTAAGTAAATTTCCAACCAAAAGTTATCAAAAAAGAGAAGGAAGGACACTGTTTACTCATTACCGGGGAAATCTGTAATGAGGAACTCTCAATCCCACTAAAATCAGGGACTCGAGAAGGCTGCCCACTCTCCCGCAACCTATTCAACATAGTACTGGAAGTCCTGGCTGGAGCAATTAGACAGCATAAGAAGATCAAGGGGATAAAAATAAGAAAGGAAAAGGTAAAAACATCACTCTTTGCAGATGACATGATAGTGTACTTAAGTGACCCCAAAAATCCACCAGAGAACTCCTACAGCTGATAAACAAGTTCAGCAAAGTGGCCGGATACAAAATTAACTCAAACAAATCAGTAGCCTTCCTATACTCAAAGGACAAATATGTGGAGAAAGAAATTATGGAAAAGATACCCTTCTCAATATTAACAAAAACTATGAAATACCTTGGTGTGACTCTAAATAAGCAAGTGAAGGACCTGTATGACAAAGAACTTCAAACCTCTAAAGCAGGAAATCGAGTAAGATCTCAGAAAATGTAAAGATCACCCATGCTCATGGATTGAAACTATCAACATTTTAAAAATGTCCATCCTACCAAAAGCAATCTACAGATTCAATGCAATCCCCATCAAAATTCCTACCTAGTTCTTCATTGAGTTGTAAAGATCAATGTGCAATTTCATATGGAATAACAAAAGACCTAGAATAGCGAAATCTATCCTCAACAACAAGAAAACATGTGCAGGAATCACTATCCCTGACCTCAAGCTATATTACAAGGCAATTGTGCTGAAAACTGCATGGTACTGGTACAGAAATAGGCATGTGGATCAATGGAATAGAATAGAGGATCCGGAAATGAGCCCTCACGTATATTGTCACCTGATTTTTGACAAAGGAGCCATAAACATTCAATGGAAAAAGGACAGCCTATTCAACAAATGGTGCTGGTCCAACTGGCACTCAGCATGCAAAAGAATGAAAATAGACCCTTTCTTATCTTTTTGTACAAAGCTCAAGTGTAAGAAAATCAAAGATCTTCACATTAAACCAGATACACTGAAACTATTAGATGAGAAAGTAGGGAATATCTTAGAACACATAGGCACAGGAGAAAATTTTCTGAACAAAACGCCAATGGCTCAAGCTCTAAGGTCAAAGATTAACAAATGGGACTTAATGCAATTGCAAATTTTCTGTAATGCTAAGGACATTGTCAAGAAAACAAAACGACAGCCAAGAGAATGGGAAAAGATTTTAACGAACTCCACATCAGATAGAGGCCTAATATCCAAGGTATACAAAGAACTCAAAAAGGTAGACACCAGAGAATCAAACAACCCTATTCATAATTGGGGTACAGAGCCAAAAAGAAATGTTTACAATTGAGGACTATCGAATGGCTGTGAAACATCTGAGGAAGTGCTAGACATCCTTAGCCATCAGGGAAATGTATATCAAAACAACCCTGAGATTCCACCTCACACCAGTCAGATTGGCCAAGATCCAAAACTCAGATGACACCAGATGCTGGCAAGGTTGTGGAGAAAGAGGAACACTTCTCCACTGTTGGTGGGGTTTTAAACTGATACAACCACTCTGGAAATCA
This sequence comes from Micromys minutus, assembly GCF_963924665.1. Taxonomy (NCBI): domain Eukaryota; kingdom Metazoa; phylum Chordata; class Mammalia; order Rodentia; family Muridae; genus Micromys; species Micromys minutus. The sequence continues at coordinate 17,220,483 of NC_137972.1, read as the reverse complement.
GTCTGGCGATACCTCAAAAAATTGGACATAGTACTACCTGAAGACCTAGCTATTCCAATTCTGGGCATATACCCTAGAGACACTTTAATATACAACAAAGATACGTGCACCACAATGTTCATAGCAGCTCTATATATAATAGCCAGAAGCTGGAAAGAACTCAGATGTCCTTCATTAGATGAATGGATGCAAAAATTGTGGTACATTTACATAATCGAATACTACTCAGCCACCAGAAACAATGACTTAACCAAATTCTTAAGAAAATGGCAGCATCTAGAGAATATCATCCTGAGTGAGATAACCCAGTCACAAAAGAACAGACATAATATGCAGTCACTGATAGTGGGATGCTAACCCCAGAGGCTCACACTGCCCCAGAAACAACTCATAGACTTCGTGGAGTCCAAGAACAAAAAAAAAAAAAAAAAAAAAAACAACAAAAAAAGTCATGCTCAATCCTTACTCACCAAGAACACATTGACGAATTTCAGGTTACACCCTGTATTACATGTACTTTTTGCTCATTGTTAAAAAAAAAAAAAAAAAGAAAAAGCCAAGCTCTGACACAGTTGTATTTGTATACATTTATGCGAAAATGTTCAAAATTTTTTTATTTTTGCTTTTTATAATAAAGTCAAAAAATAAAAAATAAAAAGAATGAAAAGAATGTTATGGGCCCCAAATGTGACAGAAACTTCTAAGGAAGACCAACAAAATTAACTAAACTGGACCATAGAGGCTCTCAGAGTTGATCCACAAAATAAAAAAACATACATGGGACTTGAACCAGACTTCCCTGGACTTGTGCAGTTTGGTCTTCATGTGGGTCCCAAGCAACTGGAATGGGAGCTATTCCTATAGATGTTGCTATATATAGGCTAACTGGGCTGCCTTGTCTTGCATCAGTGGGAAATAATATACCTAGTTGCAGAAGGACTTGATGTGTCAGAGCATTGAATACCTAGGGAGCCCCCCACCCTCTCAGAGAAGGGATGGGGCATTTGATATTGTTATTGGAAGGAATTACCAGGAAGGGTGCAGTGACTAGGATGAAAAATAAATAAGTAAAATAAGAAAAAACTACTACTACTACTAATTTAAAAAACTGTTTTTTTTACCGTATTAAATGAAAAATTACCCTATTATTTGCCATTAAAAAACCTTTTATGTTGTGGTTTAAACATGTATTAAATTTGTGTATGAACATAATACTGTTATAAAATTTTCCAGAAAAAATATATTCTTTGCATTTGAAGATATTTCATTAGTAACAATTTACATAGGAATATCAGAATATTAAAAACCTTGTTTTTTTTAAATAGTGATTTCTAAAGATGTATATAATTTTACAAAACATAAACTATGTTGTAAAATTATGAACAAATTCAGCGAAAATGACTATGGAGCTAACAGGTCAACCATTTAATTTCATATTTATTATATAATCTTATTGTGCAGACAGGACTAGAGCTCAGTTAATTTTCTTTTTGTCACCTGATTACTCATCTCAGACAGCCTCATTTCTGTCAGCTACAAGATGTGCTGTACCAAAGGGTTAAACTTTATCAAGGAAAGACACAATTTCAGAGGGATTCTCTCATTGATTCTTGAGAAAGGGAGAAGACTGAAAGACATAAATATCTCAGTAATAATCAGTCTCCTCTTAACAGACCTGTGTCCCACAGTTTCCTTCACATTACAGGAAAACGATATAAACATAAAAAAACCAAACCAAAACAAAACAAAACAAAACAAAAAAAAAAAAATAACCTTCATTCAGTATCGCATTGTTTAGAGTCTGTGAGAGACTCTAAGAGAATGAGGGAAGAGTAAGTTTCTACAGTACCAGTTCATCCTCATGATCTATCTTCAGAAGGGAGAAACTGGATTTCTGGCAGGTCTGATTACATTTATTCCAATTTAAATTGCCCTTGATGAAATAATAACATTTTATACCAAAGCAAAACCAGTGTATTTCAACACTTCTGCCTGCAACAAAGAACATAAATGATTAAACATTATTTTCTGGTACTCTGTTATCAAATCAATGTATTTATTAACCTTGTGTTTAAAAAGTACTCTATCACAGGTCTCAGAAACTGAATTTCCATAATGTCCTGAGACCCCTGCACACCCATGACCCATAAAACATGATCACATAGAGACATAGAAAAATTTTATGTTTCAATAATATATGAATCAATAGAGAAAATGTAGCACATACACCCAATAGAATACTATTTATTTTAAAAAGAAAAATAATTCAGTCTGTCCTGATGAATTATTCCTATAACCTCAGCACTCCACATTGAGGGACAGGAGGATTACTACCAATTTGATGCCATCATAGGCTAAGTGGTAACTTCAGGGCCAGACTTTTCTACACAGTGATTTCCAAGTCCCCCTGGGCTACAGAGTGACATCATCTATCACAACAAACACAAAAGAGATGCTGTTATATGTGATGATTTTTATGTGATGACTTCCATTGATCTTGAGGATGATGTGGAAAATGAAACACACCAGACCTAGGACATTATGATTCCATGCAGATCCTTTTCCTAAAACAGCCCAGTTCTATGAAACAGAGGCTTGGGAGATAACAAGGGATGCAGGGCAGGCAATGAACAGTTGCTACTCAGAGGCAGTTAAACTAATGATAGAATTCTAGTTCTGTAGAATTACCATTGTGCAGACATTGGTGCACACACTACTGTGATTCTAGCATTGTGTCATGATCTTTGTTAAATGCTTCTAACTTAAGTGAAGTATAACAGACATAGGAAGGAGATTTTGATGTTGATAATGTGTACTCCTGATTATGTTGATGCCTTCAATGGTATGTACACCTGAACAAACATCTCATGTTGAACATATTAAACTATGTGCAGCTTGTGCAGCAAGAGCACATATTTTTTTTTTAAAGTGGGAATGGTCAAATGGTCATGCTCTATTAACAAACATTATCTCCAACCTTTATTTTTCAGTGAGAGGTATAATTGTGTAGCTCAGTCTGGCCTAGAAATATGTGGACTGTCTACATTATCTTGAAAATTGTAATGTTCATATCTGAACCTCATTTTCATAGGGATTACATCCTTATGCTACCCTTTTCAGATAATGAAGTGTGTTTAAAATAATAATACAAAACAGTTTTATGGGTCTGAAATATTTCAAAGATGTGTTGGGGATTTTTTTTCCTGTCACATATTTTATAATATAGCAGTCTTAAATATATTCATTCTTACACAATGGATATTGTCAAACCCTACTTTCACAATGTGGTGAGATTATACACATGAGGTCTTTGCTCACTCTAAAAGCTAAAATAATATTTAATGATGGTTAATAAAGTGTGCAAGTTAAGTATGACCAGTCATGCTGAAAGGAAAGAATTGTTCCTTGTGACATTTGATATTTTCATTTTTCCAGTCTCATTCACAGTGTCATTGACAGAGCTACAATGTGTGGACACAATGGTGAAGTTCACCTGTCTGGTTCAGGGAGAATTATTTTCTTTCAAACAGGCCAACTCTTCCAAAACAAGTCATATGGAAAACGCACGCACGTACACACACACACACACACACACACACACACACATACACACACACACACACACACACTTTTATAACAGGATTCATGTAAATGCTCTAAATCCATTTTTAGCATAAATAGTTGGCAATACAGTCATATTAAAAAGTTTCATGCTCTGACAACAACAAAGTTGGAGACTCGGATATTCTAATAGACCAAAAACAATCAACATTCTCAGAAGTACTGCTTTGTAATTCCAGACCCAGGGAGAAGTAGGAGTGCCAAACAGACACTGGCTCCTAGAATCTCAAGGGTTTCCCCTAATCCAAGCAGGAATTTTTGTGTTGCCAAGCCCATACTTAAAACAAGGAACTCCCAAAGGATTACCCCAGAGATCACTAGCATCTTAAGCTGCTGGTTGGACTCCAAAACATCTGGACAATAAACAATAAATAATAATGCAGTTCTTTATTCATGATTATTGCCCCCTACATACCTTTTCCCTTTGATGGTTCTGAAACAGTCTTGGTTTTGTTGTACCATCTTTTCTGTTCTCTGTCAAGGGATCCCAGAAGATCATTGCCTGCACGACATTCTACAGACTTATTTCCCAGCATTTCTTTTTGTAAATAAATGATATTTTGCATGGCATGTTGTTCATTTTGGAGGTAGTTTAGAATTGCTTGCAGTTTTTCTTTCTCTTGCTTATACTGAAGAGCTAAAAATAATAATATATATAAAATAAAAAAATGTTCATAGAAAGTAAATACTGAAATTTAAGATTATGGTAAAATCTTCATGTTGACAGCCAACATATATCATTACTTTTGTTGATACTTTACAATTTGTAAATAGGAACTTCAATTAACTCACTATAAAACTAGATATATCAATTTTTCTCTACAGAAAAAATTGACTGTAATGTATATAATATAGTTGAATAAAATTATGGTAGAAGTAACTTCCAATTCATTTTTCACAACACTGTTTTACAAATAAATACCTAAGTAAAAATTTCAGGGAATACTTAATACACCATCAAAATTTGAACTATAAAAATGTTAAGAAACAGCATATTTTTGTAGAATAAAAATATCTATATGTATATCTCTGTTTAAGCACAGCTTGGAAGTTATTTCCTCTATACATAGGAAGGAATCCAATAAAGATTAATCTTTAATTTCTCCTCCAGACTGAGTCTTTTTACCTAACCATGACCTCAATATAAATTGAAGAAAAAGGAAAAGAAGAACACCAATTCTTTGCACAGCTGTTTCTCACAAAACATTTACATAAGATTAGCAATCACCTGAACTTAGCAGGCAACTTTCACCAAGTCTACAGAAAGAACCCGACCAAGAATGAGACAGAACTGGGCAGCTTCACAAAGCTCCAGCGTGAACAGCTTAAGTATGGAAAAGAACAGGATACTGTAATGTGTCAGACAAAATACTGAAGTTTAGACTTTATGGCTCATTCCTTTATTATAGGCAGGACAACAGAGTGTGTAACTGCATAGTTCATGTCTACAGCTATTGTGTAGGCAGAAGATCAAAGAAGACGTATGTCAATTACTCACTGTTTGCCACCAGCACTACAACAGTTACCAGCAGAAGGGAATAGAGGATCCCAAAAGCCACCATAATGCACTTCCTGGGGACTGAACATATTTAAATCAACAAAACAAAAGCAAGAAAATCATTACCATAAAAGAGCACATGCCAATACAAATTACAATTGTATATACCATATAAACATGGAAAAATGCACAAGTTTATAATATAAACAGGCTAAAAAAAAGTTCTCAAATTGTCAAGTTCTACATAAAATGCACCCACTGTGGAAATCCTATGTGTGCAAAGTTTCACAAAATTTCAAACTTATTTCAGTTTCGGCCTTGTACTATGAATCCTCCTGACTTTTCCTAGAAGGAGCTAAATGCTAGACATATGCCTTCATCCATTTCTACAGGAACAAATGTTAACTCAACAGATGGCATTGGAGGTGTAGATGCAATCCAAATACAAGATACCAAACTGGAGCAGGCAGTGCTTTAAGAAAGATAACTGAATGCAGAGAGGAAAGGTAGAGAGATGGGTATTCTTGAGAACTGGTAGGAAACCAGAGCTGCCCTTGACCTGATCTATGTACATCTCTATCCTTGAAAGGGCCTATAAGTTTCTTTTTCTTTATAAGTTTGGTTTTGCTCTATATAATACTAAACATTTTGGTGTAACTAAGGCATTTGGAACCTAAAACTCATGGCTCTGATTACCACTACATCAAAAAAGAAAAAGATCTTAACTTGGAGCACAGCTGTGAGACTGTGTACAGAGTAACTAAAAAAAGAAAATAAAAGTTGACTTCACTTCTTTTTCATTAATAAAGGAAAATATTGTTTGACATTTTAGTGAACTCATAGCAAGGTTTAATAATTCCTACAACCATTCCCCCCCCCCCACTACCCTGTTGTCCTCTCTCCCTTCATTTGGAACTTTATTCCCAGAGAAGACATTCCCTTCTGATGAACAACATTTGTTGCTTTGTTTCATTAGATATTAGGGATATTTGTGAAAAAAAAAACACTTTTTTTTTTTCAGGAATGAAAGTACTTTTAATACATATGCTTCATTTCTTTAGGAGTTTGTTTTTATAAACTATTTAAGTTTTTTCAAACTCTGTTAATTTTGAAGGTTTCAGTATTCTGCTTTATTGGAATAAATAATAATAAAACTTCCTAGTGGTTTCTCTCTACTTTTTTTCTGAAGATTTTTTATTGACTCTATTGTTCTACTCTGTCATCTGGTATCTTCTGCTGCCAGCAAACAACTGAAGAGTAGACATAGGGTTATAAGTTCTTCCTTCTAATTTTAATTTTAATTTTTAGTTTTTAAACTTAGTTTTGAACAATTTTGTATGTGACTACCCTTCAACTAATACTAGTTTTTTGCTCCTACCCCTGTGCATAACAAATCCCAGATGAAATGGAATATTATAGTTTTCAATAGAATCCAGTAAAAACTATTTGAAATTTGTAAAAGTTAAAAATGCATGAAGAGCAAGTGATTTTAGACAGTTAAAGCACTTACCTTTGTAGCTACCTTCTCTGGGCTCTTGAGTCTCCTTAGGCCTCACGTGGTTCTGTAAACCTGAAGACTTATGAAATCTCACAGCTGAATAAGTGACCTCCTGCTCACTCATCTTGGGAGTACTAAGAGTATTTTTTCTGTTAAAGTGTGTTCTTAATAGATTTCTAAAGAAAGAGATAAAGTATACAACTTTAGGAAAGTACCTGGATCTGATGATACAGAGTGTTAGAAAAGCGTTGTGTTAACTAACTTACTTAAAGATCCAAGCACCCTAACATGGACTGGCCGCCATTTCAGTTACAGGTGAGAACCCTTTGCAAATTTCTGTTCAAGTTAAATACAAAATTAGATTTATATTTCTATTTTTCATAGCAATTATTTTAAGAAATATGGAAATAATTAACTATTTACTAATAAGTCATTATAATATTGACACACCTGGTTTGTTTAAAATATTTAGCACATAAAAATGTTAGGTAAAATTGCAACAACTTAAAATTGTTGAAAAATATTTAAACAATATATTCAAATGAAAAAGAGTTGAAGTTTTAGGAATAAATAAATTGTTGTTTCAAAATTTTTTACATACTTTGATAAACACATGAATATTAAATGTTCTTTTAGTCCTTCTATTTATACATGACTCTCAGAGTTTCTAAGACACTACCTTCAAAAGAATTTTGAAGGTTGATACTGCAGATGATCCAAGACACAGAATTATATCTTGGGTTGAAGAACCATCGGCTGAGATGTACAACCACTCTATCCAGCCACACTGTACAGATTTGTCTCCATGCTTGGCCCTGGAAAATGGATTCAGCTAGAAAAGTTCCCTCTGGGTGGGATAATCCAGAACCAGAAAAAAAGTACTGAATATTCTCTTATCTGTGGCTCCTATCTCAATGTCTTCAGAAATTATTTGTAATTTTTAGTAACTACATAACCAAAAAAATAGAAAGTGGGCATTGCCAGGACTAGTGTGAAAACAACAGAGAGAGGCACAGAAGATATAATATAAACATTTTTAATTAGAAAATATTCCTTTCTTTTTATTGAGAGCAATGTATAAATTTTATATATTGTTTGTTTAAAATAATTGTTAGATTTTTTTTCATTTTTAGTCTCAAAGTATTCTATGTACATAATCTTGACATAATATACTAGTGCATGATGTTGCTAGCGGCTATATGGGAAATAAATTTTGAATCTATGCAGAATCCATGAACTAATAAAGCCCAAGGAGGATACAACCTGGTAATGTATGCCAATGTACTAGTAAAATGTATTTGTAACTGGCTTTACCCTTATAATTATAAATGAGAAGAGAACCAGCAGATAATAAAGAGAACAAGTTACATGTTACATCATTTTTCTCTAGTATTTTTTAAATTTATGAAGTTTTCTGAAGTGATTCTATATTTACCTTATTTTTTGACAAAAAAAAGATTCCTCCCATTGCAGAATTCTTTCTCAAAATTGTTATTTATGATTATTGCTCTTAGAGTGACCGATCCAGCATGCATGGGTCTAGGGGAGGATTTTACAAAGTGAGTTCTTTCACTTGACCTTCATGTGACTTCCATAAATCAAATGCAGGTGTAAGATCAGGCTTGGGTAGCAAGTACATTTACACACTGATGCACCTTACCCGGCTCCTATTATCACATCTTTCAGAAAGATAATGTATGAACATTTGACCAGGTTAAAGAGTAATGAACTTCATAGGTCCCTCTCCCTTAATTTCTTATCACACAAGTTCCAATATAGATTGAAAGAAAATACTATTGCATAATAATGGTTTTCACATGCTGCCAGAGTTAACTTTATCAAACACAATGAACAGGGCTTCCCTGTACATTCCATTCCATATCTGGCCATCTGAAATGCTCTAGAGTATATTTGGTCATAGTCATAGAAAAACAATAAAAAGAGGTATTGTTACCTGTGTCTCTACCCAGAAGAGTGTCAGGTAGAGATAAATGATCCCTCAATTCCAAGGGGCAAGTTGGACTTTCCTGGCCTGTATACTCTAAGAGTCTCCAAGAAGGAAGGCAGAATTGAATTTCCTTTTAGTGATACTAAACCTCATGATTTTCTACCCCTACTCTTGACCCAAGTGAAAGGAGGAAATTGTTTAATGAAACTAGAACTGAGAGCAAAGGAGAGAAGCAACACATTGTGTCAGAGGCTGCATAGCAAATGTCCACAGTCGATACATGAAGACTGAGAATATGAGCACCAAGCAAAGAGAGCAACACCAGTGTCCTTAGCAAAACTACCAGGATAAAGGGGGACTGAAGCTGCTCTGCTACTCATTTTAATGGGCTTTTGGAATTTTCTCTTATGTTAACTATGTTTTAAAAGTTACTAATTGATTTTCAGTTATGCTAATTGCAGCTACTTATGTATTAGGAATGCCTTTGATGCACTCACATTTCTACTTTAAAAGGCTTCCATTACAATCTTGTAGCTTTTTAATCATAGATAATATTTCCTGTGAGCACTGATGTCATTCCATAGGGAGTAGTTTACTGCTGATGTTTTCATGCTGCTGGGATATGGAATCTAAGAAAAAGAGCATGCTCAGCAAATACATTTCATCTGAGATAGAGATTCAGAGCATGATTTTGTTTTGTTTTGATATTTTGGTGTTGTCTTTTGTTTGTTTGTTTGTTTGATTGATTGATTTGTTGTTGTTTGAGATAGTTGTTGTATTTTGCTATGTAGCATAGGGTGACCTCACAATCAAAGTCCTCTGGCCTCAATAATTTCTGTCTGAGCAATACAGCTATACACAGCTATACCAGATTACTCTTTGTTTCTGATACACATTTTTTCTAATAAATAATAAGCATCTTCACTTTATTTGGTCTCAGGATTGTAAAACCATATGTATTTAATCACTTTTATATAGCATAAATTAATTTGATAATTATCCACTGATCAATATCTTAATTGTTTTATAGTATTTTGTTGTTGTTAGTTTAAAAATTACATGGCATATATTTCACATAATGCTAAAAAGACATTTTATGCAATAAGTCATGGGATTTAAGGAAATACACAATTATCACATGACATCTGGTTCATTATAGTCTACCAACTGGCATAAAAATATTCACAATTGGTTTTTTAGAGATGAGATGAGGTTCTTTTTCTTCTATGAGTTCGACCATTGGTTTGTGATTAGAATTTCTGGAAAGAAGCTGTTTTAGGAAGCAATGACTTAAATTACAGAGAATAGGGACAATGCGATGGTGTGGGTCTAGGAGCATATTACCTTACCAGAGGCTAGCTATAACCCTCAAAGTAACCTGTTGCAGAGCTAACTTTCTGTAACTAATAGATCAAAACTTCATGGAATGAGTGAACTTAACAGACCACTAATTTCCAACAATTTGAAGGCTAAGAATGTCTCCTGATAAACTATAGAAAAGCTTCCTCCATATTGCTATAACCACCTATATTACACACCCATACTCTGAAATTGCCCTGATTTATGTCATTCTAATTTATTTAAAAGTACAAAACTTCATGAAACTGCTTCACATTGTAACATGGAGCCATGATCACTCAAAATGCTTCCAATATGTGATCTTTTATTTCTTTTATAGTGAAAGTTTTCATCAACAGGCCTTCATTCAAAGTTCTTGTTGAGCACATTTTCCAAGAGGTCTTACATTCTAATCATGCTGATGACTTGAGGCAGTCCATTGGAATGGAAGGCACAGTTCAGAGTACTGTGTGTGTGTGTGTGTGTGTGTGTGTGTGTGAGAGAGAGAGAGAGAGAGAGAGAGAGAGAGAGAGAGAGAGAGAGAGAGAGAGAGAGAGAGAGAGAGAGAGAAGGGGGAGGGATGGAGAGAAAGAGAGAGGGAGGGAGGGAGAGAGAGAGAGAGAGAATGGGGGAGGGATGGAAAGGGGGGGAGAATCTTTATGACTTTGAAGCCAACCAGGTATCTATATCTTGTTCCAGGGAAGCCAGTGGGAAATGGTGAAACCTTGTCTCTGATACAACAAAACAAAAAGTGTACCTAATTAAACCTTCAGAGCAACCTTGTAAAGAAATGGCTCTTCTGATTGTTGTGATCAACACTTGTGAATAATGGGACTTACATGAAGTCACAAGAGCCTGGGTTGATGTTTCCACTCAAGACTTCTGAGCTCCCAGATTCTTGAATCTCTAAGATCATGCAAAGTCTGTGAACTGGGACTTCAGACTGCTCACTACTGTGACCACAACATTAGCAGGAGACGAGGGGCCTATCAGGGTAATTTATGAAGGAGAAGAGTAGTTAACTGAAACTGCATGTAGAGTTTGTATTTGTTTTATTGTTTTATAAAGGAGTGTGCCAATAAGAGCATAGCCAAAGATCAGAAGCTTCCTCTAAGCTCTGTACAACTGGGCTCTGAATTTACAGAAGAATAAAACATTAAGGAGCACAATGATTGAAGATTTAGTGACCTTGGATAGAATGGAATTGAGTAACAGACCAGGTTTGTTTCTTTGGTCAAAGTGCTGCATTAAACAGGAAGTACCAAGCACACATGACCAGGTAATAAAACAAAGAAGTGAAACTGTGAAGAAATATCTTTTTTTTGAGTTTTGTCTTTTAAACCATTTTTTTTGTGAAAAAGGACAACAAAAATATATAAACACACACACACACACATAGACAGAGAGAGACAGACACACACAGACAAACACACACATATTTTTTCCTGATATCCTTGGTGTAAAAACCTTTATTGAATAACCCACAACTGTTCATCCCTTAATGTTGAGACAGACACGATCCTAGTCCCACATTCAAACCTTCCAATCAGATCCTCAGACCTCAGTACTGTCATTGCATAGCTGCAAGCTGTTTTTCTTGGTCCATGCTAAGGTGGTGGACACCTGGGGTAGTCACCAGCCTGAGAAAAGTGCTGATCACTTGCTTTAATGGGAGGATTGGTTTCCCGGTCAGTGTTCTACCTCCTATTGCTTGTGTATTTTAAGCTAGAACTTTCACAACCATGAAATTTGGTAAATTTAATAGCTCTTAAGAAAACACAAAACAGCTCTATTTTGAGATTTCTTGTGCTTGTAAACACCTTGTGTATTTATAACCATAGATATTTTAAGTCTGCCTTACTTGACTACTCATAAAGTCCCTGATGGTCTGAAGCACTGTGAGCGAGGAAATAAGAAAGATGATTCAGAAATGTAGAGAGAATGATAAAAGGGCCCCACATAAGTGTTTTCTGTTGCTATATAAGCTCTTCAATACCAAGATATACAATTCACTCTTGGAGAAGACTGTTAGGCAACAAACAATCCATGAGAACTTTGCCACTTCAGTCCCTGAGCTCTCACTGTGTCATACATCAGAGTAGAGACACTAATCCAACTCCACTACATCAGAAAATAACTAAACAAGAAAACCAAAAAGAAGAAATACACACAGACATAATTCTACATCTAAAAGCAAAACCAGCAGGAAACAGCAACCATTATTCCTTAATATCTGTGAACATAAATAAGCTCAATTCCCCAATAAAAAGACACAGAATATCAGATTAGATACATAAACAGAATCCACCATCTTGATGCATACAGGAAACTCATCTCAGAGACAAAGACAGACACAATCTCAGAGTAAAAGGCTGGGAAAAAACCTTCCAAGCAAACGGCCCCAATAAACAAGCTGGAATATCCATTTTAATATGGAAAAATGTAGATTTTCAATCAAAAGTTATCAGCAACATAAGGAAGTACAGTTTTTACTCATTACAGAGAAATTAATCAGTATGAATTTTCAAACCTTAACATATATGCTCCAAATAAAAGAGCACCCATATTCATAAAAGAAACTCTACTAAAGCACAAAACATACAATTCACCACACACAATAATAGTGGAAGACTTCAACACCACACTCTCATCAATGGACAGATCATGGGAGCAGAAACTGAACAAGGACATAGTGAAACTTGCACAGTTTATAAACCAACTGGAATTAATAGATATCTACAGAACATTTTACCCTAAGCCAAAGAATACTCTTTCTTCTCAGCACCTCACAGCACCTTCTCCAAAATTGATCATATAGTCAGTCACAAAACAAGCCCAGTTATTCCACTTTTGGGCACATACCCCAACGATGCTTCAACATAAAATAAGGACACATGTTCCACCATGTTCATAGAAGCCCTATTTATAATTGCCAGAAGCTGTTAAGTCCCCAGATGTCCTTTAGTAAATGAATGGATGCAAAAATTATGGTATATTTATGCAATGGAGTACTACTCAGCTATTTGAAACTATGACATTAAGAAATTCCTAGGAAAATGTATGCATCTATAGACTGTTATCCTGAGTGAGGTAACCCAGTCAAAAAAGAAAAGACCTAATATGCAGTCACTGATAATTGGATATTAGCTTCAGAAAGCTCTGAATACCCCAGAAACAACTCACAGGCCACATGAAGCTCAAGAAAAACAAAGGCCAAAATTTGAAAGCCTCGTTCCTTCTTATGAAAGGAAATACGCATATTGCACCCTCTCAGAGTGTGGTACATCTGAAACTTAAATCATTTACTATCCAAGAGCTAAGAATAAAGCCTTGTGGCAAATTTTGGTATTCAAAAATTATTATGTTTAATCTGTACACACCAAGAAATCTCTGACTGTTTCCATGTTACTTTCATTCTGTTCTACATGTACTTTATGCTTATGGTAACTAGTAATATTTCAATGCATACTATCAAACCTCTAAAAGAATTATGTACTGACAAAAATATATTCATATATTGTTATGCCAAAATGCCTTTAAAAATTTATTCATGTATCTCTCTTTTAAAAAATAAATTTGAAAGGGAAAAATCATTATGTTTAATATTTACACAGCAAGAAAACTTTGACTATTTTCATCTTACATTTTGTTTTACATATACTGTATAATCTTTGTAAATAGTAAGATTTCAATGCATACTGAAAATACGAAAATAATTAAAAATTTCTAAGTCATTCATAAATTGACAAAGCTCCCTTTTTTAAGTTCAGCATACAAAATATTAGGTAAAATTGGTACCACTGAAAATCATTGAAAAACAGTTAAACACTATTGTAAATACAAAATATTCATAGCTTTGGAATTAAAATATTGCTTTAAATTATTTACACATTTTGATAAACATATGAATATTAATTTTTCATTCTTTTTATTTATGCATGACTTGCAGGGTTTCCCAGATACTACCATCAAAAGAATTTGAAGGTCAATACTGCCTGTGATCCAAGCCACATAAATATCTCTTGGGTTAAATACCCAGTCAGGTAAAATGTTCAATCTCTCCACTGAGCCACAGTCTACACATTCTTTTCTATGCTTGAAGTTTTTTTTTTTTTTTTTTTTTTTTTTTTTTTTTGTGGATTCAACTAGAAAAGATCATGTGGAGTGGGTTAAACCAGACCTAGAAAGACAAATTCTGAATATCTCTCTCATCTGATTCTCCTGAATCAGATTTCACATATGATTTGTAAATTTTAGTAATTGTAGCAACCAGGAAAGTTGAAAGAAGACATTGCCAGGTAGAGTGTGGGAACAACAGAGAGAGGTATATAAGATACAAGATGAAGATTTAATCTCAAATCATTTCATATGCATAATTATGCCACATATAATATACTTGTACATGATGTTGCAGGAAGAAGCTATTTGAAAATAAATTTGTCACCATGCTGTATACATAAGCTAATCCCCACAAGGAATACCATCTGATAATAGATATCAGTGCATTAATAAACAGTAAGTATTTATAACTGATATTACCCTTACATTAATAACTGAAATGAGAACCAGCAGATAAAATGGACATGCTACCTGTTGATAGAATTCTTAACTATTTTTATAATTTATAAAGATTTATCAAGTGCCTTATTCCTTGACATAAAATGAATCCTTCAATTGCAGAATTGTTTTTCAACATTGTTGTTATTATTGCTGTTGGAATGTGTATAACCGAGCCAAGAGGCATGTATCCAGAAGACAGTTTTACAAAGTTTTCTGTCTACCTTCATTTGAGCTCCAGGTATCAAACTTGAGTATTCAGGCTTTGTAGTAAGTACATTTACACACTGAACCATTTTACCTGCCTCTTAATTTGACATCATTCAAATGGATAATATATAAACATTTAATCTAGTTAAAGAGGTATTAACTCCATAGATACTTCCATGGTAATTTATTATAATAAAACACAACTTACAGAAGACTCTGAAAAATATTTCTAGGACAGAATCACAGTTTTCACATGCTGCCAGGGGTAACCTGCTCTAACCCAACTAACAGGACTTCCCCATCAATCTAGGTCTCATGTCACACCATCTGAGATTCTCTAGCGTATACTTGATCATTTGACATAAAAAAAAAATAAAGGCAGCTATTGTTACCTGTATCTCTATCACTTAGTAATTCTGGTGGAGGAGATTGATTCTCTAATGGGGGAAAAGTTGGTCTTCACTTGTCTGTATACCCTAAGAGCCTCCAAAAGTGAACAAAATTTAATTTACTCTAAGTGGTACTCAACCTCATGCTTTTCTGCTCCTGGTCTTGACCAAAAAGAGGAAATTGATTAATGAAAGCTGACTCTGAGAGCAAAGAAGAGAAGGAACATATTGTGCCCAATGCTGCAAAACTAATGTCCACAATAGATATTTGAATACTGAGATGTAAATTCCTGTGGGGAAAGCAAAACCAATGTCTTTAGCAAAACCACAACGCAAAGGAGGAAAAAATACTCCTCTGTTCCTAGTTTTGGAATAGGCTGTTGAAAATTTTTCTCTTATTTTACTATATGTAAAGTTATTTCTTTATTTTGAAGTGTGGTTATTGCAGCTAAGTATGTCCTAAGAAAGCCTTTAAAGCACTCATATTTCCTCCAGTGAAGATTTCCATTACACACCTCTAGATTTCTATTCATGTATGATATTTATTATCAGAACACTGATATTATTATATATGGCTTGGTTTTACTAATAATGTTTTTATAGTGCTGGGAAATGGAATCTGAGATAATGAGCTTGAATAGTAAGCACCCTTGCCCTAAGCAACAGACTCTGGCCTGGGTTTTGTTTTGTGCTATTGTTTTGTTTTGGTTTCTTTGTTCTTGTTCTTGTTTGAGATAGTTGTTGTACCTTACCATATAGTATAGGCTGACCTCACACTCACAGTCCTCTGGCCTCACTCTTTTCTATATTAGAATTACAGATTTACACCTCTACACCAATATACACTTTCTGACAGATATTTTTCAAATACATAAGAAATATTTCTTTATTTTAGAAATATTTAGCTCAATATTTTAAAGCAACGTATAATTATTAAGCACACAAATATAGAGCATAAATTATTTAGATCATAATCCACTTCTGTCTATTTGAGTTTTTTATAGTATTTTATTTTCATTTGTTTACAAACTACATGGAATATACTTTAGAAAATACTAAGAAAAACATTTTATTCATGAAATAATGGGATTCAATTAAGTCATGGGAGATACACATTTATGAAACTCTGACATAAATTATCACACAAAACCAGTTATATTATAGTCTATCAGTTGGCTTGTAAATATTCACAATTGATTTTATGTGAGATGATGTGATTTTTTTTTCAATTCATTTAGCTCATGGTTTTCTGATGAGAATTCCTTAAAAGAAACTATTTCAGCATAGACTGATTTAAACTATAGAGAAATAGGAACATTGTCATGGTGTGGCTCTAGAGACTATCTTACCTGTGTCAGAACTAGCAACTTGTGACCAATGGATTAAAAACTTCAGGAAATCCATGAGCCTAGCAGACCATTAACTCCCACCAAGCTGAAGGCTTAGAATGCCTTATGATGACCTGTATAAAAGCTTTACCAATTTTACTACAACCATCTCTCTGATGAACCCACAAAACTCTGCTGAAATTATTTTGATTTATAATTTTCTAGCTTCTTTAGAACTACCAAACTTTATGAAACTGCTTCCAAATCAGAACAAGGAGCTGTAATCACACAAAGTATTTTCAGAATATACAATCATTTATTTCTTTTAAGGGAAAAGATTGTTTTTCCATCAATAGGCTTTCATTCAAAGTTTTTGCTATGCACATTACTAGGGATATTGCTCATGCTGAAGACTTTAGACACTTTCCTGGGACTGAGGGTACAGTTCTGGGTTGGAGGTGTACAAAGACTTGATTTTGTACAATACATTAATCATAATAATAACAACAGCATTTAAAGTGACAATGGAAGTAACAAAAACATAATAATAATAGAATAAAAAGGGGGGTAAGAGACTATTTGATTTCAATAATTTGTTGCTGTGAACTAACACTTTTCAGAATATGTTCAAGTCTCTCACTAAACTGTATTCTGATTTGATTGTAGCTTTTCCAACTAGCTGGCTTGTTTGTGATGAAAATAATTTGAATTGCTTTTCAAGTCAAGTGACAATGGTTTACCAATCACTGAAAAATGGTGAATGGCTTGAGACTACAAGAGGAAATGAAGATGCACAGAAAAGCCTGATGCCAAATAGAGTAGAGCAAAGGGGAACCTGCTGATTCTGTCCCCCAATAGTAACTTCCAGCTACCTCTGAATCATCACTGCTCAGAGACTTCCTTATTTCTCTTTCATTTCTGCCTCCAATGTTCTCTCTCATTTCTTAATCTGTACATGCCCTCACGAATAGACTGTGTGACTGTGTCTTACATGATCAGATTCTGTCTTGTGAAAATGTTCTTTTCATATAATCTAACTCTATAAAGAACAGAATTGAAATTTTGAAGGGGATTGCATTGACTCTTTAAATTGCTTCAGAAAAGATGGCAATTTTTTATTATATTAATCAACACAATTCATGAGCATGGAAAAATCTTTCCATCTTCTGAGATCTTTGATTTCTTTCATTAGAGATTTGAAGTTTTGTCATACACATCTTTCATTTGCATGGTTATAGTCACACCAAGATATTTTATATTATTTGTGACTATTGTGAAGAATCTCGCTTCCCTAATTTTTATAAGCCTGTTTATCCTTTGAAAAGACGAAGGCTACTGATTTGTTTGAGTTAATTTTATATAAAACCACTTGGCTGAAGTTGTTTTTCAGGTTTATGGGTAATCTGGTAGAATTTTGAGGTTACTTAAATATAATATTATATGATATTATGATACTGTACTGAAAAACAAAAATTTGGTAACATATATAAAATCAAATATGCTTATCAGGAATAAATCTTGAAATATAACATTAACAAAAATACTTCATGTTTACAGCCAATGCACATCATTTTTTTTTCCTTTGGAACTTTATCATTTGTAAATTAGCACATTAGTTAGCTCACTATAGAAATAGACACAATAATTTTTCTCTACAGAAAAGTTGGCTGTAAAATGTATAATATAGCTAGTAAAGTGGTAGTAAATGTAATTTTCAATATCTTCTTTTTATAACAATAATTTAAAAATAAAAGGCCTGAAAAAATGTTAATTAAATACCTAACATGCCATGAAAATTTAATTAAAATTAATGTTAAGAAATGACACAATTATTCTTGAAGCATATAAAAAGCTAAATATCTACATATATATCTACGTTAAAACACATCCTATAAATTACATCCTCTATAAATGTGAAGGAATACAATAAATTTTAACCCATAATGTCTCTGTAGAGATGAAGTCTTTTTACTTATCTATGACATCAATATACATTTAAGAATATAGAAAAGGTAACCTATTCTTACAGATCTGTTTCTCACAAAATGTTTACAGAAGATTCAATATCACATGAGCTCAAAATTCAGACTATTGGTATGTCCTCAGAAGAAACATCACCAAGAATGAAACGGAACATGGCATTTCCCAACAGCGCAAGAGCTGACAAACTAGGTATGTAAGAGAACAAGAAACATCAGCATGTCAAGAAACAATGTCACAGTTTAGAGATTCTGGTTCATCCCCTTATTTGAGGCAGTAAAATGGACAAGGTATATAAGTGCATAGTCCCTGTATAATGATATTCTCTAGGAAGAAGACCAAAAGAGATACATCTCAATCATTCACTGTTTGTCACCAACACTACAAAAGTTACCAGCAGAAGGCAACAGAGTATCCTGAAAGCTATCTCAAAGAGATTCCAGGGGACAGAATACCTTTAAATCAACAAAAGAAAGCAAGAAAATCATTACCATGAAAAGAACACATATTAATACTAATTGTAATTTGTGTACCCTGGAAAGGAGGAAAATTTTTCCACAAGTCAGTGATACAAACTTATTGAAATGGTGATATGAAAAATTTACATTTCATCTGAAAATGTACCCTCTGTAGTATCCTTACATGTGTGAAGATTCAAAAGAGTTCAAGTTATTTCAGCCTTGGCCTTATATTGTGAATCTTCCTTACTCAGCCTAGAAGGAGTTGATTGACAGGCATGAGCTCTCACCCAGTTACTTGGGAATCAAAGTACATTCTACAAATGGCATTGGAAACATAGATACAAACCAAGTACAAAACACCAAGCTGGAACATTCAGTCCAGCAAGAAAATTATTGAAGATGAAGAGGAAGGGAAGAGGGAAGAATGTTCTTGAGAAGCCACCTTAGACCTTATGTAAACATCTTCATCCTTAAGGTCCTATAAGTCAACTGTCTGTTTTTCCCTTTAAATTCAATTTTGTTCTATATACTGTTAAACATTTTTGTGCATCTAAGGTATTTGGGATCTGAAAGTCATTTCTCTGACTACCACTACATAAAAGAAGAAAAAAAAAATCTTAGCTTGGAGCACAGGTGTGTAGAGAGTAATTTTTTAAAAGCAAGATTTTTTTTCTTTTAATCAATAAGCAAAATTATTATTTGAAATTGTTGGAACTCACAGTGGGGTTTAGTCATTGTCCACCCAATACTCTCATCCCCTCTCACTTCCTCTAAGACCAAACCTAGTCCCTATTGCTAATGCCAAGAAGTGCTTGCTGGCAGGATTCTTCTCTAGTTTTTCTTTTTGTTGTTGTTGTTTTGTTTTGTTTTTGTTTTTTAAATAAAGTTTGCTGAAGTGATACACCTATTGCCTTATTTCTTGTAAAAAAATCTTCTATTATAGAATACTTTTTCTTTTTTTTAACGACTTTATTTTGCAAAACAAAGATACATGTACAGATTTTAAACATTTTTTGCTTAAAATTATACATTTTTGTCAGTACTGTTTTTTCAGACATTAAAATAAATTTTACATAAAACCATGTGAATATATTTTTTAGTCAGTACTTGATTTTTTTCAAGGGCTTGACAGTATGCATTAAAAACCTACTAGTTACAATAAGCGTAAAGTACATGTAAAACAAAACGCAACATGGAAATAGTCAAAGTCTTCTTGTTTTGTGAATATATGTATATTTTTTGTTTTCTTTATTTCTTGGACTTCATACAGTCTGTGAGTTGTTTCTGGGGGAGTGCAAGCCTCTGGGGTTAGCATCCCACTATCAGTGACTGCATATTATGTCTGTTCTTTTGTGACTGGGTTATCTCACTCAGGATGATCTTCTCTAGATGCAGCCATTTTCTTAAGAATTTGGTTAAGTCATTGTTTCTGGTGGCTGATTAGTATTCCATTGTGTATATGTACCACAATTTTTGTATCCATTCGTCTTCTGAAGGACATCTGGGATCCTTCCAGCTTCTGGCTATTATAAGTAGAGCCACTATGAACATTGTGGTGCATATATCTTTGTTGTGTATTAAAGTGTCTCTGGGGTATATGCCCAGAAGTGGGATAGCTGGGTCTTCAGGTAGTACTATATCCAATTTTCTGAGGTATCGCCAGACAGATTTCCAGAGTGGTTGTATTAGCTTGCAACCCCACCAACAGTGGAGAAGTGTTCCTATTTCTCCGCAGCCTCGCCAGCATCTGCTGTCATCTGAGTTTGGATCTTGGCCAATCTGACTGGTGTGAGGTGGAATCTTAGGGTTGTTTTGATTTGCATTTCCCTGATGGCTAAGGATGTCGAGCACTTTCTCAGATGTTTCTCGGCCATTCAGTGTTCCTCAACTGAAAATGATTTGTTTAGCTCTGTACCCCATTTTTTAATAGGGTTATTTGATTCTCTGGTGTCTAGATTTTTGAGTTCCTTGTACACCTTGGATATACTTTTTCAAAATATTTGGTTATTATTGTTCTTGGGGTAAAGCTACTGAGCCAAAGTATATGTTTCCAGAAGACAACTTTACAAAGTGAGTTTTCTAACCCCACCTTCCTTTATTTTCCAGGGATCAAACTCAGGTATTTAGTCTGGCTTATATAGCAACTAGATTTCCACACTGGTACATCTTACCTGGCTTCTATTATAACATTTTCCCAATGAATAATATATAAACATTTTACTAAGTTAAACAGTAATGAGCACCATGATTCTCTCTACCATATTTTTTTTTAGCACACAACACAAATAACAGCAGACACTCACAGTCGTCTGGCCTCATTCTTTTCAATATTATAAGTACAGTTGTATATATTGCTCACCTGCTTTCCTGAAGAAAGGACAGCCTTAAAGCATCCCTGGAGATGAACTTCAAAAAAGGCAACAGAGCAACTGCCTCCACAGTCTACAGATCCCCTGGAGCTCAGCATCATACAGCTCAACTTACCCAACAGTCTGAATACCTCCCTAGATTTGTGCTGCACACAGGCAATCCAGAACTACAGTTTGTAAGCTGAACATTTATACATTGGGAATAGCTTGGCTGCTCCTCTGAAGATGAAAGAGTATGAATGCCTTCCAGGAGATAAGTTGCATCTAGGGCTGAATGCTTATCAGGACACATGAAGCAACCCAGGGTCATAAAAAGGATGCTCCAGAGAGAAACTCTTATACCAGAAAACACCAGTGATAACCAGATGTCAAGAGGCAAGCTCAAGACCATAAGCAACAGAATACAATATATGTGGGCATCATCAGTGTTTTGGTTAGGGTTTTATTGCTGTGAACAGACACTATGACCAATCGAAGTTTTATAAAATACAACATTTAATTGGGGAAGACTTATAGGTTTAGAGGTTCAGTCCAGTCAGTCTCAAGGCATGAGCATGGCAGCATCTAGGCAGGCATGGTGCAGGAGGAGCGGAGAGTTCTACATCTTCATCCAAAGAAGTTAGGGACTGACTGACCAGCCTCAGGCAGCTAGGAGGAGTGTCCCCAAGTCCATCCCAAGAGTAATACACTTCCTTCAAAAAGGCTACACCTTGTAATAGTGCCACTCCCTGGGCAAAACATATGTGAACCATCACAATAAGAAACCAGTTCTACCATCACAGCAAGCCCTGAACATACCAACACACCTGAAATTCAGGAAGTTAACCTAAAATTATATGTTATGAAGATAAAAGAGCCCATTTACGAAGATTTAAACAACTTATTGAAGAAATACAGTAAAACTCAGGTAAAAAGATAGATGCACTTAAAATTGAAACAAATAAATTCCTTAAAGAGAAACAGGAGAACTCAAGCATACAGTTAAAGCATTTGAATAAAGATCTACAATATCTAAAAGTTGTGGTAGAAAACACAAATGGAGGCAACCGCGGAAAAGAAAACCCTGGAAAGAGTTTAGAAATTACAAATGTGAGCATCACCAAGAGAATACAGGAAATACAAGAGTGGATCTCAGAAATAAAAAATACCTTAAAAGAGATTCACACAAGTGCCTAAAAGATCAAAACATAAAAAAAAAACTCTTAACTTAAATATCCAGGACATCCAGGATACAATGAAAAGACCAAATATAAGAATACTATGAATATAGGAGAGTGAACATTACCAGCTAAAATGGGCTAAAAACATCTTCAAGAATTATAAAAGAAAAATTTCCTAACCTAAGGAAAGAGAAAACCATAAATGTTCAAAAATCTTACAGAGCAATAAATTGATGGGGCTAGAAAAAAAATACTTTCATCATATAATAATTAAAACACTAAATGCACAGAGTAAATAATGAATAATAAAAGCTGAAAGTGAAAATAGCCAAGAAATATATAACGGTAGACCTCTGAGATTTATACCGGACAATAAAAGCCAAAAGTGCCCAGTCAGAGGTCTTGTAGACTCTAAGAGACTATAATAGCCAGCAAAATTCTCAATCAACATAGATGGGGAAACCAAAATATTCTAGGACAAAATCAAATTTCAGCACTATCTATCTACAAATCCAGCCAAGCAGTGCTTTCTAGAAGAAAGTCACCAAAACAAGGAGTGCACCAATGCCAAGGAAAGGACAAGATATTAACAATCTCACAACAAAGCTAAAGAAGAGAACCACATGCACATTATGCACCTACATAAGCTAGCATAACAGAAACTAGCAATCATATGTTTTCATTATCTCTCAATATTAATGAACTTAATTTATGTCTAAAAAAGATACAAGCTTACGAACTGGATATCCAAACAAAATGAAACTTTTTGCTACACAGAAGAAACATACCTTAAGAACAAGGACAGACACTACCTCAGGGTAAATACCTGGAGAAAGATCTTCCAAACAAATGATTTGAAGAAACAATGTGGAATAGTCATCCTAATATTCAATACAATAATAGAATTTCGACCAAATTTATCAAGCAAGAAAGGACACATTATATTCATCAAAATAACAATCCACCAAGAGAAAGCCAAAATTCTGAATATCTAGGATATAAATGCAATGGCAACCTATTCATAAAAGAAACTTTACTAAACCTAAAAAAACACAAGTTGAACTACATACAATAATATTGTGAGACTTCAACATTCCACTATTACTAATGGACAGGTAATTGAAAGAGAAATGAAACAGAGACACAGTGAAATTAAAAAATGCTTTAAACAAACTGCTTTTAACAGATATCTATAAAACATTTTACCCTAAAACAAAAGAATACACATTGGTACCTTCTCCAACACTGACCTTAAACTTTGTTACAAATCAAGCCTCAACTAATGAAAGAAGATTCAAATAACCCCATACATACTATCAGATCACCATGGCCTAAGGCTGTTTTTAATAACAATGAAAAGAACAGAAAGCCCACAGATCTATGGAAATTGAACAAATTGCTACTCAAAAATGACCTGGTCAGTAAAAAAGAAAGAAAGAAAGGAAGGAAGGAAGGAAGGAAGGAAGGAAGAAAGAAAGAAAGAAAGAAAGAAAGGAAGGAAGAAAGAACTTCATAGACTTCAATGAAAATAATGACATAACATACCCAAATTTATGAGACAAAATGAAAGCAGTTCTAAGAGGAAACTTCATAGCACTAAGTACCCTAATAAAGAAATTAGATATACCCTACACTATCAACTCAACAGCACATTTAGAGCTCTAAAAAAAAAAAAAAAAACCAAAAAAAAACAAAAACAAAAACAAAAATAAAAAAAAAACAGCACATACAATCAAGACGAGTAAAATAGAGTAAATAGTCAAACACAGCATAGAAATCAACCAAATCAAATAGAAACACAAAGAACAGTTTAAAGACTCAACAAACTCAAAAGCTGGTTCTTTGAGGGATTCAACAAGAATCAGCCCTTTAGCCTAACTAACAAAAGGTCTCAGAGTCAGTATTAACAAAATCAGGAATGGAAAGGGAGGTATCATAACAGAAATGGAGGAAATTTAAAAACTCATCAGATCCTACTTCAAAAGTTTATACTCAACGAAACAGGAAAATCCAGGTGAAATGTATAGTTTTCTAGACACATAACCTATATCAAAGTTAAATCAAGAGCAGGTAAACTATCTAAGCATACCAATATTCCCTAAGGAAATAGAAAATATCATTAAAAACTACCAAACCAATAAAAAGCCTGAGAGAGCTGGCTTTATTGTGAAATTCTAACAGACTTACAAAGAAGACAAAATATCAATATTCCTCAAACTCTTCCATAAAACAGAAACAGAAGGAACCCTACATAATTCATTCTATGAAGCTACAATTATGCTAATACCTAAACCAAATAAGGACACAACAACAACAACAACAAAACTTTCAAAAAAATTTTGATTATGAATATTGATGCAAAGATACTCAATATTCTTGCAAACCAAATCCAAGAACACATCAAAACAGCCATTCAATGTGATTATGAAGGCCTCATCCCTGAAACCTAAGATTGGTTTAATATATGAAAAATCCAAAAATGTAATCTACTATATAAATACTCTCAAAAAAAAAATCACATGATCATCTCCTTAGATGCTGAACAAAAACATTTGACAAAATACAATACTTCTTGATGTTAAAAGTTTTGGAAATATGAAGAATTCAAGGTTCATACATAAAAAAACAATTTACTGCAAACCAACAGCCAGTATCAAGTAGACATACTTGAAGCAATCCCATGAAAATCAAGAACAATAATGGAATAACCACTCTCCCTATATCTATTCAATATAGTTCTCAAAGCTCTAGATTGAACAATAAAATAAATAAAACATCAAAAAGAGATGAAAATGATAAAAATTGACAGTGGAGTAAATGTATCATTATTTACAGATAATATGATAGTATATATGAACTACACCAAAAAATCTACCAGAGAAATTTTATAGCAGTAAACTTTTTTAGAAAAGTGGTTGGATATGAAATTAATTCAAATAAATTAGTAGCCTTCTTTTATATAGATGATAAACAGGCTGAGAGAGCAATTAGGGAAACAACTCCTTCACAGTAGGTACAAATAAATATAAAACATCTAAACAAACAAGTGAAGGATATGTATGACAATAATCATAGCACTAAGGAAGAATATTGAGAATCACAAAAAATGGAGACATCTCCCATGCTCATGGACTGGTAGAATTAACATACTAAAAATGCCCATCCTACCAAAGGCAATCTTCAGAATCAGTTCATTCCCCAGCAAAATCCCAACAAAATTTTTCAAAGACACGAAAAGCACAATTATCAAATTTATATGAAAACTCAAAAACAAAAAATACAAATAAACAAAAACAGACTATGAAAACAATTCCAAACAAAAATAGAAATTCCGCGGAAATTACTATCCCTGACATCAAGGTATACTACAAAGCAATAGTGAAAAACAAAAACAGAAACAAAAAATGATGTGATACAGAGACAGACACTGATAAATGGAATAAAATTGAAGATCCAGAAATAACACTACATACTTACAGACATTTGGTTTTTGACAATAAGCTATAAATATATAATGGAAAAATAAAAAGTTTTTTAATAAATGGCACTAGTC
This sequence comes from Micromys minutus, assembly GCF_963924665.1. Lineage (NCBI taxonomy): Eukaryota > Metazoa > Chordata > Mammalia > Rodentia > Muridae > Micromys > Micromys minutus. Next base: position 17,194,573 of record NC_137972.1, on the reverse strand, counting down.
TAACTCTCAGTGTGTATGTAGGAAAATGAAAATAGATCTATAATTGTCACCTTGCATAATTCTCAAGTCCAAGTGGTTCAAGGTCCTAAAAATAAAATTTGATAGACAGAATCCAATAGAAGAAAATTGCAAAAGAGCCTTGAACTCATTGTTACAGAGGGAAATTGACTAAAGAGCACTCTAATGGTTCATGCTATAAGAACCATTCAAAGAATCAACAAAACCAAGAGCTGATTCTTTGAGAAGATTAAAAGATTGATAAACTCTTAACCAGACTAACTAGAGGGCAAAGAGAGAGTATCCAAATTAACAAAATCAGAAAGGAGAGACATAATAACAGAAACTGAGGAAATTCAAGAAATCATCAGATCCTACTAAAAAAGCATATACTCAACAAGGCTGGAAAATCTCGAAGAAATGGATGAATTCCTAGACAGATACCAGATACTAAAGTTGAACCAGGACCAGGTAAACAATCTAAATAATCCCATAACACCTAAATAAACAGAAGCAGTCATCAAAAGCCTCCCAACCAAAAAAATCTCAGGTCCAGATGGATTCAGTGCAGAATTTTATCAGACTTTTATTTTTGACCTAATACCAATACTCTCCAAACTATTCCACGAAATAGAATCAGATGGAACACCACCTAACTTATTTTTTGAGGCTACAATAACACTAGCTTCTCAACCACACAGACCCTACAAGGAAAGAGATCTTCAGATCAATCTCACTTCAGAACAGTGCTGCAAAAATACTCAACAAAATCCTTGCAAACCGAATCCAAGACACATCAAAACGATCATTCACCATGATCAAGTAGACTTCATCCCTGGGATGCGGGGATGGTTTAATACAGAAATTCATCAATGTAGTCCATGACATAAACAAACTCAAAGGAAAAAAAAAAAAAAAAAAAACACTTGGTCATCTCACTAGATGCTGAGAAAGCATTTCACAAAATTCAACATCCCTTCAGGTTAAAAGTCTTGGAAAGAACAGGAATAAAAGGCTCATACCAATACATAATAAAAGCAATATACAGAAAACAAACAGCCCACATCAAACTTGACAGTGCAAAACTTGAAGCAATTTCACTAAAATCAGGGACTCGACACGGCTGCCAAATATCCCCCTACCTATTCAACATAGTACTTGAAGTCATGGCTGGAGCACTTAGACAGCTAAAGAGAATCAGAGGGATGCAAATTTGAAAGGAAGAAATAAAAACATCACTATTTGCAGGTGACATGATAGTGTACTTAAGTGACCCCAAAAAATCCACTGGAGAACTCCTACAGCTGGTAAACAGGTTCAGCAAAGGGACTGGATACAAAATTAACTCAATCAAATCAGTAGCCTTCCTTTACCCAAAGGAGAAACAAGTGAATAAAGAAATTAGGGCAAAAACACCCTAAACAACAGTCACAAACAATATGAAATATCTTTGTGTGACTCTAACTAAGCAAGTGAGGGACCTGTATAAAAAGAACTTCAAACCTCTAAAGAAGGAAATCTAAAAATGACAGCCTCTTCAACAAATGGTGTTGGTCCAACTGGCACTCAGCATGCAGAAGAATGAAAATAGAACCTACAAAGTTCAAGTGCAAGAAGATCAAAAAACTCCACTTTAAACCAGGGGCACTGAAACTACTACATGAGAAAGTAGGGAAAACCTTAGAACACATAGGCACAGGAGAAAATTTCTTGAACAGAACACCAATGGCTCATGTTCTAAGGTCGAAGATTGACAAATGGGACTTAATGAGAGTACAACGTTTCTGTAAGGCTAGGGACACTGTCAAGAAAATAAAATGGCAACGAACTGAGTAGGAAAAGATCTTTACCAACCCCACATCAGATAGGGGCCTAATATCCAAGGTATACAAAGAACTCAAGAAGCTAGACACCAGAGAACTAAACAACCCTATTAAAAAATGAAGTACAGTGCTAAACAAAAAGTTTTAAATTGAGGAATATCAAATGACTGAGAAGCATCTAAGGAAGTGCTGGACATCATTAGTCATCAGGGAAATGCAAATCAAAACAATCTGAGATTCCACCTCACACCAGTCAGATTAACCAAGATCAAAAATTCAGATTACAGCAGATGCTGTGGAGGATGTGGAGAAAGAGGAACACTTTTCCACTGTTGTTGGGGTTGTAAACTAGTACAACTTGCTTATTAAAGTCACACTAAGTTATTTCATATTATTTGTAACTATTGTGAAAGGTATGTTTTCCGTAATTTCTTTCTCTGCATGTTTGTCCTTTGAGTAGTGGAAGGCTACTGATTAGTTTGAGTTAATTTTATATCCAGTCTCTTTGCTGAACATAATTATCAGCTATAGAAGTTCTCTGGTAGAATTTTTGGGGTCACTCACATACACTATCTTGTCATCTGCAAATAGTGATGTTTTTACTTTTCCTTTGCAATTTTTATCCCTTTGATTTCCTTTTGAAGTCTAATTGTTCAGGCCAGGACTTCCAGTAGTATGTTGAATAGGTAGGGGGAGAGGGGGCAGCCTTGTCAAGCCCCAGATTTTTGTGGGATTGCTTCAAGTTTTTCAGTGTTAAGTTTGATGTTGCCTATTGGTTTGCTGTATAGTGCTTTTATTATGTTCAGTTACTGGTCTTGATTCCTGTTTTTTCCAAGACTTTTAACATGAAGGGGTGTTGAATTTTGTAAAATGCTTCCTCAACATCTTGTGAGATGACCATGTAGTTTTTATCTTTGAGTTTGCTTATATGGTGGACTACATTGATGGATTTCTATTTATAAGACCCTCCCTATATACCAGGGATGAAGCCTAATTGATCATGTTGAATTATCATTTTCTTGGCTTCAGTTTGTAAGGATTTTGTTGAGTATTTTTGCATCAATGTTCATAAGTTAAATTGGTCTGAAGTTTGCTTTCCTTGTAGGGTCTTTGTGTGCTTTAGGAACAAAGGTTATTGTGGTCTGAAAAAATGTTAGGCAGTGTTCCATCTGATTCTATTTTGTGTAAGAGTTTGAAGAGTATTGGTATTACATGGACAATAAATGTCTGATAAAATTCTGCACTGAACCCATTTGGACCTGACTTTTTTTTTGGGGGGGGAATTTTTTGATGACTTCTTCTATTTCTTTAGGTTTTATGACATTATTTAATGGTTTACTTGTTCCTGGTTTAACTTAGTGTCTGGTTACTGCCTTGAAATTCATCCATTTCTCCAGATTTTCCAGCTTTGTTGAGTATAGGTTTTTGTAGTAGTATCTAAAGATTTCTTGAATTTCTTCAGTTTTAGTTATTGTGTCTCCACATTCATTTCTGATTTTAATAACTTTGATACTATCTTTTTGTCCTCTAGTTAGTCTGGCTAAGCGTTTATCAATCTTGTTAATTTTCTCAAAGAACTAGCTCTTGGTTTTGTTGATTCTTTAAATGGTTCTTTTGTTTCTATTTGGTCAATTTCTGCTCTGAATTTTATTATTACTTGCCTTCTACTCCTCTTGGGTATATCGGCTTCCTTTTGTTCTAGAGCTTTCAACTGAGCTGTCAAGTTGCTAGTGTATGCTCTCTCCAGTTTCTTTTCGGAAGCACTCAGTGCTATGAGTTTTCCTCTCACTACTGCTTTCATTTCATCCCATAGGTTTGGGTATGATGTGTTTTCATTTTCGTTAAATTCTAAAAAATCCTTAATTTCTTTCTTTATTTCTTCTTTGAGCATGCTATCATTTAAAAGTGTATTGTTTAGTTTCTATGTGTATATGCACTTTTTGTTGTCTTTGTTGTTTTTAAAGACCAGCCTTACCATGGTGATCTGAAAGAATGCATGGGAATATTTCAATCTTCTTATATCTATTGAGGCTTGTTTTGTGACCAATCATATGGACAATTTTGGAGAAGGTGCCATGAGGTGCTGAGAAGGTGTATTCTTTTGTTTAAAGATATGTTCTGTAGATGTTTATTAATTCCAATTCGTTCAATTCTTCTCCTAGTTTTACTGTGTCCTTGTTCAGTTTCTGTTTCCATGACCTGTCCGTTTATGAGAGTGGGGTGTTGAGGTCTCCCACTATTATTGTGTGGATTACAATGTATTTTTGTGCTTAAGTAGGGTTTTTTATTTATGAATATGGGTGCTCTTGTATTTGGATCATATATGTTAAGGATTGAGAGTTCCTCCTGAAAATTTTTCTCTGTAATGAGTAAAAAGTGTCCTTATTAACTTTTTTCATAACATTTGGTTGAAAATCTTCTTCATTTGAAATTAGAATGGCCACTCTAGCTTGCTTCTTGGGGCTGTTTGCTTGGAAGATTTTTTCCAAACTTTTACACTGAGATAGTGTTTGTTTTTGTCTCTGAGATGAGTTTTCTGTATGCAGCAAAATGCTGGATTCTTTTTATGTATCCAGTCTGATAGCCTATATTGTTTTACTGGGTAATTGAGTCCATTTATTTTCACAGATATTAAGGAAAAGTGGTTGCTGTTTCTTGCTATTTTTGCTTTTAGAGGTAGAATTGTGCCTGTTTGTCTTTCTTCTTTTGGTTTTCTTGCTTAGATTTTTTCTTGTCTTTTCTTGGATGTAGTTTCCTTCCTAGTATTGGGTTTTTCAACTATAATTCATTGTAGTGCTGGTTTTGTGGTCAGATATTGTATAAATTTAGTTTTGTCTTAGAATATCTTGGTATGTCCATTTATGATGATTGAGAGTTTTCCTGGGTATAGGAGCTTGGGCTGAAACTTTTGTTCTCTTATAGTATGCATGATGTCTGTTTAGGATCTTCTAGCTTTTATAGTCTCTGTTGAGAAATCAGGTGTGATTTTGATTGGTGTGCCTTTATATGTTACATGACCATTTTCCCTTAATGCTTTTAGTATATTTCTTTGCTCTGGGCACTTGGCATTTTGACTTTTATGTATTCAAAGGATTTTCTTTTATGGTCCACTTTATTTGGATTTCTGTAGGCTTCTTCTATGCTCATGGTCATCCCATTCTTAAGTGTAGGGAAGTTCTCTTCTATGATTTTGTTGAATACATTTACTGTGCCTCTTAGTTGATTTTCCTTGCCCTCTTTTATTCCTATTATCCTTAGGTTTGGTCTTCTTATTATGTCTTGGATCTCCTGAACATTTTGTGTCAGGAGTGTTTTTGCTTTTGCATCTCCTCTGACTGTTTTGTTTATGTTTACAATGTTGTCTTTGCCCCCAGAGATTCTCTCTTCCATCTCTTATAGTCTGTTGGTGATGCTTGCATCGTATACTTCTGACATCTTTTTGAGGTTTTCTACCTCTAGGGTTGGCTCTTTTAGTGTTTTCTTTATTGTTTCCATTTCCATTTTAAATTCATTCTTCAATTCCTTCATCTCTTTGGTTCTGTTTTCCTCTAGTTCTTTGATTTCTTTGAGTGTTTTTCTTGTTTCCTCTTTAAAACCTTCTTTTTCTTTATGCTTTTCCTCCTGTTCTTGTTTAAGGATCTCTATCATCAACTTGAGGTATGATTTCGGGTCTGAATCTTCTTTTTCTTTAGTGTATGGAATTCTGCTGTTTGCTGTGATGGAATAGCTGAGTTCTGGTGTTGCCAGGTTGTTTTGGTTTCCCTGGGGTACATTCTTTTGCTTTTCTCTTGCCATCTTGTCTGTGATTATATGTTGTCTTGTTGTCAGTGATTGGTTCCCATCTCTGCAGTGTACCTGGCCTGTGTCCCTGGATCTTTGCTGGTCCTGGTGGCAGATGGCCTAAACACTTGTTCTGCATGCACGGGCATGCCAGATGGAAACCGAGACCCTATGGCAGGGTTCCTGTTCCCCTGAACCAATTGGGCATGGGGTTGCACTAACTGAGTACTTGGTACAGACCTCTCTCCTCCCCTGCTACTTGTAGCACAGTCTCATCAGGCCTGTGTACTTGTATCTCTGCTTTTCCTCCATAGTTGTTTTTCTAATGCTATGTGTGTGTGCAGGGGCCTTAGGGAGTGGCTGATTTGGCTAAAGTCTATGTCACTCTCTGCTGTGGAGGTGGGGTTTGGGGCTTGCCTAGATCCTTGTCCATCTGCCCCATTGTAGTATATCTAGGCAAAGTGGATCACATCCCTCCCTAGGACACATGTTTCACTATGTTCCTAGCAGCCTTGTTTGTAATAACCCAAAGCTTGAGATAACCCAGATGCCATACAACAGAGGAATGGATACAGATGTTGCGGTTCGTTTACACAATGAAATATTACTCTGCTATTAAGAATAAGTATAACAAAAAAAGAAGAAAGATAACACAGAAATTTTAATGCAAATGGATGGAACTAGAACATATCATTCAGAGTGAAGTAACTAGACCCAAAAGGACATGCCTGGTATCTATTCACTAATAAGTGGATAGTAGCCAAAAGAAAATGTACAAAATACTCAGAATACAGAATTAAAAAAGTTTAACATGCGAAGATCCCAAGTGAGAATGCCTCAGTCCCACTTGGCAGTTAGAAGAAAGCAATCACAGGAAGAGGGAAAGAGGGAGGAAACTGGTTGGGATAGGTGGCATGGGAAATAAGCATGTAAAATGATCAAGTGTTGGGTGGGAAGAGCCAAGTTGAAGCCCTCATTGCCCACAGAAAGAATAGAAACAGGTAACCTTGGGAGGTATGAATAAGGGGGTGCTCCAGAATGTACCAGAGACCTGAGAGCTGAGAGACTCCCAGGAATCAAAAGGAATGAGCTTAGATGAAATTCCTACAATGGAGAGAAGGAATTTGTTGAGCATTCAAACAGCAATAAACAGGGTATTAAGTGAGTGATATGGTTACCATCCCACAGCCAATTATTCTGACCCATAATTGTTCCTGTCTGATAGAACCCAGGGAACAAAAATTGAGATGAGAATGAGGAAAAGAACCAAGTGAGCTGAAGATGCCAAGTGAAGATGCCTCACTTATAGGCCCAAATTGGGATCCATGTCAACGAGAGGCCTGAATACCTAGCATTATTACTGAAGCTACAGTGTACTCACAATGATAGGCCTAACATGACTCTCCTCCAAAATATCAAACAAACAGCTGAGAAAGTAAAATGCAAATATTTACACTCAACCAATGGACAGAAGCTACTGACACTCATGGTTGAACTGCAAAATAGCAAGTAGAAGCTAAGAAGGAGGACCAACAATTTCAATTAGCCTGAACCTCCAAGTACTCCAAGACAGCAGATCACCAACCAGACAGCTAGACCCACTGATTTGACTCCTGCTGCTGTGTCTGCACTCAGCCATAGAAGCTACACATAACTCTCAAGATATTGGAGGCTCAGGGTGTGGGAAGGTCTAGTAGGGTAGGTGTGAAGGATAGGGGCATTGTTGTGGAGACAGGGTGGTTATGAGAGGAGATACGGGATGTAGGACATTCAGAGGTTAATCCTGGATGTGCAACAAATATGGACAGTAATTTAAAAAAAGATTATGACTAAGTTATGCCAATCAGTATAATAGCTTCTAATTCCATCCATTTCCCTTAGAAGTTCATGAAGTCATTGTTTTTAATAGCTGAGTAGTACTCCATTGTGTAAATGTACTGTATTTTTCTGTATCCATTCTGTTGTTTTAGAACATTTGAGTTCCTTCCAGCTTCTGGCTATTATAAATAAGGCTGCTATGAACATCATGGAACATGTTCTTGTTATATGTTGGAGAATCTTTTGGGTACATGCCCAGGAGTGGTATAACTGGGTCCTCTGCTGATAGTACCTATTCTCTGAGAAACTGCCAGACCAGTTTCCAATGTCATTGTACCAGCTTGCAATGCCACCAACAATAGAGGAGTGTTCCTCTTTCTCCATATCCTTGCCAGCATCTGCTGTCACCTGAGTTTTTGATCTTAGCCATTCTGAATGATGTGAGGTAGAATAGTAGGGTCTTTTTGATTTACGTTTTTCTGATGACAATTGATATTGATCATTTTGTGGCCATTTGGTATTCCTCAGTTGACAATGCTTTGTTTAGCTCTGTACTTCATTTTTAATATATTTATTTGGTTCTGAAGATTCTAACTTTTAAGTTCTTTGTATATATTGGATATTATCCCTCTATTGGATGTAGAATTGGTAACGATCTTTTCTCAATCTACTGACATTGTCCGTTGCCTTACAGAAGCTTTGCCATTTTATAAGGTCCAATTTGTTGATTCTTGATATTAGAGTATAAGCTATTGGACTTCTGTTCAGTAAATTTTCTCTTGTTCGTTTAGTTTCAGTGCTATTGATTTTATGTGGATGTTTTTGAGGACACATGGTTTGCATTCACTGATAACCAGATACTAGCCCAAAAAGCTTGGAATACTCAAGAAGCAATCCACAGAACTAAGGAAACTCAAAAAGATGAAATCCCAGAATGTGGATGCTTTAGTTCTTCTTAAAAGAGAGGAAAAAAATAATCATGGGAGAAAATACAGGGGCAAATAAAAGAGCAGGGACTGAAGATATGATCATCCAAAGACTTTCTCACCTGTGATAGAACCCATATGTAGCCACCAAAGCTACACATTACTGCTGATGCCAAAAAAGTGCTTGCTGGCAGGAGCGTGATATAGATTCCTTCTCAGCAGCTCTGCCAGTGCCATACTGATACAGATGAGGATGCTTGCAGCTAACTTTCTGACTGAGCATGAGGACCACAATGAAGGTACTAGAGAAAGAACTGATGGAAATGAAAGGGTTGGTAACTCAATGGAAGAACAACATTATCAAACAACCAAATCCTCCATGGCTTCCAGGGACTAAATCCCCTACCAATGAGTATGCATGGAAACATCAATGGCTCCAGTTGCATGTGTAGCAGAGGATAGCATTATCTGTCACCAATGAGAGGAGAGAGGCCTTTGCTCCAGTGAAGGCTAGTTTTTCCAGTGTAAGGGCCTGTTAATGCACTGAGGTGTGAGTGAGTGTTTGGGAGTGGGAGCATATTCATGGAAGTAAGGGAAGGAGTAGGACATCAGAGAGTGGGAGGGAAGGGCATAACATTTGAAATATAAATACAAAGAGTATCCAATAAAATGGTGAAAGCATTAGATAAAATTAACAAAAAGCAATTATATCTGTATATAACTACACTAATTTGTACTATCAACTGATATACATTTTTACAAAGAGTAAGCAATTCTCTATTTTATAAAGTTTGAACTCAATATTTTAAAGCTTTATGTAATTATTAGCTGTACGTACCATAAATTAAATAGATAACCCTCTATTGTTGAACAGTCTAGTTGTTTTGTTGTATTTTTGTTTTTCTTAGTTTAAAAAAACATATAGAATATACCTTAGCACACACAAAGAAAGACATTTTATGCATAAAGTCATAGGATTCAAGGAGATAGTCCTTTAACGAACTCCGATATAGTTCCTTACATGCCATCTAGTTCATTTACAGGTTATTAGTTGGCATGAAAATATTCACAACTTATTTTTTACAGATGAGCTAAAATGATTTTTTCTTCTATGGATTTTGTCATGGGTTTTTGATAAGAATTCCTGGAAAGAAGATGTTTCAGTAAAGAATGACTTAAACTACAGAGAAGTGGCAACATAGTCATGGTGTGGATATAGGGTCTATTTATCTTACCAGAGGCTAGTTCTAGCCCTCTAAGTAACCTGTGTCAGAACAATCAGCCTGCGATTAATAAATAAAAACTTCATGAAATCCATGAACATAGCTTATCACTAACTTCCACTAACCTGAAGGCTTAGAATGTCTTCTGATGGCTTATAGAAAAGCTTCTTCTATCTTGCTGTGACCACCTCTCTGATGTACCCATCAATGTATGATAAAATTTTCTTGATTTATGACTTTCTAGATTCTTAAACAGTTCAAATCTTTATGGAACTGCTTCCATATTGAAGCATGGAGTCATGAGTAGTCCAACTTGTTTCACAATATACTACTTTTTAAAGGTGAAAGCTGGTTCTTGCATTGGTAGACCTTTGTTCAAAGCTCTTGTTGTGCACATTGCTACTGAGACTGCACATTCTAGTGATGCTTTACATGCTGAATACTTCAGATACTTCACTGGGATTGAGAGTGCAGGTCAGCTTAGAGCATGTACAAAGCCCTGATTTTATACAGCACAACTATGATAATGACTAAAATAATAAAATGATAATGATAGTCAGAAAACAACCATAATAGTAATAGACTAAATAGAGGAAGTAAAAGAATATTTGATATCAATGGGCTGTTGCCGTGAGCTAACACTTTTCAGAATATGTTCAAGTTTCTTACTAAACTGGACTCTGATTTGATTGTAGCTTTCCCAACTGGCTGGCTTCTTTTTGATGAAAATAATTTAAATTTTCTTCAAATTAAGTGACAATGTCTAACCAAAGACTGGGAAATGGTAGATGGGTTGAGACTAGACGAGGAACTGAAGATGCACTGAGAAGTCTGATGCCTAATAGAGTAGAGCAGAGGGGAAGCTGCTGACTCTCTCCTCTATTAGTAACTTCCAGTCAGTCCTGAATAATCACTGTTTAGAGGTTTTCTTAGTTTTATTTCTCACTTCCACCTTCAGTGTTTCCTCTTAGTTCTTAATCTACTCACATCCTTCCTAATAGTCCAAGCTGCCTGTGTCTTAGTTGGCCAGGTTCTGTCTCCTGAAATTGTTTCTTCTATAGACTTAAACAAACAGGTAACTTTTATATTAATCATAGTATCCGAAGAGAAAGCAGGGTATATATTGATTATTATTGTTTCCTTTCTGTGTGTGTGTGGAACCGGGTGCCAGAAATCCCACACAGCTCTCTGACTAGAGAAGGGCAGCTTTTGTTAATTCTGCCACTGGGTTTCGCTGGTGCACGCATGAGCTCAGGCTTGGGTTCTGATGCTGGGCTCCTCAGGACATGCATTTCCACTGAAGCCACAGGGCACTATGCCAAGGTGAACCGAGTTATTGAGAAGCTTCCACGTGCAATGCAAAAACCTTCAGGATAGAAAATCTTTTTCCAACTGGAGGTGTTATCAGTTCCGTAGAACAAAGGAACTCAGGTGGAGAAATAATTTTTACATGCACCTCTCTTTACATTTCCCCCAAGCCTATATAAATATAGTTATGAAATGGTTCAGAGTCTGATAACCAGTGCTTCCTATTGTCTTGGCCTGAGGGCTTGGGAAGAACTTGTCTACATATTTGGAGTTGGTTCTCCTTCTGCCTAGATCTTCTGGCTAGTTTACATGACCTGCAGTAACACATATCTGTGGGGGAGGGACTTAAGGTGTGGCTAGTGCCCAAAGGGGCAGTGTGGTGTCTATAGCAAGTGTCCGTGGTTCACAGGAATTTAGGCAGATACCTGCTGTCTCATCTATCATTCCCGGGGCTTCAACCATCTTAACCAAGAATCAGGGTTCCCAATTATGGCCTGAATTCCTATCGAACCCAGCAGGTTGGTCTGAAGCTCATGTGTATGTGTGTATGTATGTGTGTATGTGTGTGTGAGAGAGAGAGAGAGGGGGGGGGGGAGAGTTTTATTTCATACATGCCATCATGCCATGAGAAAACAGGGTTTTACTATGTAGATTTGGCTGGCCAGGAACTCACCACATACACCTGTTTGACTTCCAAATCATAGAGTGCCTGAGTGTGTTTCACAAGTGCTGATATTGAAGGTTTTGTGTTGCCAAACAAAGCTTCAAATAACGCTTCTTATTCATAAACTGGCAAATAGATTATAAGTTTCGTTCAACATTAAAGATTATTAATTGCACAGCAACACTACAATCTTTCCTTAACGTAAATATCTAAACAAAATGTTGGCTCTTCAAGGTCATCTAGAGTGTGTCACCTACTTCTTAGGTTTTGACTAATCAGGAATATAGACAGAAGATTGAAGATTTCACAAAATATGTGTTGACAATTAAGCTTTCCAGAAGCTTCTCTAAGACAGAAACCAGGCTAGATGTTCTATCTGATCATTACCAGGAGTGCTACTGTTTGGAAGGACATGACAGGGAGGATATATTAGGAACAGTAATAAACTGACACATCTACATCACTGAACCATTGTTGATCTAGAAAATCCACATTCCTCACACATCTGATAGGTTTATGTCCATCAAAATATTAATGTTGCTGAGATGTTTTTTCACTTTATATCTGCTAAGAGAATGACATTCTTACCATGGAGGCTAATTACATGCACAAGGTGTACTTCTTTATGTTTTCTGCATATTGTTTGCCTCCTTTAATATTGGGCAAAGACTGGGAGCAAGAATGCAAGGGTGTTTGTTCGTTTTTGTGTCCATAGCATTAGGAGGATATAAAGAGCCCATCAGTTTGCTTGATTAAAGAATAAGATATTAAGCAGAAACTGAAACCAGTCTGCGTGCTTGTTTCCTTGTTCACTTAGACAGAGAAAGAAGACTTCCCCTAACAGTAAACTGAAAGAGCAACAGCTTCCTTTAATCTTTGTACAACTGAGGTTTGAATTTATAGATGGATGCATAGTGTTGAGGAGCAAAATTATAAATGAAAGATAAAGTAACTTCAGATAGAATGGAATTGATTAATACTACAGTTTTGCTTTTGAATAAAGTGCCACATAAAACAGAAAGTACTGAACTCATATGATCAGGTAATAAAAGGGAAGTGAAAAAGTTGAAGAAAATTATGTTTTCTTGAGTTTATCTTCTAAATTTATTTTTGTGAAGAATCATACACAAGACTTAAAATGTACATAAACACAAACACACACACTCACTCTCACACACACGCACACAAACACATACACACACACACACACACACACAGAGAGAGAGAGAGAGAGAGAGAGAGAGAGAGACACAAACACTCACACGGATCAATAGACAAATACTGTGGAACTACTTCAAATGTTGAGACACTAGTCAGTAGGACCTCACAAATATATGTATTTTTCATTTTGCATTGTGATTCAACTGTTGCTATTAGTTTATTATAGCATGTTCAGAACTAATAAGTTCTTACATATGTTATCTTAGGGTTACTAGTTTGAATAAAAATAGTCGTCATAGGCCTCTTTAGGTTTCTTATTCCCAAAATAGTGAGTCACATCTAAGGTTACTCCCATTGATTCTTGGATGCTGAACGTATCCTAGGTTTCTGCCTAATCCTGGACACAGAATCATACAAACTTAGTATCAAATGTTTTCTTTCATTTCACATGCCACTAATAAATGTAAGAGTATGAAATAAGAATTTACATGAATGTTTAAAGCAGAAACCAAAAAGGAACTCTCTGGATCCCTCCATAACTGAGTTTTAGCTTTTTTTTTTTTTTTTTTTTTGCTTTTTTGTCTTCATTTCATTTTCTTTCTTTCTTTCTTCTTTCTTTCTTTCTTTCTTTCTTTCTTTCTTTCTTTCTTTCTTTCTTCCTTCCTTCCCTCCCTCCCTCCCTTCTTTCTTTCTCTTTCTTTCTTTCTTTTTTCTTTCTTTCTTTCTTTCTTTCTTTCTTTCTTTCTTTCTTTCTTTCTTTTTTTCTTCCTTTCTCATTCTCATCTCTACTCCCATTGTCACCTTCACAAAGCCCTTTTTCCTTTAATGCTTCCCCTTTTCATCCATTGATGAGAACATGCTCTGGTCCCTCCAATTACAACAGGCCTAATAGTTCGGCTTGGGAAAAAGGATCCAAAGTAAGCTATGTATTTAGCAGCAGCACCCTCCACTCTGATTCTTAGGGGACTTATATAAACACCAAGCTGCATATCTGTTAAAAATATGTAGGGGTCATAGGTTCACTCCTGCTTATTCTTTGGTTGGTGGTTAAGACTCTGTGAACCCATTTGTTCAGCTTAGTTGTCTCTGTAGGTCTTCTTGTAGTGTCTTTGACTTTTCAGGCTCCGTTCATTCTATCCTCCAGTCTTTTACAAGAGTCCTGAGCTTTGTCTAACATTTGATTGTCAGGACTCTGTGTCTGTTTCCATAAGCAAATGGATGAAAGCTCTCAGGGGACAGTTATGCTAGGCTCTAGTATGCAAGCCTAGGAGAGTATTTTTAATAGTGTCAGGGTTTAGCCCCTTCTTAAGGAATCAGTATAAAATCAGGGCATTCATTGACTGGACAGCCCTATTATCTTTGCCTCATGTTTATGTAAATGCAACTTTTAGGCTGGACAAACTTTGGGTCAAAGGTCTTGTGGATAAGTTGGTGCCCTATATCCTGCACTGAAAGTTCCACCTGGTTGCACAACGAGGCCACTTTCATATCCATATCCCCAGGTTCTAGGAGTCTCAACTAGGGTCAACCCCACATATACAAAGAAGCTTCCCCCAACCGAGGTCTCAGGCTATTTTCAGAGATATACCCAACTGATTTCCCCACTACCCTCTCTCCTATCCTATATGCCCTCACCAGTCCACCACATCCCTATCCTCATTCAATTCCTCACCCACACCATAACCTAGTTTACTTCAGTTGTTTACCTGTGTTGTATATTTTTACTTCTCCTGCTGAGTGAGATATAAGCATCTTTAGTTGAATTTTCCTTGTCAATTAATTTTTTTTTTGAATTTGTGAATTGTAACATGGGTACCTGGTATTTTATGACTGATGTCCACTCATACATAGACATGTTTATGTTTCTGGGTTTGGGTTTCCTCACAAGGGATTATATGTTCTAGTTCCACTCATATCCCTAAAATATCTGTGATGTCTTTGGTTTTAGTAGCTGAATACTAATCCAATATGTAGATTACTACACTTTCTTTATCCTTTTCTCAATTGAGGGGCATCTAATTGTTTCACATTCTATTACAGATGAAGATGCTATGAAAATAGTCGAGGAGATTTCCTTGTGAGGTGGTAGATTATCTTTTAAATTTATACTCAAGACTGGTACAGCTTGGTTTAGATGTAGAATAATTCCTTGTATCCTGAGTACTTGCCAAATTTATTTCCAATGTTGTTGCACAATTTTGAACTCTCAACACTGGTGTAGTAATGTTCCTCATTCCTATCATTCTGACAAGCATGTATTGTCTCTTAAGATTTTGATATTAGCAATTCTGGTGAGTATAAGGTTGAATCTCAGAGGCATGATTTGCATTTCCCCATGCCTAAGGATGTCAAAAATTTCTTTAAATGTTTCTCAGATATTTAAGATTTCCTATTTAGAATTAGACAACAAAAGAAGGTCAAAAAGCTACAAATTGGAAAGGAAGAAGTAAAAAAATCACTATTTGCAGATGATATAATATTATAATTAAGTGACCCCAAATATTCCACCAGAGAACTCCTAAACTTAATAAACTACTTCAGCAAAGTGACTGAATATAAAACTAACTTAAACAAGTCAGTCGCCTTCCTCTACTCATAGACTTAACAGGCAAAGAAATAAATTAAGAAAATGACACCTTTCCCAGTAGTCAATTTTGGACTCCAATCACCATCCCATTGTCTTTAGGTCTAAACCATAATATTTCCTGTCTGACAGAAATTAAGGAAAAAAATGGTGAAGAGCTAGAGGAAAAGGAGGTTCAGCAACAGGCCCAAATTGGGATCCAGGTCAACGGGAGACACGAAGGCCTGTCACCGTTACTGAGGCTTAGTGTGCTTACAAAAATCTGCCTATAATGACTGCCCTCTGAAATACCTAACAAGTAGCTGAAAAAGTAAGATGCAGATAACACACCCAGTGGTTCAAAGCTGTAGTCAAATTAGGCAGAAGCTGCAAGAAGCTGAGAAGGATGGCATCCCAGTATTAAGATCAGAAGTCCCAACTAACTTGGATCCCCATCATCTCTCAGACAATGCCATCAAGTAGGCAGCATACACCAGCTGATTTGAAGCCCCACAACATATATACAGCAGAAGCATGCTGGGAATAGACTTAGTCAGAGAAGATGTACCAACCTTTTGAAAGACTGAAGGCCCCAGGGATTAGGGATGTCTGGTAGAATGGGGGTTGAAATGGAGATATCCTCCTGAAGACTGGGCAGGATATGGACGATGGGGAACAGTCAGAGGGTGTCTGAGAGTGGAATAAAAATCTGGACTGTATTAAAAGATTAAATGAAAATTATAAAGGCATTTCAAAATACAAAAATATATAACAGAACAAATTTACACAATTTAACAGATAGACGTATCTAAATTGTATTGTCTATTAAATAGAATTATAATCAATACATAACTTTTACTGTAGCCATTTTTAGGCCACAGCGTTTTTAAACGACCAAAATTTAAGAAACAGAAAAAAATTTCCTACTCAAAATTTCAAAAATAGAAGAATGACTTCTAAGAATTCCAAATAAAGATATTTTTTTTCTACATGTCATAGACAAAAAAGGACTGAGTATACTGTAACACAGTGCTAATCAAAGCACTTGGGTTGAAAAGACAGACATACATCTGTAAGTTTGACAGTAATTTGATTAATGTAGTGAATTTCAGGTCAGCTAATGCTATAAAAAAGAGGTTGCATCAAACAAACAACTTAACAAATAACCAAATAAGTAAAAGTATAAACAAATAAATAAATTGATACTCTTTTAACAGAAAGTCTGAGAAGAGTTTATTCCCTTCTTGAGCTACATAGTGAGTTCAAGGACACTTAAAGGAAGAGTATAAAACTGTCTCACACAACAATTTAAAATAATTAAAATAGTAGTAAGAAAAGTGAAAGTAAAAAAGATAGGAGTTATTGTGATTCAAATATAAATAACAACATTTTATAATATATTGCTCAAAGCAATAGACAGAAGAAATATCACAACCCTCTTTTAGAAATGGCATGATGATGGCATGGAGATGTATCTCATGAAGTTACCGCATCTTTGGTTGTTTGCTTAGAGTGTACACAATATTGACAATATAAACTCTCATTTATTGAGGAGAGCAGCATGTGAAGCTGTGAAGAAAGTCCTGCAAAGGAAGCTATTGTCTGTCTATGGTTACTTGAGTAAAGGCACTGTCTTCAGTGATGTAGCCCCTCATCAGCTACTCTTTCAGAGGGATAGTCCATACTGTGTACCTGTGAGTGACCAAGTTTAAATTCATTGGGCCAAAGATTAAACCCACAAAAAAGACATGAAGACGTTATGAAGACTTCACTGGCATAGCATTGATGGGGTACCAGGCATCAAGACAGGGGCAATAAGTGTGACCATTATGTATTAAATGCATATAAAAATGTTAAAGAGTAAATTATTTTTATATAAATACATCTTTCATGCAGAGGAAACTATATAAAAGGATAATAAATATCACAATAAGAAATGTGATATCTCCACCTGTAGGACTTTGATTAGCACTCAAAAAATCATTCTACTGCTTCCTAAATGCATATTCTTCCATATAAAAGCATGGTCAGTCCTGTCACAATACCTTACTCCTGATATAAATTTCTGTCTTAATGTTTTATTGCTGGGAAGAAACATTATGAACATTGCAACTCTTATAAGGGACAACACTTAATTGAGACTGATTTATAGGTTCAGGGTTTCACTCTCTTACTAAATAGTATCCTGGCAGCATCCCAGAAAATGTAAGGCTGGAGGAGGGGCTTAAAGTTCTACATGTTGATCCACAGTCAGACAGGAGACCACTGGCATCCACATGCCAGGGGAAAGAGGTCAAAGCCCACTCCTACATTGACATACTTGCTCCAAATAGAGCACACCTTCTCCAACAACAACCACCTCCTAAATATGCTACTCCCTAGACCAAGCATATGCAAACTATCATACTAGGAATCATTAAATCATTAAATCTTGATCACTAAACTTTTTCTTGTAGTCAGTACTGAGAATCAAGACTTGTCACAGTCTGAACAAAAATAGAATATGTTCTCAGAACTATGTGTCCATTGTCATAAACCTCTTCCCCAAACACAACCACAAGCCTCAGAGAACAGCAGGAAAGAGGAATTAGAAAGATTGTAAGAGCCAGCTGTTACTGAAAATCTATGTGAAATGCTGATATGTGGACATGACATAGTTACCCACTCACAAACTCAGAGCAGCTATGGTTACCTATATGCAACTGCAGAAGACATAAAAAGCCAAATTACTGCATAGGTGGGGAAGGCTCCCTGCCCTTAATGAAAAACTACTGTTAGATGACAAGTGCTACAAAAATGGTTCATTCTTTTTTTCAAGGTATGGTTACTGGTAGTTTTTCTTGCTCCAGTATGTACCCTATACTCATGCACTTATGAACATCAGTAATTAAGAAAATATGATTTAGAAGAGAACTTGTTAGGGTGCGTGTAGAGAACACTTAAGGAGACAAAGAAGTGATGGATATAATATTCCATTCTTTATGCATATGAGACTTTCAAGAAAGAGATATTACTAATAAAGAAGATCAATGAAATTTTACATCATGACAGAAATGAACAAAAAATCCTAGAGTTTACATACTACAACAATATTAAATGGAAAATAGGTACGTTTGTAAGTAGAAAACTGATGTCCTACTGTGTTGTTCCTCTCTGTTTAGACATCACTAAGTTTAGGGGAAGCAGAACAAAGTTTTTTTTTTTTTCTGCTTTAATTCTTAAATATTTTAATCATTATTTTTTTATCATTTAATTGGATATTCTATGCATTTATATTTCAAATGTTATCCCCTTTTCCTCATTTCTCATCCTCCCCCTTGTCCCTTTCCTCCCATGAAGATGCTCCCACTCCTAACCACCCACTCCCACCTCATCATCCTGGCATTTCCCTACACTGGGGAAAGGAGCCTTTACTGGACCAAAGACCTTTCCTCTCATTGATGCCAGACAATGCCATCCTTTGCTATATATGTAGCTGGAGTTATGAGTCTCCTCATGTGTAACCATTGTTTGGTGCTTTATTCCCAAGGAGCAGTGGGATATTTGTTGGCTGATACCGTTTTTCCCCCCCATGAGGTTGTGAACCCTTTCAGCTCCTTCAGTCATGTCTCTAGCTCCTCCCATAGAGTCCCTGTGCTCAGTCCCATTATTATCTGCAAGCATCCTCATCTGTATTAGTTTGGCTCTTGCAGAGCCTCTTACGAGAATTACAAAGCAGGTTCCTTCCAGTAAGTACTTCTTTAGACTGGCAATAGTGACTGTGTTAGGTGGTTGCATATGGGATGGATCCCCAGGTGAGGAAGTCTCTGGATAATCTTTACTTCAGTCATTGCTACAGTTTGTCTCTGTATTTCCTCACATGAGTATTTTGTTTTCCCTTCTAAAAAGGACTCTACATTTTTGTCTTCCTTCTTTTAGAGCTTTATAATTTCTGGAAATTGTTTCTTGGATATTTAGAGGTTTTGGGATAGTATCCCCTTATCAGTAAGGGCATACAATATGTGTTCTTTTGTTACTGGGTTAGGTCACCTAGGATTGTATTTTCTAGTTCCATCCATCTGCCAAAGAATTTCACGATGTCATTATTTTTAATAGCTGAATAGTACTCCATTGTGTAAATGAACCACATTCTCTGTATCAATTCCTCTGTTGAAGGACATCTGGGTTCTTTTCATTTTCTGGCTATTATAAATAAGGTTGCTATGAACAGAGTGGAGCATGTATCTTTGATATATGTTTGAGTGTCTTTTTGATTTATGCCCAGGAGTGATATAGATGAATCTTCAGGTATTACTATGTCTAAATTTCTGATGAACTTCTAGACTGATTGGCAGAGTTGTTGTACCTTCTTAAAATGCTACCAAAAATGTAGGAGTGTTCCTTTTTCTCCACATCTTTGCCAGCATCTGCTGTCACCTGAGATTTTGATCTTAGCTATTCTGACTGCTGTGAGGTAGAATCTCAGAGTTGTTTTGATTTGCTTTTCCTTTAGGACTAAGGATGTTGACCATTTATTTAGGTGCTTTTCAGCCATTCAATATTCCTCAGTAGAGAATGATTTGTATAGCTCTGTCCCATTTTTTTAAATAGGATTATTTAATTCTCTGGAGTGTAACTTCTTGAGTTTTTTATATATATTATATATTACCCTACTATGAGACATAGGACTGGTAAAGATATTTTTTAATCTGTTTTTGTTTTGTTTGTCCTATTTATAGTATAATTTACATCCTTTACATTACAAAAGCTTTGCAAATTTATGAGGTCCTATCAGTCATTCTTTTAAATTAAGGCATAAGCCTTGTTTTTTTTTTTTTTTTTGTTTGTTTTTGTTTTGTTTTGTTTTGTTTAGGAACTTTCCCCCTGTTCCTATGCATTTCAAGCTCTTCCCAACTTTCTCTTCAATTAATTTGTTACTGGTTTTTGTGGAGGTATTCATGCACTTCTTCTTGAGTTTTGTACAAAGAGATTTGAATGGGAAAATTTGTTGAAAATTCTGTCTTTTTCCCATTGAATGATTTTAGGTCCTTTGTCAAAGATCAAGTGACCATATACATGTGTGAGTTCATTTCTGGGACTTTAACTCTATTAAATTAAACATGCTGCCTGCCTTTGTATCAATACCATATAGATTTTATTATAATTGCTCTGTAATACATCTTGTGGTCAGGAATGGTAATTTTTCCAGAAGTTCTTTTATTTTTAAGTATAGTTTTTCCTATCCTGGTTTTTTTTTTTGTTATTGTTGTTTCAAATGAATTTCCAAATTGCTCTTTCTAGCTCTGTGAAATATTGAGTTGAAATTTTGAGGGAGATTGCATTGAATCTGTAGATTGCTTTCAGCAAGATGGAAATTTTTACTATATTAATCCTGCCAAATCATGAGCATAGGAGATCTTTCCATTTTCCAAGATCTTCTTCAATCTCTTTCATAAGAGAAAAGTTTATGTTGTACAGATATACTTGAATTTATAGACTTTCCAAAACTTTTATCATGAAGGGGTGATTAATTTTGTCAAATGGCTCTTCGGGATCTAATGAGATGATGATAACTTTTTTTCTTTGAGTTTGTTAATATATTGGATTATGTTGATGAATTTCTATATATTGATCCAACCCTTTATCCTTGAGATGAACCCTACTTGGTCATGGTGTTTTTTTATGTGTTCTTGGTTTAGGTTTGTAATTTTTTTTATTTTTGCATTAATATTTTAGAGGGAAATTGCTCTGAAGTTTTCATTTTTGTAGGGTATTTGCATGGTTCAGGTGTAAGATCAATTGTCTCTGTTTCTATTTCATGGAGTAGTTTGAAGAGTATTAGGTCTACTTTGAAGGTATGATAGAATTCTACACTATATCTATCTAGTCATGTCTTCTTTGAAGGTGTGAGAGATCTGTCTAGTCGTGGGCTTTTTTTTTTTTTTGGTTGGGAAATTTAAAGAAATGACTGCTTCTATATATTTTTAGGGGTCCTGAGATAATTTAGATGTTTTATCTGCTCCAGATTTAAATTTGTTACCTGGTATCAGGCTAGAAAATTACCCATTTACTCCATATTTTCCAATTTCATTAAGTCCAAGCCTTTGCATTCAGACCTGATTTTTTTTTTTTATCTTCCTCCCTTTCTGTTGTTATTTCTCTCGTTTGATTTCTAATTTCTTTTTAATTTGGATACTGACTCTGTGCCCTCTGACTTGTCTGGCTACAGGTTTACCCATCTTGTTGATTTTCTCAAAGAACAAGGTGCTAGTTTTTTGGAATTTTTGTATAGGTCTATTTGATTTTATTTGGCTCATTTCAGCTATGAGTTTGATTGTTTTCTACCTTCTATTTTTCCTGGATTTTTTTCTTCATGTTTTTTCTAGATTTTTAGATATGTTGTCAAGCAGTTAGTGTATGCTGTCTCCAATTTTTTTTGTTTTTGTTTGGTTTTTGTTTTGTTTTGTTTGGAAACTCAGGGCTATGAGTCTTCTGAGCAGTGCTTACAATGTAGCATATGATTTTGGTATACTGTACCTTTATTATCCTTTAATTCTAAAGTTTTTAATTTCTTTCTTTATTTCTTCTTAAACCAATTCGTCAATGAGTAGAACATTGTTCATCTTACACATATATTGGGCTTTCTGTTTTTTGGCTTTTGTTATTGTTATTATCCTTGTTATTGAAGACTAGCCTTTCTTCAGGGTGATCTCATACTATTAATGGGAATTTTTTTATTCTTCTTGTATCTGTTGAGGCCTGTTTTGAACAATTATATGGTCAATTTTGGAAAAGGTACTAGGGGGTACTGAGAAGAAGGTATATTCTTTTGATTTGGGATAAAATGTTCTATAGATATCTGTTAAATTCATTTGATTTATAACTTCTCTTAGTTTCACTGTGTCTTTGTTTAGTTTCTGTTTCATGTGTCCACTGATGAGACTGGAGTATAGAAGTCTTCCACTATCATTGTATTTGTTGTAATATATGTTTGAATATTAATAATTATTTTGAACAACTTTATTTTACAAACAAAGATAAATGTACAAAATTTAAGCATTTTAGCATAAAAGTATACAAATATGTTTTTTGTCAGTGCTTAGTTTTTTTTTAAAGGTTTGATAGTGTGCATTAAGATCTTACTAGTCACAATGAGCATAAAGTACATGTAAAACAGGATGTAACCTAGAATTAGTAAAAGTTTTCTTGGTGTGTAAGGATTAAAAATGATTGTGGTTCCCTTTGCATTTGGAGCAGAAAACTTTATCTTGAAAGATTATTTTTCCTTTGATAAGTAAAAGTTTTCCTACCTTAACTCTTTTGATAACTCTTGGTTGAAAGTAAATTTTATTTGATATTAGAATTGCTCTTTTAGCTTGTTTCTTGGGACAATTTGCTTGACAGTTATTTTCCCAGCCTTATACTCTGAGGAAGTATCTGTCTTTGTAACTGAGATGAGTTCGCTATATGCAGCAAACATCTAGATTCTGTTTACATATCCAGTCTATTAGTTTATGTCTTTTTACTGGGGAATTGAGTTCATTGATATTAAGGGATATTAAGTAATAGTGATTGTTGTTCTCTATTAGTTTTGTCACTACAGGTAGAATTATGTTTGTGTGGATTATTATTATTCCATAATCTTTAGTTACATCATAGTCATTATCTACTTCCTGGTCTGACCTCTGACTGTTTTCCATCTCATACATT
Organism: Micromys minutus; assembly: GCF_963924665.1. Lineage (NCBI taxonomy): Eukaryota > Metazoa > Chordata > Mammalia > Rodentia > Muridae > Micromys > Micromys minutus. The sequence continues at coordinate 17,171,621 of NC_137972.1, read as the reverse complement.
CTACCCTATATCCAAGAGCATGTCTCTACCACACAACATTCCCCCAATTTCTGAGGCCTCATGTTTGTGAAATGTTATGTGCATCTTCTCATATTGAGGCCACACTAGCCATTCCTCCACTGTATATGTTTTAGGGGCTCCATATCAGCTGGTATATCAGAAAAGAACTCTTTAATGTCAGTCCATAGTCTGTGTTTTCCTTTGCCAAACAAGAAATGGAAAAAAACAGGTCTGGACAAATGTTATGGTTTCTGGTCCGCACTTAGGGCATCCACTTGCCAGGCCGGTAAGAGAAAGTAGTGTCCGGGAGGGGTAGAATTAATCTGATTCTGTTTGAATACCAAAGTAGAAAGGGACTAGAGAAGAAAATCTTCAGAGATTTAAGATCTGTTCATTAAGTCAAAGGCCTTCTCAGAGGATATTCTTTGTTTTTTTCTTACAACTATATTTAAAAATGAAGAGGGATACATATACAGATTTTAAAGACATTTTGTCATAACACTATATGAATATTTTTGTCAGTAATTAATTCTTTTAGAGGATTGATAGCATGCATTAAAATCCCACTAGTTACCATAAGCGTAATAGATGAACCTAACTTCTTCTTACTAATTTGCTTGATGGTGGATGTGAATGCATATGAGTTATTTGTGGTGAGCAAGGAATTACATACCTTTTTTGGAAAAGAATGGCTAGAAAGAGAAGCTTTAATTTTTTCCTAGAGCTTTCATACACATTTTAGCTTGACGGTAAGAGAACTTTCTAATTTCCTTTTGAAGACAGCTAGTGCTATGGATTTTATTCTGGCACTTGTTTAATTATGTTCTATTAATTTGAGTATGTTGTGCCTTCACTTTCATTGAATTTTAGGAAGTCTTCAATTTATTTATTTCTTTTTTTCTATTCTGACCCAGAAATCATTGAGCAGACAATTGTTCGTTTTTCACAACTGTATAGGCTTTCTGGTGTTCCTACTGTTGAGATTCACCTTTAATCCTTGATGATCTGATAAAAATCAAAGTACTATTTCAATTTCCATTTATCTGTTTATGCTTGCTTTATAATGGACAATATGGTCATATTTTGAGAAGGATCTTTAGGGTATTGGGAAGAGAAGGCATTTTGTTTATGTTTGTGTGAAATATTCTATAAATTTTTGTTAGGTCCATTTCATTCAAAATGTCTGTTAATTTGATTCTATCTCTGTTTATTTTCTGTCTGAATGACCTCTTATTTAGGGAGAGACAGGTGTTGAAGTCTCCCACTATTAATCAGTGGGATACTATATAGGATTTAAACTTAAGCAACATTTCTGTTTCAAATGTATGCGCTATTGTGTTAGGATATAATTTTTCAGAATTGAGATATGATCTCGGTAGAATTTTCCTTTGTTGACAAAGAAATATTTTTCTCTGTTTCTTTTGATTATTCTTTTATGAAAATATACTTTATTAGGTTTTATAATGGCTACTGCAGACAGCTTCCTGGGTTCATTTTCTTATAATAAATATTTTCCAGCCATTTACTCTGAGACAATGTTTATCATTATTTCCAATGTCTGTTTAATATATGCAGTAAAGTAATAAATCATGTTTTTTCATCCATTATGTTGGCCATTTTAATTGGGGAATTAAATTTATTGACACTGAGAAATATTAATGGTTGTTATTTATTGTTATCTTGACACTGGTGGTGTTAGTGTGTGTGTGTGTGTGTGTGTGTGTGTGTGTGTGAGAGAGAGAGAGAGAGAGAGAGAGAAAGAGAGAGAGAGAGAGAGAGAGAGAGAGAGAGAGAGAGAGAGAGAGAGAGAGAAGAGAGAGAGAGAGAGAGAGAGAGAGAGAGAGAGAGAGAGAGAGAGAGAGAGAGAGAGAGAGAGACTTTTATGCAGGTATAAAGTTACTTATTTTTTTGTATTTTCTTAGATGTAGTTATCCTTTTTGCATGGAATTTTTCTTCCAGTATTTTTTTGGGGGCTTGGATAAGTAGATAAATAATTTTTCAATTTTGATTTATCTTGAATTAACTTGTTTTCTTCATATATGGTGACTAGAAGTTTTTTGGTTATTATAGTCTATGACGGGGTCTGATGATGTTTACACATTGGAATATATCTTTCCAGTCTCTGCAAGAATTTAGAGTCTTCAGAAGACTATTGTAATTCCGGTAGGTCTGCTTTTGTACGTTACCTGCTCTTTTTCCCTTGCTTATTAAAATATTATTTCTTTATTCTGTAGATTTTGAGTTTTGGTTATTACATGGTAAATAGATTATCTTTTCTGGTGCAGTAGCATTGGTGTTCTATAGGCCCTTGAATGTTTATAGGTATCTCTTTCTTTTTTTTCTTTTTTTGTTTTTTTTTTTTTTTTCTATGATTTTGGTGAAAATATTTTCTGGGACTTGGAGCATGCACATTTAACCTTGTGTTGCTATTATTCTCAAGTTAGTTTTTGTCCCACATTATTCCAGATTCACTGGATGTTTTGTGTCAGAAATTTTTAGAGTTATTTTTCTTCGACTGTTATATCAGCATCTTTTCTTGTATTGTCACATCTCAGCTTCACTTTTCCATTTCCTGTACTCTAATGGTGATGCTTACATATTGCTTGTTCCTGTTTTCCTCTCTAGATTATCCATATCCAGAATTCCCTTAGGTTTCCTCTCTAGATGGTACATATCCAGAATTCCCTTAGTTTATGTGCTACTAAGATCTTACCAAAAGGGGCCAATCATGACTGCCTTCCAAAAGATCCAACAGCCAGTTGAAGTTGCTAGATGCAGATATTTACACCCAACCAAAGAGAAAGAACATAAAGTTAGGTGAGTAGGGATATGTAGTAGAACTGGAAGGTTTTAGGGGATAAGAAATATGGTCAAAATATATTCCGTCAAAATATATGATAACTTAAAATCAAAATAAAGCAAAATAGCAAACAACATGACAAATTAAACGCTAAAACTATAATTTTTTCTTAATTGTATTTTCAATTGAGACCATTTATCTTATCAATAATGAAATACTCAGGCTGTTTATTAGCACTCTTTATTTAGTTTCATAGAATTTTACAAATGCAGAAAGAACAGAATCCTTGAAGTTTTGAGGCAAAGGGTATCCTGGCACCAGAGAAGTGTCCTTTCTCCAACAGGAATGAAGCTGTGTGCTGCTCTGTCATATCAAATTCAGGAGATCATTTCCAATGCTCCTGCAGCATTGTCTGTTTACACAGTAGAATATGTTTTATGATCAAAATACTTGTTTTTTTTATAAATCCAAAATTATTACAGAAAACAAATAAGGTTTAACACCTTTCATGTTTACCTTTTACTCTTGTTGCACAATTAATCAGGGAATTTATCTAGTCTCTTCTCACAAATACAGGAGTAACGATTTTCACATTTATCTTTTTCTAGTCTTGCTTTAGTTAAAAATACACATTTTCCATTCTTAAAATTTAATTTTCCTATTTTAAAGTCACTAAAAGACAAAAACAATTGGAAACTGCTTAACTTTAAATATGCACTGAAATAATTCATGATTTTTAAAATTATGTTGGTCTAATTATGCCAAATATAGAACTATTAATCATAATTTCATTACCAAAATGCTTTCTTTTCTCTAAGTTCATTAAAAAGAAATGATCTCTTGATAACACCAAAAGTCTACTTCTCATTTCACACTCACAATTCGGTCAGCAGAGAAAACAGATTTTCAGTATTTCTAAAGAATCATTAGGCAAACCTGCTTTTGTATGTATATTTTGTCACCAAAAACTATAGAATACTAGTAAAATGAATGCATATGGCATACAGAACATGGTATTATATATTTGTTTAAAAGAGAAGGGGGGATTTAAAATATAGTCAAAGATGAGAGCTTATACATAATGTTTTGAATGGTTTACCCTCCTTACTCTTTTATTAGAGGCCATATCTAGTATCCTGACTTTTTAATGCAGCTAAATAAAAAATAAATTAGAACCCAGAGCAAATTACAATCAAAACAGAACAACTATGAGTTCAGTGCCAGCCTGAAATAAATAGCAGAGCAAGAACTATAAATAGCTATTAGTTAATAATTAGTAAATAAGATCCTCTTGTATAAATTAACAGAAATTAGATTTCCCTCAGGATGAGTTATTAGCATGAGTTGGATAATGTTGCAGTAGTTTGTATTTTTTAATTTAGTTTTTATTAGATAGTTTATGTACTCACATTTTAAATGTTATCCCCTTTTTCCAGGTCCCCCCTTGCCTATCACCTCTCCTCCTTCTATGATGACATTCCCTCTCCCACCATGTACTCACACCTCAACACACTGGCATTCCCCTACACTGGGGAAAGGAACCCTTACAGGACCAATGACTTCTTCTTTTCATGCCAGAAAATGACATTTTTTGCTACATATGGAGCTGGAGTCTTGGGTCTCCCAGTATGAACTATGATTGGTGGTTTAGTCCCTGGAAGCTCTGGATGTGAGCACTGCTTAGTTGATATTTATTTTCTTATTATGAGGATGCGTACAATTTTTAAAACTGTGCTACTGCCTTTACCAGAATCTACAGCAGCATTACCTGCCCTTTCTGGTTATCAGCCCTAACCTGGCTTTCTTTTCCTATCTACCTTTGCTCTGGTAGGGGTTATGTTACCAGCAGACTCCCAAGACCCAATAATCCTTAGAAAACACACACACACACACACACACACACAACTCTGTAACATTTTAACTTGTCTACTAAGCACAATTGCTGTGCATAGATGCCTCATACTTGGAAAGGTGTGGTCTTACCAATTTATTATTTCTGCTTCTCTTCGAGTTCCAAATCTTAGTGGCTTGTTCCACCTAGTTTCTGCCAAAATCTTTGCCCACCCACTGATAGAAGAGGCTTCAGATCCGAGCTCCCCTAAAGAATTTATATTCTTTCCTCTAAATGCATAAAATAGCCAGTGTGTGTGTGTGTGTGTGTGTGTGTGTGTGTGTGTGTGTGTGTCTGTATATATATATATATATATATATATATATATATATATATATATATATATATATATATGCACAAGAGAGAGCCAGAGAGAGAGATAGGGAGACAGAGACAGACTCACACATACACACACGCAGAGAGAGAGAGAGAGACAGAGAAAGAGAGAGACAGAGAGAGACACAGAGAGAGACACACAGAGAGAGACAAAGAGAGACAGAGAGAGAGAAGCCATAAAAGCCTGCCTGTAACCCTGAACCTGGTTGTTGGTGACTTGAGGATCAGGAGTTCAAGAACAGACTACATTAGGTGAACCACTATCTATCAACAAAATAGTAAAAGTTAAGTTGATTCTTAAATTACATAAAAGGTAACTTAAAATATTACTTCATAGCAAAGTTATTAAAGAACAAAGAATTATGAGGGGTATTTCTTAAATTTTTATCTATAAAAATAAACAATCAGAAAAATCATAAATATATAATTTTAAAGCAGAAGCAAGATTATGAGGGTCAAGGACAAAGTTGGATGCATACTGAAATATGGGACAGGAGAGAATGAATGTTGGATCAACCCTAACCTAAGGATGTAAAATGCCTTATGAGAACCCACTAGTTAATTACCTTGCAGTTGACCAATACAAAAGCAGATGCCATATTTCATTGGTGCTTTCAATTTTTTCTGTATGTGGATTTCTTTGTGTATTTGTTTTCTTGTTTGTTAGATAGGCAATATTTTGTCTTATGGGGTGCTTTTTTTTTTTTTTTAGTTGGTTACTTGGTTACCTCCATGATATTGTTTCCCCATTTTTTTGTTGTTGTTTTGGAGAGTGAAATAACATGATGTTGTCTGTATAGGAAGGTAGGGAGCTAGAAGGAGTAGTCATTGAGGAAGGAATCTGATCAAAATATATTCTATGAATAAATGTAATTAAAAATAAATATTTAACTTCAAAAAGTTTTACAACTACAGAAGATATAAGTTTATAAAAGAAACCCAAGGTGCAAGGCAAATTTTTGTAGGTATTACTTATTGAACAGGGAGATGACAGAAGTCTCCCACACAGTACAGTTGATTGCTCCTGCTCTTGGTTAATGTAACTACATGGTAACACCCTATTGCTAAAGTCCTTACTACACACTTTGACATAAACACATAGGAAAGCCAAACTCAAAGAAATAAATATGTTCACCTAGGCAGGCTTTTATAGAGATATTATGTGCTTTGCAGGTTGCATGGAAAAAAAGATGTGAGTAGATCTATTCTGCACAGGACGCTGCTTGCTACAATGATGACCTTTTGGGCAACATTTTTTCTAGGATAAATAGATGCTTTCTTATTGGAACTGAGGTTTTACCATAGGAGGCAATCATGTATGGTGCTGTAATCTAAATCAAAAACCCAAAATTGAAGGCCTTATATTGGAACTTGCTACAATAACTCTGCTATGTGCTCAAGGGTTAAAATGCATTCAGAACATTTATAGATATGGCCTAGATTTGGGCTGTTCTCATGCTCCATCAGAAGCTTCTTTGTACATGGTCAGAAGTCCATGCAGAAAGGCAGAAATGGTCAAAATGTTTAAGAGAAGAGAATATGGGCTGAGACTTAAAGGAGTCATTGACATCAACTTCTTACTCTCCGTGCCACCAATAATAAGACTAGGAAACAGCTGAGAAGATAATATAAAAAGAATGTAAGAACCAGAGAAGGAAATCTCTGTGAAATGTAGCCTTCTGGACAAGCTTTGATTGCTGAAAATATTATTTTTTCTTTAAAATCGCTATTCTTAGGTGGCAGCTGCTGGAAAAGGGAGATTTAACTCTTTTTTGAGGCCACTGGTGGATTTCCTTGTTAGTGTCGATGGTCTACAACCATGTGCTTATGGACAGATATTTACAAAGACAATACTTTTCAGGTTACATGCTGGAGATTTTTAGTGGGAGCAGAACAAGATACTTATATATATTATATAATCTTTAATCTGTATGAAGTACATATATTATGTATATATATGTATATGTATATGTATATATATAATAAAGATAATCAGTAGCCAGTTTTCAACCAGATTATAAATAAATGGAAAAGTTGAGACTTACATAATACCTTGAAATAGAAGGGAGGCATACATACATACATATGAACATGTTCTTACATTTATAAGTAAACAAAAATGATATAAGTATAAAACAGTAAAAATATCACATGAATGTCTAAGCAACTCAGGCTCAGTGTATCTTCCATCATTATTCAGCTACTTTGCAGTTACAAGTTGTTTACTTGCTAGTACACTGTACATTCTAAGACTCTTTCTTTCACTTCCTGGAATGTACAACTTCCCTCTGTAAAACTTTCTCAGAGACCACCATTTGCAACTTTTCCTTAACTGTGAGCTCCATAGACAATGAGGCAAGCTGTGTGAAATGAGACAAAATCCTTTTCACATAATCCTTCCTAATCCTACACCAGAGTTAGAGTCTGAAGAGATCGGAGACTCACAGTTTAGATGAGCCATTGTCAATCCATGTCCAATTCTTTATTTTATTATCATATGACAATCCAATCCAGTGACTGACTGGATTAATCTGGAGCCGAAGGAACTTCTGTAATGAAAACAATACACCTTATGTTGAAATTTCTATTTTTTTTATGAGAACTGCAAGAAAAGTTCCTAGCCTTCCTGTGTTATTCTCTGCTGTGCTGTCTTCCCATTGCTCAGTTTCACAGGGTGTTATTTTTCTATAGTGACTTCCTATTGGTAGCACATTTAAATCAAAACTGTATCAGTTAAAAACTACAGGTCTACTAAGATATTGGAATCATGACATGCTGTGTGACTATGTGTTTTAGACAATGTCTCACTATGTAACCAAGTCTGTCCTTGAGCTCAAAATCTTCCTGCTTAAGGCAGAAAAATTTTAAGATTGAGCCTTCTCTTTGACTCTTGTATCAATTTATTGTATTGAATCTTCTATACCTGAGCTACACAGGAAATTCTTAATAGTGGAAGCACATAAGTGAGTGTTGAAAACACTTAGCCCTTAGCAAAATGCAAATCAGAACAACCGAGATTCCATCTTAAACCAATAGAAATGGCTAAGATTAAAATGTCAATTGATAGCACAGGCTGCCATGGATGTACATCAAGGGGAACACTCTGCCATTACTGGTGAGAATGGCAACTTGCACAGCCACATTGGAAATCAATTTGGTGTTTTCTCAGAAAACTGGCTATAGTTCTACTTCAAGAATAGGAGGTAGGACTGTGGGCTCTAGAGAAGATAAGAACTATGCAGACAGACTAAGTGATTGAACTAATTTGCATACTTGGGGCACTCTGAGAATAATACATCAAACAAAGAATATAAAAGTGGCTGAAACCAGGGATCCCTGCACATGTGAATCTTAGTCTTCATGTAGGTCTGGAACAACTGGAGTGGACACTATCACAAAATCTGTTGCCTGCACATTGGTTATGTTATTCTAACTGACCTGTTTTATCTGTCCTTGTGAGGCTGTGGGGCTGTTGTCAGGCTCTGAACTATCCCAAAATTATATATAAGAATCATATGCGGAAGGATTAAAGATGTGCAGGAATTACTTCATTGTCTCAGACCTTCAGTCATAAGGACTGTAACAGCCCTGCTTGGGGAAGAACTCTATTCTCCCATAATTTCCACCAGAAGTTCCCCTTCACCCCTCACCAGCTAGTCAGTCACATGGTGGCTTAACCCAGCCAGTTGTTCTGTGGAAGCTGTGGAAAAAGTGGTGGGGCAGCATCTAACATCAGAGGGGATTGAAGCAGATTTTTTCTTCCTCCTGAGTCCTCTTCCCTTTTTCCAGAAGTCACACACCTAGCCAGACCAGAGATCTCCATGTGATGCTTTCAAAACAAAGGCCTAAATGGCTTCAGTGTGAGAGGATGCACCTAGCCTCATGGAGAATTGATACGTCAGGGTATGGAGGATATTTAGAAAGACCCCACCCTCTCAGAGAAGATGGAGATGGATTGTGGGAGGGAGTGACCATGAGAGGTAAGGAGAGCAGGATGTAAAATTAATAAATAAAATATTAATAGTAATAGTAAAAATAATAATACTTAAAATATTTGCTGTATTAAATGGAAAATTATGCAATTATTTCACATAAAGTATTTTATACTTATATTTAAATGTCTATTAAAATTATATATCAATATGGTAACATGTAGTAATTAACAAAGATTTCGAGGTGATCTAGAAATTATTACATTAGAAAAGTATAGTCTTCATATTTGAAGAGATTTTATTAATAATATTTTAAACAGAAAATGACAAAATCTATTCACTGCCTCAAGCTATATTACAAGGCAATTGTGCTAAAAACTGCATGGTATTGGTACAGAGATAATATGCATGTGGATCAATGCAATAAAATAGAAGATTCAGAAATGAGCCCACACATATATGGTCACTTGATTTTTGACAAAGGAGCTGCAAAGATTCAATGGAAAAAAGACAGTCTCTTCAACAAATCGTGTTGGTCCAACTGGCACACAGCATACAGAAGAATGAGAATAGACCCTTTCTTATCTCCTTGTACAAAGCTCAAGTACAAGTGGATCGAAGATCTCCACATTAAAAATGATATACTGAAATTATTAGAAGAGAAAGTAGGGGAAACCTTAGAACACATTGGCACAGGAGAAAATTTCCTGAACAGAACACCAATGGCTTGAGCTCTAAGGTCAAATATTGACAAATGGGACTTAATGAGATTGCAAAGTTTCTGCAAGGCTAAGGACGCTGTCAAGGAAACAAAATGGCAGCTAACAGACTGGGAAAAGCTCTTTACTAACCCCATATTAGATAGAGAACTAATATCCAAGGTACACAAAGAACTCCAAAAGCTAGACACCAGAGAATCAAACAACCTTATTAAAAATGGGGTACAGAGATAAACAAAAAGTTCTCAATTGAGGAATAATGAATGTCTGAGAAGCATCTAAGGAAATGCTTGACATCATTAGCCATTAGGGAAATGCAAATCAAAACAACCCTGAGATTCCACCTCACACCAGACAGAATGGCTAAAATCAAAAATTCAGATGACAGCAGATCCTGGCTAGGATGCGGAGAAAGAGGAACACTTCTCCACTTATGGTGGGGTTGTAAACTGGTACAACTCTGGAAATCAGTCTGGTGATTCTTCAGAAAATTGGACATAGTACTACCTGAAGACCCCGTTATTCCACTTCCTGGCATGTACCCCAGAGAAGCTCCAACATACAATAAAGACACATGCACCACAATGTTCTTAGCAGCCCTCTTTATAATAGTCAGAAGATGGATAAAACCCAGATGTTCTTCAGTAAATGAATGGATACATAAATTGTTGAGTATTTACACAATGGAGTACTATTCAGCTATCATAAACAATGACTTTATAAAATTCTTAAGAAAATGGATGCATCTAGGGAATATCATCCTCAGTGAGATAACCTAGTCACAAAAGAACAGACATAATATGCAGTCACTGATAATTGGATACTAAACCCAGACAGCCGAGAAACAACTCACAGACTCTATGAAGTTCAAGAAAAAAAAACATTATGCTTAATCTTTACACACCAAGAAACTTTGACTAATTCTAGGTTACATTTTGTTTTACATGTACAACTCACAGACTTTATGAAGTTCAAGAAAGAAAAAAGAAAAAAAAAAAAAACATTATGCTTAATCTTTACACACCAAGAATCTTTGACTAATTCTAGGTTACATTTTGTTTTACATGTACTTGATGCTCATTGTAACTAGTAAGATCTTAATGCACAATATCAAACCTTTAAAAAAGCCAATTAGTAACAAAATGTATTTGTATACTTTTAAGCAAATATACTTAAAATCTGTACATTTATCTTTGTTTTTTAAAATAAAGTTGTTCAATTAAAAAAAAAAAGAAATGAGTTGATACATGAGAGAAACATAAGTAATTTACTTGACAACAAAATAAATGACAAAAAGAAAGACATTAATATTTAAAAAGAAGATAAAACTTCCATGAAGTTAGCATCCATAAAGTTGCACAAAATAGTGACTGAATATCATATGAAATAAAATTCTAATTGTGGGGTGATGGCTGATATTCTTTTTATATGATAGTACATTATATTTCACAAGCAAAGAAACTTGAGGCATAAGAATGAAAGTCCATCAGCTAACTCTGTTGTTAGAGATAAGATATTCCTAGAATATATTAAGGGCTTGATCTCAGATATTAACTTTTTGGATTGCTGTTTGTATTCCCTGCTCTCTTAAAAGTGGTGTCCCAATGAGGAGTGGATTACACATTCATGTGGTGTCTGGTGAACTTTATTATTCAGATAAGGCCTGTGATTGGGCAGTGGAAGGAAACACATAGTTCAAAGGATTATAGAATGGAATGAAGGAGGAGGAACAGAAGAGGAACAGAGGACAGAGAAAGAAGATGGAGGAAGAAGAAGATGAAGATGGATTAGACTCACATGGCCTGGAAAAGCCACAAGTATCTAGGGATTTCATAGATGGGCAATAGAGTAGTATACTGACCCAATATAAAGAAGCAGCTTGTAATTATAATATTATTGCATCATTGAGTTAGGTGTTCTTGGCATGGATATTTTGGGGTTGGAAATTTGCCATTATAAATTTGAGGTGTATTAAAAAAAAAGAAAGAAAATGCCAGAATCTTAGAAACTTTGTGTTCTTTAAACACTCATTTATAAACACAAACAACTTTTTAACAAAACATAACAATACTATACAGTATAGTTTATGGGCAGTTTCCATAAAAATCACCAATGGGCTAAATTGCTAATCTACTTAATTTGATGGTTCTTTTATCTCCATTGTGTAGACAAGCCCAGAGTTCAACTAATTTACCTGTTATCATTTGGTGACTCATCTCAGAAAGCCTCACCTGTACTTCCAGATTTCAAAGAGCAAACTCTAAACAGAAGGAGTTTGCTTGGCCCTTTATGGAGATAAATAACTGTCAATCACAGAATGAGTTTCACCAAATTTTTAAAGCTCATGAGGAAAAGATATGCTTTCTGAGGGACTCTCTTGTAGACTTGTGAGAAAGGGAGTTGAGTGAGAGACACAGTGTCTCTGTAGTAATGAGTCTTCTCTTAACAGACCTGTGTACCAAATTTTTGTTCACAGTTCAGGAAAACCACATACAAATGGAAAAAAAAAACTTTGATTCAGTAGCTCATTATTCATGTTAGAAATTGAGACTTAGACAAATAAAGGTCTGCATTACCAGTTCATCTTCATCATCTATCTTCAAAAGTGATAATCTAGAATTCTGGCAGGTCTGGTTACATCCACTCCATTTCATATTGTCTTTTATGAAATAATAACATTTTATACCATAGCAGAACCAGTGTGTTTCAACTCCTTTTTCTACAACAGAGAAGGTAAGTGCTTTAACTTATCAGAACAATGTATTTATTAAGCCTGTGTAGAAAACAAAGGGGGAAATCTCACTTGTCTCAAAAATTGAGATTCTAAAATTCCCAGAGATCCCTTCACACCCATGATCTACTCAACTTTTTTAATAACAGTAGAAACACACACACACAAAAAATGGTTTGTGCCAATTGTGGATTAATCAGTAGAGAAAATGTAGCACATGCACTCAAAAGAATACTATTTATCTTTTAAAAGGGAAATGAATCAGCACACCATGATGACTTATGCCTATAACCTGAACACTCCAAATAGAGAGTAGAATCATTACCAGTTAATGCCAGCCTAGGATATGTGGGAAATTCCAATCCAGCTATGGGTATACCATGAGTTTCAAGTAACCCTGGGCTGAAGAATGACATAATGTCTCACACTAGAACCCAAAAGAGAGATGTTGATGTATGTGATGACCATGGATGAACTTGAGGATGGTGTGTGAGTGAAACACACTGGGTATAGGGCCATACTTTAAGATTTCATGAAGAAAAAGTTTCTAAAATGGCCCAACTCAATGAAGAAGAGGCTTGTATGATACCATGGGCTGGAGAAGAGGCAATGAGAACTTGCTACTCAAGGAAGCTAAGTTGAATGCATAGTTATAGAGTAATGAATTATTCACACATGGGTCCACACACTACTGTGAATGTAGCATTGTGCAATGGTCTGTGTTATATGCTCTTGCCTTAAGAGAAATAATGGACATATAAAAGAGAATTTGTTGTTTATAGTCTGTTCTTCTGATTATGTTTATGCCTTCAATGGTATGCCCACATGTACAAAATGCTCAAGTTGAAAACATTAAAATGTGTGAAATTGTGTAACAAAAACACTTCAATATGAATGTTTTGTTTAGTGAAGTTCTGGAAATGGCCATGTTTTAATAAAAATATGTTTCTCCAACCTTCATTTTTCTATAAAGAGGTTTGATTTTGTAGCTCAGGCTGTCCTGAAATATTCTGGTAGGTCCACATTGTCCTGAAAGTTGTAATCCCTGTCTCAACCTCATAATCTTAGGGATTATGTCATTATGCTACATTTGCAGATAAGGAATTTTTTTAAAGTAATGGCACAAAATATTTCTATGGGACTATAGTAATTCAAATGTGTTTTTTGAAACATTGTTTTTCTGTCACAGATTTTATTAGGCAGCAGTTTTAAATACATCTGTCTTTACACAGTGAGAATTAATACATCCTACCATCACAGTGTGGTAAGATTGTATACAGGAGTTCCTTGAAAACTTTAAATCCTGAAGAAAAAAAAAACATTTAGGAATGAGTGATAAACTGTTTCAGTTAATGATGACCAGTCCTGATGAAGTGTCAGAAATTTCCTTGTGACATTTCATCTTTTCATCTTTCTAATTAATTCACTCTGTCACTGACAGAGCTGCAATGTGGGCACACCATGGTAAAGTTTCTATGTCAGTGCTAGGGAAGGTCTTTTTCTTACAAATAGGTCAACACTCTCAAATCAAGTCAGATAGAAAACAAGTACAAACATATGTGCACACACACACACAAACACAGGGGGGGAGGGAGGGAAGGAGGGAGGGAGAGAGGGTAGAAGGGAAGAAGGATGGGAGGGAGGGAGGGCAAAATTAGTTTTTTAACTACATTCATATAAACATGCTAAGTTCATTTTAACATAAATAGTTGATAAATACAATCTTACTAAAAAGTTTCATGCTCTGTCAGCAACAGAATTTAATATTCAATTTTCTCTGTAGACCAAAACAATAAAAATGCTCGGGGTTACTGATTTATAATTCTATCCGCGGGGAGCAGTAGGAGTGCCAAACAGACACTGACTTATAAGACTCTCTTAATCTAAACATGGATTTTGGGATTTCAGTGTCCATACACGAAATAAGCAACACCCAAATGATTTACCCAAAGATCAATAACATCGTAAGCTACTGATTAGACTTCAAAGCTTCCAGAGAAGAAATAATAAATACTAATGTAGTTCCCTGTTCACATTACTCCTGCTACATACCTGCGTTTTTATTGGAATTTACAACAGCATTGGTTTCTCTATACCATTTGTTCTGTTCTCTAAGGAGAGATTCCAAAATCTCACCACCTAGGCTACAGTCTGTCGTCTTATTTCTCATGGTTTCTTCCTTTAAGTCGATGTCACCTTTCATGGCACTGCAGTTGTGGTGGTGATTTAGAGTTTCTTGAAGTTCAAGTTTTTCTTGACTGTACTGAAACACTAAATTAATCACAAAATATTATCAGAAAGCCTTGTAGGAGTACATATTAAAATTTAAGAATAAAGAAAATTCTTCATGTAGATAGCCAACACATATTATTTTTATTGGTACTTTAACATCTTTAAATTAGCACTTCAGCTTATTATAGAACCAGATTCATCAATATTTTCTTTGAGGTAAGTTGAGTGTAAAATAAATAATACATCTGAATAAATTCATGGTGGACGTAATTTCCAATATCTTCATTTTTGAAGCACAAATTTACAAATAATAACCTAAGTAAAATATTCAGTGAATACTTTACACACCATGAAAACATAAAGAAAAAGAATTTTAAAAGGCATTATTCTTATTGAAGCATATGGATTGCAATTTATTTTCATACATAGCTATGTTTTAACACAGCCTGGAAGTGATTTCCTTCTAACTGTGAAGGAATCCAATAAAGTTTAACCAATAATGATTCTGTTCAGATGAAGTCTTTTTACTTAAGCATGACCTCAATATACATAGACAAAATAACAAAAAATGTCATAAACTCTTTGCATAGCTATTTATGTAACATTAACAAGAACCTTAGATCAGAAAGCAAACTATCACCAAATACGCAGAAGAAACATCGCCAAAATGAGACAAAACAGGGCAAGTCCAGCAACCCCAGAGTTAACACAGTAGGTATAAAAAAGAACAAACAATGCAGAATGTCAGACAAAAATATTAATATCCAGAGGTTCTGGATCATCCCATGATTACAAACAGGAAAAGGGGCAGAGTGTATTACTGCATAGTTCATGTTGAAAGGTATTTCTTAGGTAGAATGTCAAACAAGATGTATCTCAATTACTTACAGTTTGTCACCAACACTGCAACAGTTACCAGCAGAAGGGAACAGAGGATCCCAAAAGCTACCACAATGAGGTTCCAGGGGGCAGAACACTCTTAAATCAACAAAAGAAGGCAAGACAATCATCACAATGAAAAGATCACATGTTAGTACTAACTACAAATTTGTGTACCATGGAAACAAGGGATAATTTTGGCAAAGTCCATGATACAAACAGACTGAAATATGCTCTCAAAATTGTAGGTTTCTACCTAAAATACACTCACTGTTGTTATCCTATGTATGTGAAGACTGAGAACATTTTGAACTTATTTCACCTATGGCCTTGTATTGTAAATTTTCCTGACTCATTCTAGAAGAAACCTCATGCACCCTCACACATTAATTACTACAGGAAGAAAGTGCACCCTACAGAAGACACTGGAAGCATAGATGCAATCTAAGTACAAAATACCAAATTGGAGCAGGCAGTCCACCAAGAAAGATAACTGAGGATGGAGAAGAAGAATGTGGTAAGGATGCTTTTGAGAACTGGTAGGAAACCACAGCTACTCTCGAATTGATCCATAGATATCCCCTTCCTTGTAAGGGCATATAAGGCAACTATCCCTTTATCCTTTTAAGGTAGTTTTTGCTCTATATAATACAGAACATTTTGATGTGTCTAAAACACTTGGAATCTAAAACTCTTGTCTCTGATTACCACTATGTCAAAAAAAAATATTTTACCTGGGTGAACAGATGTGATGTGTGCAGAGTAAAAATGAGAATAAAAGTGATATTTATTTATGTTTTCATTAACAAACAAAATTATTCATTAATGTTTTAGGAACTCACACTGAAGTTTACTCATTACCACCCCCACTCACCTCCCATCTCCTCTTTCTTCATCTGCAACTTTATTCTTAGAGAAGACTTTCTATTCTGATGGACAGCTATCCTTGCCTTGTTATATTAGATATTGGGGATATTTATGATAATTAAAAATTTCTTCAAAAATCAAAATATTGTTTCTAATGCACAAGCTTCATGTACTTAGAATTTTATTTCTCTAGAACATTTGGTGTTATTTCAGACTCTAGCTTGTTTTAAAGGATTCATGACTAGTCTAAAAAATAACCCCCCCCCCAATGGTTTCTCACCTCTTCTTTTTTCTCAAATGTTTTTTCATATAGAGTCCCATTGTTTCACCTTGCCCAACTCATCATTTCTTTTGTAAATAACAATTAAAATGTAAATTTAATGATACACACACACAAACACACACACACATATGTAAACTGATTGCTTTTTTAAACTTAGTTTTGAACAATGTTTTACAGGAATACCCTTAAGCTAATACTGTTTTTTTCCCTTCCCCTCTTTATAACCAAGGCCAAATGAAATAGTTTTTCATAGAAGCTATTAGAATATTCCTAATTTCTAAAGTTTAAAATGTGTTTTAAAAATATTTCAGTGATCATAGACACTTAAAACACTTACCTCTATGACCAGTTTCTTTGGGCCCTTGAGTCTCCTCAGGTCTCACTTGGTTCTGCAACCCCGAGGACTTATGAAACTTCACAGTTGAATAAGTGACTTCCTGCTCACTCATCTTGCGATTATGTAGAGTATGTTTTCTATTAAATTATGTCCTTAAGTGATTTCTAAAGAAACAGTTAAAAATGTCTACCATTAGGAAGATATCTATAGTTCCCAAAGGTTAAGGCCTGGTGAAAAAGAGATCTGAGCAGCAAGGGAGCAGAGAGATCTCTGCCAAGTGCGCACGCAAAGAGCGCCCCTGCCCTGCCTGATCCAGGGACCATGAACCCAGCATTGGGACCTCTGTTCCCACCAGCAGCTTTGGGACACAGAACAGGGCTCTGCCCATCTGCCACCTGGAACAGCGGAGATCCAGGGACACAGACCAGGTACAAGGGAAAGGCAAGAACATATCACTGACAACAAGATGGCAAGAGGAAAGGAAAACATAGAGCATATCCCAAGGAAACCAAGACAGTCTGGCAACACCAGTAATCAGTTCTCCCATCACAGCAGACATTGGAATGCCAAAAATTACAGAAAACGAATATGAAGACCTAAAATCATACCTCAAGACAATGATAGAGAGCCATAAACAAGAACGGGAGGAAAAGCAAAAAGAATCAGAAGCTTTTAAAGAGGAAACAAGAAAATCACTCAAAGAACTCAAAGAACTAGAAGAAAACAGAACCAAAGAGATGAAGGAATGGAAGAGGGAATTTAAAACGGAAATTGACACAATAAAGAAACACTAAAAGAGATAACCCTAGAGGTAGAACACCTAAAAAAGAAATCAGGAGTCACAGAAGCAAACATTTCCAACAGACTACAAGAGATGGAAGAGAGAATCTCAGAGGCCGAAGAGAACACTGTAAACATAGACAAATCAGCCAGAGAAGATGCAAAAACCAAAAAGCTCCTAACCCAAAATGTCCAGGAGATCCAGCACACAATGAGAAGACCAAACCTAAGGATAATAGGAATAGAAGAGGGAGAAGAATATCAACTAAGAGGCCCAGTAATTATCTTCAACAAAATTGTAGAAGAAAACTTTCCTACCCTTAAGAATGAGATGACCACGAGCATAAAAGAAGCCTTCAGAACTCCAAATAGATTAGACCAGAAAAGAAATTCCTCCCGACACAAAATAGTCAAAACACCAAGTGCCCAAAGCAAAAATGAATACTAAAAGCAGTAAGGGAAAATGGTCAGGTAACATGTAAAGGCAGAACAATCAGAATCACACTCTATTTCTCAACAGAGACTATGAAAGCTAGAAGAGCCTGGACAGACATCATGCACTCCTTAAGAGAGCACAAGTGCCAGCCCAAGCTGCTATACCCAGCAAAACTATCAATCACCATTGATGGAGAGACGAAGATATTTCAAGACAAATCAAAATTTATATATTTTTTGACCAGACACCCAGCAATACAATGAATTATAGGTGGAAAACCAAATACAATGAGGGGAAACACATCCTAGTAAAAACAAGAAAACTCCTAAGCAAAAAAACCAAAAAAAGAAAGAGACACAGACACATCTCAACCTACAAAAGCAATAATAGCAGGAAACAGAAACCACTATTCCTTGATATCTATTAACATAAATGGACTCAACGCCCCAATAAAGATACATAGGCTATCAGACTGGATACATAAATAAAATCCTGCATTTTGCTGCTTACAGGAAACTCATCTCAGAAACAAAGACAGACACTATCTCAGAGTAAAAGGGTGGGAAAATTTTTTCCAAGCAAAGAGCCCCAAGAAGCAAGCTGGAGTGGCTATTCTAATATCGAATAGAGTAAATTTATAACCAAAAGTTTTCAAAAAGGATAAGGAAGGACACTTTTTACTCATTACAGGAAAAATCTGTCAGGGAGAACTCTCAATCCTTAACATATATACTCCAAATACAAAGGCACCCACATTCATAAAAGAAACCCTACTAAAGCTCAAAATATACATTTTACTCCACACAATAATAGTGGGATACTTTAATACCACACTCTCACCAATGGACAAATCATGGAAACAGAAACTGAACAAGGACACTGTAAAACTAGCAGAGACTATGAACCAACTGGAATTACTAGATATCTACAGAACATATCATCGTAAAGTAAAACAATACACCTTCTTCTCAGCACCGCATGGCACCTTCTCCAAAACTGACCACATAATTGGACACAAAATGAGCCTCAATCAATATAAGAAGATTGAAATACTCCCATGTATCCTCTCAGATCACCATGGTTTAAGTTTTTTCTTTAACAACAACAAAGACAACAAAAAGCCCACATACACATGGAAACTAAAAAACACTCTGTTAAATGATAGTAGAGTCAAAGAAGAAATAAAGAAATAAATTAAGGATTTTCTAGAATTCAATGAAAATGAAAACACAATATACCCAAACCTATCAGATGCAATTAAAGCAGTACTGAGCAGAAACTCATATCCCTGAGCACTTCCAAAAAGAAACTAAAGAAAGCATACATCAGCACCTTGACAGCCCAGCTAACAGCTATAGAACAAAAGAAAGCAGATATACCCAAGAGGAGCAGACGGCAAGAAATAATCAAACTTAGGGCAGATAGACCAAATAGAAACAAGAAAAAAAAAAAATCAAAAGAATCAACAAAACCAAGAGCTGGTTCTTTGAGAAAATCAACAAGATTGATAAACCCCTAGCCAGACTAACTAGAGGGCAAAGTGAGAGTATACAAATTAACAAAATCAGAAAGGAAAGTGGAGACATAACAACTGAAACTGAGGAAATTCAAGAAATCATCAGATCCTACTACAAAAGCCTATTCTCCACAAAGTTTGAATATCTGGAGAAAATTGATGAATTCCTAGAAAGATACAAGAACCTAAATTTAAACCAGGACCAGGTAAACCAAGCAAATAATCCCATAAAACCTAAAGAAATAGAAGTTCTCAAAAGACTCCCAACCAAAAAAGCCCAGGTCCAGATGGGTTCAGTGCAGAATTTTATCAAACATTTATTGTGGACATAACACAAATACTCTCCAAACTATTCCAAAAGATAGAATCAGATGGAATACTACCTAACTCATTTTTTGAGGCTATAATAACCCTCGTTCCTAAACTACACAAAGATCCTACAAGGAAAGAGAACTTAAGGCCAATCTCACTTATGAACTTTGATGTAAAAATACTCAACAAAATCCTTGCAAACTGAATCCAATAACACATCAAAATGATCATTCTCCATGACCAAGTAGCCTTCATCCCTGGGATGCAGAAATGGTTTAATATATGGAAATCCATCAATGTAATACACCATATAAACAAACTGAAAGTACGAAATCACATGGTCATCTCACAAGATGCTGAGAAAACATTTGACAAATTTCAACATCCCCTCATGTTAAAAGTCCTGGAAAGAACAGGAATCCAAGGTCCATACCTAAACATAATAAAAGCAATATACAGCAAAACAAAAGCCAACATCAATCATAACAGTGAGAAACTTGAAGCAATTCCACTAAAATCAGGGACTCCACAAGGCTGCCCACTCTCCCCCTACCTATTCAACATAATACTAGAAGTCCTGGCTGGAGAAATTAGAATGCAAAAGGAGATCAAGAAGATACAAATCGGAAAGGAAGAGGTAAAAACATCACTCTTTTCAGATGACATGATAGTGTTCTTAAGTGACCCCAAAAATTCCACCAAAGAACTTCTACAGCTGATAAACAAGTTCAGCAAAGTGGCTGGATACAAAATTAACTCAAACAAATCAGTAGCCTTCCTATACTCAAAGGACAAACATGTGGAGCAAGAAATTAGGGAAAAGATACCCTTTACAATAGTTACAAAATCTATGAAATACCTTGGTGTGACTCTAACTAAGCAACTGAAGGACCTGTATGACAAGAACTTTAAACCTCTAAAGAAGGAAATCGAGGAAGATCTCAGAAAATAAAAAGATCTCCCATGCTCATGGATTGGAAGGTTCAACATTTTAAAAATGGCCATTCTACCAAAAGCAATCTACAGATTCAATGCAATCCCCATCTAAATTCCAACCCAGTTATTTATTGAGTTTGAAAGATCAATGTGCAATTTCATCTGGAATAACAAAAGACCTAGAATGGTGAAATCCATCCTCAACAGCAAGAAAACATCTGAGGGAATCACTTTCCCTAACCCCAAGCTATATTGCAAACCAATTGTGATAAAAGCTGCATGGTACTGGTTCAGAAAGAGGCATGTGGATCAATGGAATAGAATAGAAGATCCTGAAATGAGCCCTCACGAATATGGTCCCCTGATTTTTGACAAAGGACCTGTAAACATTCAATGGAAATAGAACAGCCTATTCAACAAATGGTGTTGGTCCAACTGGCACTCAGCATGCAAAAGAATGAAAATAGACCCTTTCTTATCTCCTTGTACAAAGCTCAAGTGTAAGTGGATCAAAGATCTCCACATTAAACCAGATACACTGAAACTATTAGATGAGAAAGTAGGGAAAACCTTAGAACACATTGCCACAGGAGAAAATTTCATGAACAAAACACCTATGGCTCAAGCTCTAAAATCAAAGATTAACAAATTGTACTTAATGAGATTACAAAGTTTCTTTAAGGCTAAGGACATTGTCAAGAAAACAAAATGGCAGCCAACAGACTGGTAAAATACCTTTACCAACTCCACATCAGATAGAGGCCTAATATCCAAGGTATACAAAGAACTCAAAAAGCTTGACACCAGAGAATAAAATAACCCTATTAAAAATGGGGTACAGAGCTAAACAAAATGTTCTCATTTGATTAATATCAAATGTCTGAGAAACATCTAAGAAAGTGCTCAACATCTTTAGCCATCAGGGAAATGCAAAAGAACCCTGAGATTCCACCTCACACTAGTCAGATTGGCCAAGATCCAAAACTCAGATAACAGCAGATGTTGGTGAGGTTGTGGAGAAAGAGGAATACTTCTTCACTATTGGTGGGGTTGTAAACTAATACAACCACTCTGGAAATCAGTCTGGCGATACCTCAGAAAATTACACGTACTACTACCTGAAGACCCAGCTATTCCACTTTTGGGCATATACCCCAGAACACTCCAATATACAACACAGATACATGCACCAAAATGTTCATAGCAGCTCTATTTATAAGAGCCAGAAGATGGAAAGAACCCAGATGTCCCTCAGTAGATGAATGGATACAAAAATTGTGGTACATTTACAGAATGGAGTACTACTCAGCTATCAGAAACAATGACTTAACCAAATTCTTAAGAAAATGGTTGCATCTAGAGGATATCATCCTGAGTGAGATAACCCAGTCACAAAAGAACAGAAATAATATGCAGTCACTAATATTAGGATGCTAACCCCAGAGGCTCGTACTGCCCCAGAAACAACTCACAGACTCTTTGAATTTCAAGAAAAAAAGAAAACAAAAAAAACAGTCATGCTCAATCCTTGAAAAAAAAGAAAAGAAAAAAAAAAAAAAAAAAACAAGCACTGACACAACTGTATTTGTGTACATTTATGCAAAAATGTTTAAAATTTTTTTCTTTTATCTTTGTTTTTTAAAATAAAGTTTTTTAAAAAAGGAAGATATTTATATCTGATGATACAGAGGTTTGGGTATTGGTGGGATTTTACTGACTCACTTAATGATCCAAACACCATTTTATGGACTGAGCCCGATTTGTTTTACCGAAACAAAAAAGAAACTTCTGCAGATTTTTACTAAAGTCCTTATATTTCTAATTATTACAACAATTATTTTGCAGAAATATGAAAAAATGACTGATAAGTTAATATGATATTGACAATCTGCATATTATCAATATAAAGTTAAGTAAAATTGGAACAGATGAAAATCATTAAAAACTTGTAAACAATCTTATTCACTAACAAATAGTTAAGACATGAGGGATACATAAAAGTGTTGTTTTAAAATGATTTACAAATTTTGATAAATACATGAATATTAAATGTTCTTTCACTTTTTATTTAGATGTGATTCCGAGTTTCCTAGAGACTACCTGCAAAGGAATATATGAAAGCTAATACACCAGATGATCCAAGACACATACTTACCTTTTGGGTTAAAGGCTTAATCGGCTGAGATCTCCAAACTTTCCACATAGCCATAGTCTACACATTTTTCTCCTTTCTTTGAATAGGTTCAACTAGAAAAGGTCCTCCTGAATGGAATAATCCTTACCCAGAAAGAGAATACTGAATATTCTTTCTTATATGTGGTTCCTGTCTCAAAGTCTTCAGAAATGATTTGTAAACTTTTCTAACTGCAACTACTAGGAAAGTAGAAAGGGGACTATGCTGCGTGGGGTGTATTAGCAAGACATAGAGGAGACAGTATGAAGTTTTAACCTCAAATAATCCCATGTACATAATCACATCACAGATAATATACTCGTACATGGTATTGCAAGAAAAGTTTATATAAAAATAAATGTTGTCACTATGCGTCATACATGTGTTAATGGTCATAAATGACAAAAATCTAATAATAGCTTTCAATGTATTAGTAAATAGTAAGTATTTACTACCTGAGAGGAAAGCCAGAAGAATATAAAAAAAAACATGTTACAACATTCTTCTATAGATTTTTTTTTTATACTTCATAGAGTTTTTGACCTGATTTAACATTTGCCTTTTTTGGACCAAAAAGGAATACTTCCAATCCAGAATTATGTTTTCAAAATTGTTATTTTTTTTATTCTTGCTCTTGGAGTGGTGCTGGCCAAGCCAAGATGTGTGTATCCAGAAGACAACGTTACGATGCGGGTTCTCTCATTCCACCCTAATGTGGATGTTAGAGAAATTACTGTTTCATGCTAAAACATTGTATCTGGCTCCTATTATGACATCTTTAAGATTGATAATATATAAATATTTACGAAGTTAAAAGGTAGTGAAGGCCATAATTTTCTCTACCTTAATTTCCTAGCACACAACACATGTCGCAGCATACTATGAAAGAAAACAACCAGTGCAGAATAACAGTTTTCAATTGCTGCCAGACTTAACCTGATCTAAAACAACCAACAGGGATTCCCCCTCAATATCACTGTCATGTCACATCATCTGAAATTCTTTAGATTATATTTGATCATGTGGTAGAAAACCAATAAAAACAGGTATTGTTACCTGTGTCTCTGCCATGAAGTGATTCTGGTGTATAGAAGTGCTCTCCCAGCTGGGGAGGACAAATTGACTTTCCTCTTCTGTATCCTCTAAGAGGCTTCAAGGAGAAAGGCGGAACTAAATTCTCTCACAGTGATAATAAACCTCATGATTTTCTGCCCCTCCTCTTGGCCAAATCGAGAAGAGGAAATTGCTTAATGTAACCAGATACTGAGAGTAAAGGAGAGAAGCCATATATTGTGTCAGAATCTGCACAACAAACATCCATATTGGATATTTGAGGACAGATACGATGAATACTCCTTCAAATAGGGCAAACGTAGTATCTTTAAACCAGGTTGAAGAAGAACTGAAGCTGCTCTGTTCCTCATTTTAAAATAGACTACCGGAAATTTTCCCTTATGTTACTATTTTTTAAACTTACTCATTGGTTTTGAATTATGCTAATTTCAGCCAAATGTGTATTAGGAATGCCTTAAAGCAATCATATTTCCACTGGTAAACTCTTCCTTTACATTCTTATGGCCTTTTGGTTAATTTCATTTTTATTAGTCATTTTATTTATTTATATTTTCAAATGTTATTCCCCTTTCTTGTTTTACCTTCACCAAACCCTATCCCATTCACTTTTCACCCACCCAACCACCCACTACTATCTCACTATGCTAATATTCCCTTATTTTGTGGCATCAAGTCACCACAGGACCAAGGATCTCCTCTTCTTCTGATGCCAGATAAGGCATTCCTCTGCTATATATAAAGCTGGAGCCATGGGTTTCTTCATGTGGATTCTTCAGTGGATGGTTTAGACCTAGGAAACTCTGGGGGTTCTCATTAGTTAATAATGTTATTCATCATAAGGGGTTGCAAATCCTTTCAGCTTCTTCAGTCTTTCCATCAACTCCTCCATTAGTGTCCTCTGTCTAGTCCAATGGTTGGCTGTGATCATTTAGCATCTGGATTTGTCTGGCTCTGGCAGAGCCTCTTAGGGGACAGCCATATCAGGCTCCTGTAAGCAAGCACTTCTTGGCATCAGTAGAAGTGTCTGGGCTTGGTGTCTACATATGAATGGATTCCTAGGTGGGGCAGGTCTAGATGGCTTTTCCTTCACTCTCTGCTCCACTCTTTGTCCCTGCATATTCTGTACATGGGAGCAATTCTGTGTTAAAAAGTTTGAGATGGGTGGGTGGCCCATCAATTAACCTGTGGCCATACCGAATGGCTGAGTATTGTCTCTATAGTTTCTCTCTTCTCTTTGTAGACTATTTTAGCTAATGGCAATCCTGTTGGATTCTAGTGTCATTCTACACAGAGTGGTTTACTGTAGATGTTTTCATGGTGCTGTGATATCGAATCTAAGAGAATGGGCATGTTCAGAAAATTTTTTCCACTGAGCTAAGGACTCAGGCATTGGTTTGGTTTTTGTTCTGTTATTTTATTTCAATTTGTCTGTGGTTACTGTTGTTGTTTGAGATAGTTATTATAGCTTACTATGTGGCAAAGGCTGACCTCACTGAGTGGCATAAGACCTTATTATGTGGCATAGAGACCTCTGGCCTCATTCTTTTCTCTTAGAATTAAAACTGTATGCCAGTACATCAATGTACTCCTTTTTACTTATAGTAATTTTTCTAACAAATAATAACATCCCTTAATTTTATATATTTAGATCTAAAGATATTTAAAGCCATATATATTTATTGATCACATATATACACCATAATTAATTAAATAATCTTCGACTGCTTAACATTCTAGTCATTTTGTTGTATTTTGGTATTGTTAGTTTAAAAATACATGGAATATAGTTTAGATCATACTCAGAAAGACATTTTATGCATAAAGTCATGGGATTCAAGAAGATATATAATTAAGAAACTCTGACATAGATAATTACATGATAGCTAATTAGCTTACAGTCTATAACTTGGCATGAAAATATCTACAATTATATTTCTAAAGGTGAAATGAGGAGATTTTTTTTCTTAAATGAATTTTACCCATGAATTTATGATAAGGATTCCTGGAAAGAAACTGTTTCAGCAAAGACTCATTTAAATAACAGATAATCAGGGACATTATAATAATGTGATTCTAGAGACAATTATTTTACCAGAGATTTGGTGTAGCCCTCTAAGTTAACCTGTGTCAGAACTAATATCCAGCATGAAATAGATTAAAATCTTCATGAAATCTATAAACATAGCAGAACACTAATTTCTAACAACCTGAAAGCTAAGAATGTCTTCTGATGACCTATAGAAAAACTTTGTCCATCTTGCTGTAACCACTTCTGTGATGTACCAACTAATGTATGGTGAAGTTGCCTTACTTTTTAATTTTCTAGGTTCTTTAAAACTACAAATTTTCATGAGACTGTTCTATGTTGAAACATAGACACATGGTTAATCACCATGTTTCCAGAAAATACTATATTTTATTCTTTTAAAGGTGAAAGGCTTTTTTGTATGAATAGGCTCCCATAAAGTTTTTGCTGTGGATATTTCAAGTGAGACTGCACATTCTAGTCAGAGTGCATATGCAGAGTACTTTAGTCTCTTCACTTGAATTGAGGGTACAGTTCAGGGTAGTGTCGTGCTTGGCATGTAAAAAGACTTGACCTCACACAACACAATAATGATAATAACAAGAATAATACGAATGACAATGATGGTGAAAACAGTGATACTTCTAATAGAATAAAGAGAGGATGTCATATTTGATTCAATTTCCATAGTCTGTTCTCATGGGCTCACCCTTTTCAGAGTATGTTCAAGTCTTTCACTGTTAATAACTGTACTTTTACTTGATTTTAGATCTTCACTGGCTGGCTTGTGATTCATGAAAGCAACTTAAACTGTTCTTCAAACCAAGTCACAGTGGTAAAGGGAGTACTGGGAAATGGTTCAAGAATAAAAAAGGAACTGAAAATGTGCTGACAAGCTTGATGCCTAGTAGTGTGTGTGTGTGTGTGTGTGTGTGTGTGTGTGTGTGTGTGTGTAAGAGAGAGAGAGGAACAGAGAGAGAGAGAAAGAGAGAGAGAGAGAGAGAGAGAGAGAGAGAGAGAGAGAGAGAGAGAGAGAGAAAGAGAAAGTACTTGCTTGCATGCATTCCATGTGATGTACATGGTTAATTAGAGGACAATTTTTGGAGTTATTTCTTTTCTTCTATCAAGTTTCTTCTATCAAGAATTTTTTGGATCAAATTGGAATGTCACCATGCTTGTGTGGACAGTTCTTCTACCCCTTAGGATATTTCAAAAGCTAATTTTTGCTTCTGAGTCACCAATTTAAGTCTGTCATTATCATACACCTGAGATTCCTTTAAACAGTTTACAGACATTGAATAATTTCAAAAGTGTTAGAAAAGTTTCTTGGGTGCTGTGTGGATGCTTCCACAATATCTGTAATACCTCAAGCTACACTCTTTCATCTCTATCCCTGACTCTACCAGAATCTATTTCTAGCCTTTACATACACACACACACACACACACACACACACACACACACACACACACACACACAGGACATGGGAAGTGTGGTGGAGGAGCAGCAGTGTTGAAGAAAGTGATCACAGTGTCCCAGTGCAGTCAGATGGTGGTGATATCTCAGCTTCCAATAGGAAACACTGGTAACAAGTCAACTGACTTACTTAAGGACTATAACTAACACTGGACATATGCCTCAAATACATCATTGATGCATGCACAGAATATGGACACAGTGAGCACTTGGAAGGTCCTGGGTTTTAAGTTTCCACAAAGCATGAATCTGAGAGTCATGTGTGGACACTCTAACAAGGCTATGTTTTTTTTTTTAATGTTAAAAAACTTTATTATACTTTAAATGTCTGGGAATATTCAAAGAAAGATTTTAATTATAATTTATTATAATTACTAACCTAAGCATAATAAACAACAATTATAAGCTATTCTACAGTATCTTTTTGAAGATATTAATTTTTCTGACTGTATATTTTTTGTCACCTTGATACAAGTCAGCATCATTTGAAAAGATGGAACTTCAATTGAGAAAAATCTTTCCATTAGATTGGCTCATAAAGAAGTCTATGTGTGTAACTTTAATTTTTTCACATCCTACTTTTTTATACAACTTTATTTTACAAAACAAAGATAAATGTACAGATTTTAAGCATTTTTGCGTAAAATTATACATTTTTGTCAGTACTTCTTTTTTTAAAGGTTTGATAGTATGATAAAGATCCCACCAGTAACAACTAGCATAAACTACACGTAAAACAAGATGGAACCTGGAAATAGTCAAAGTTTTCTTGGTGTGTAAAGATTTTTTTTATATACAATGAGCAGACAATACATGTAATACAGGGTACAACCAGGAATTTATCAATGTGTTCTTGGTGAGTAAGAATTGAGCATGACTATTTTTTTTTGTTTTGTTTTGTTTTCTTTATTTCTTGGACTTCATAGAGTCTGTGAGTTGTTTCTGGGGCTGTGCGAGCCTCTGGGGTTAGCATCCCACTATCAGTGACTGCATATTATGTCTGTTCTTTTGTGACTGGGTTATCTCACTCAGAATGATATTCTCTAGATGCAGCCGTTTTCTTAAGAATTTGGTTAAGTCATTGTTTCTGGTGGCTGAGTAGTATTCCATTGTGTAAATGTACCACAAATTTTGTATCCATTCATCTTCTGAAGGACATCTGGGTTCCTTCCAGCTTCTGGCTATTATAAATAGAGCTGCTATGAACATTGTGGTGCATATATCTTTGTTGCGTACTAAGGTGTCACTGGGGTATATGCCCAGAAGTGGAATAGTTGGGTCTTCAGGTAGTATTATGTCCAATTTCCTGAGGTATTGCCAGACTGATTTCCAGAGTGGTTGTATTAGCTTGCAATTCCACCAACAGTTGAGTAGTGTTCCTCTTTCTCCACAACCTTGCCAAAAACTGTTGTCATCTGAGTTTTGGATCTTGGCCAATCTGACTCTTGTGAGGTGGAATCTCAGGGTTGTTTTGATTTGCATTTCACTGATGGCTAAGGATGTTGAGCACTTCCTCAGATATTTCCCAGCCATTCAATATTCTGCAACTGAGAAAGTTTTGTATAGCTCTATACATGAAGGCTCATATCTGGATCTTCTATTCTATTTCATTGATCCACATGCCTATTTCTGTACCAGTACCATGCAGTTTTCAGCACAATTGCCTTGTAATATAGCTTGAGGTCAGGGATAGTGATTCCCACAGATGTTTTCTTGTTGTTAAGGATGGATTTCGCTATTCTAGGTCTTTTGTTATTCCGTATGAAATTGCACACTGATCTTTCCCATTCCATGAAGAACTGGGTTGGAATTTAGATGGCGATTTCATTGAATCTGTATATTGCTTTTGGTAGGATGGCTATTTTTAAAATGTTGATCTTTCTAATCCATGAGCAAGAGAGATCTTTCCATTTTCTGAGATCCTCCTTAATTTCCTTCATTAGTGGTTTGAGTTCTGGTCATACAGGTACTTCACTTGCTTAGTTAGAGTCACACCAATGTATTTCATAGATTTTTGTGACAATTGTGAAGGTACCTTTTCCCTAATTTCTTTCTCCACATGTTTGTCCTTTGAGTATAAGAAGGCTACTGATTTGTTTGAGTTAATTTTGTATCCAGCCACTTTGCTGAACTTGTTTATTAGCTGTAGGAGTTCCCTGGTGGAATTTTTGAGGTCACTTAAGTACACTATCATGTCATCTACAAAGAGTGATGTTTTTATCTCTTCCTTTCTGATTTGTATCCCCTTGATCTCCTTTTGCTGTCTAATTGCTCCAGTTAGGACTTCCAGTACTATGTTGAATAGGTAGGGGGAGAGTGGGCAGCCTTGTCAAGTCCCTGATTTTAGTGGGATTTTTTCAAGTTTCCCACCGTTAAGTTTGATGTTGGCTGTTGGTTTGCTGTATATTGCTTTTATTATGTTTAAGTATGGACCTTGGATTCCTGTTCTTTCCAGGACTTTTAACATGAAGGGGTGTTGGATTTTGTCAAATGCTTTCTCAGCATCTAGTGAGATGACCATGTGATTTTGTTCTTTGAGTTTGTTTATATGGTGGATTACGTTGATGGATTTCCTTATATTAAAACATCCCTGCATCCCAGGGATGAAGCTTACTTGGGCATGATGAATGATCACTTTGGTGTGTTCTTGGATTTTGTTTGCAAGGATTTTGTTGAGTATTTTTGCATCAATGTTCATAAGTGAGATTGGTCTGAAGATCTCATCCCTTGTAGGGTCTTTGTTTGGTTTAGGTAGAAGGGTTATTTTGGCCTCAAAAAATGAGTTAGGTAGTATTCCATAAGATTCTATCTTTTGGAATAGTTTGGAGAGTATTGGTGTTATATCTGCAATAAATGTCTTGTAAAATTCTGCACTGAACCCGTCTGGACCTGGGCTTTTTTTGGGTGGGAGGCTTTTGATGACTTCTTCTATTTCTTTAGATGTTATAGGGTTATTTAGATTGTTTACTTGGTCCTGGTTTAACTTTAGGATCTTGTATCTGTCTAGGAATTTGTCCATTTCCTTCAGATTTTCCAATTTTTTGGAGTATAAGTTTTTGTAGTAGGATCTGAGGATTTCTTGAATTTCCTCAGTTTCAGTTCTTATGTCTCCACTTTTCTTTCTGATTTTGTTAATTTGTATACTCTCTCTTTGCCCTCTAGTTAGTCTGGCTAGGGGTTTATCAATCTTGTTGATTTTCTCAAAGAACCTAATCTTGGTTTTTTTGATTTTTTTCTATGGTTCTTTTTGTTTCTATTTGGTCTATTTCTACCCTAATTTTGATTATTTCTTGCCGTGTACTCTTCTTGGGTATATCTGCCTCTTTTTGTTCTAGGGCTTTTAGCTGTGCTATCAGGTTACTGATGTAAGCTCTTTCCAATTTCTTTTGGAAGCACTTAGGGCTATGAGTATTCCTCTCAGTACTGCTTTCATTGCATCCCATAGGTTTGGGTAGGTTGTGTTTTTGTTTTCCTTGAATTCTAGAAAATCCTTACTTTGTTTCTTTATTTCTTCTTTGACCTTGCTATAGTTTAACAGAGTATTGTTTAGTTTCCATGTGTATGTGGGCTTTTTGTTGTTTTTGTTGTTGTTAAAGACCAGCTGTAGACCATGGTGATCTGAGAGGATGCATGGGAGTATTTCTATATTCTTATATTGATTGAGGCTCGTTCTTTGTCCAATTATGAGGTTAATTTTCAAGAAGGCGCCATGGGGTTGTGAGAAGACGGTGCATTCTTTTACTTTAGGATGATATGTTCTGTATATATCTATTAATTCCTGTTGGTTCTTAGTCTCTGCTAGGTTTGCAGTGTCCTTGTTCAGTTTCTGTTTCCATGATCTGTCCATTGGTGAGAGTGGGGTATTAAAGTCTCCCAATATTATTGTTTGGGGTGAAATGTATTTTTTTAAAGCCTTAGTATGGTTTCTTTTATGAATGTGGGTGGTTTTTAATTTGGAGCATATATGTTAAGGATTGAGAGTTTCTCCTGACAGATTTTCCTGGTAATGAGTAAAAAGTGTCCTTCCTTATCTTTTTTGATTACTTTTGGTTAGAAATTTTTTTATTCGATATTGGAATAGCCACTCCATCTTGCTTCTTGGGGCTGTTTGCTTGGAAGTTTTTTTCCCACCCTTTTACTCTGAGATAGTGTCTGTCTTTGTCTCTGAGATGAGAGTCCTGTATGCAGCAAAAGGCTGGATTTTGTTTATATATCCAGTCTAATAGCCTCTGTGTCTTTATTGGGGAGTTGAGTTCATTTATGTTAATAGATATCAAGGAATCGTTGTTTCTGTTTTCTTCCATTATTACTTTTGTGGGTTGAGTTGTGTCTGTCTTTTTCTTGTTTTAGTTTTCTAGTTTAGGAGTTTTCTTGTTTTTACTAGGCTGTATTTCCCCTCATTGTATTGGGTTTTCCACCTATAATTCATTGTAGTGCTGGGTTTGTGGTCAGATATTGTGTAAATTTTGATTTGTCTTGAAATATCTTCATCTCTCCATCTATGGTGATTGATAGTTTTGCTGGGTATAGCAGCTTGGGCTGGCATTTGTGCTCTCTTAGGGTGTGCATGATGTCTGTCCAGGCTCTTCTAGCTTTCATAGTCTCTGTTTTGAAATCAGTTGTGATTTTGATAGCCCTGCCTTTATATGTTACCTGACCTTTTCCTTTACTGTTTTTAGTATTCTTTCTTTGCTTTGGGAAATTCGTGTTTTGACAATTATGTGTCACGAGGTATTTCTTTCTTGGTCCAACCTATTTTGAGTTCTGAAGGCTTCTTTTATGCTCATGGTCATCTCATTCTTGAGGGTAGGGAAATTTTCTTCTACCAGTTTGTTGATGATATTTACTGTGCCTCTTAGTTGATACTCTTCTCCCTCTTCTATTCTTATTATCCTTAGTTTCATTCTTCTCCATGTGTCCTGCCTGGATTTCCTGGACATTTTGGGTTAGGAGCTTTTTGTTTTTTGCATCTTCTCTGGCTGTTTTGTCTATGTTTACAATGTTGTCTTTGGCCCCCGAGATTCTCTCTTCCATCTCTTTTAATCTATTGGAAATGCTTGTTTCTGTGACTCCTTTTTTTTTTTTTTTTTTTTTTTTTTTTTTTTTTTTTTTTTTTTTAGGTGTTCTACATCTAGGGTTATCACTTTTAGTGTTTTCTTTATTGTGTCAATTTCCGTTTTAAATTCCCTCTTCCATTCCTTCATCTCTTTGTTTGTTTTCCTCTAGTTCTTTGAGTGTTTTTCTTGTTTCCTCTTTAAAAGCTTTTGAATCTTTTTGCTTTTTCTCCCGTTCTTGTTTAAGTATCTCTATCAGCATCTTGAAGTATGATTTCAGGTCTGCGTCTTCTTTTTCTGGAGTGTTTGGCATTCCAATGTTTGCTGTTATGGGAGAACTGGGTTCTGGTGTTGCCAGATTGTCTTGTTTTCCTTGGGATATACTCTTTCGCTTTCCTCTTGCCATTTTGTTGTCAGTGATATGTTCTTACCTTTCCCTTGTATCTGGTCTGTGTCCCTGGATCTCCAGTGGTCCAGGTAGGTGGGCCGAGCCCTGTTCTACACCTCAGAGTCGCCGGGTGGGAACAAAATTCCAAAGTTGTTCCTGGTCCCTGGGTCATGCAGGGCAGGGCAGGGTGTGTGCTTTCTGTGCACACTCCGCAGAGATCTCTCTGCTTCCTGGCTGCCTAGATCTCCTACTCACTAGTTTTTCATCCTTAGGAGCTGCCGGTCCAGGTGGCAGATGGGCCGGGCTCTGTTCTGTTCTGTGCCCTGAAGTTACCGCCAGGTGGAAACAGAAGTTCCAAAGTTCTGTTCCTGTTGCCTGGATCAGGCAGGGCAGGGCGGGGGGTGTGCTTTCTGTGCACACTCCGCAGAGATCTCTCTGCTCCCTGACTGCCTAGATCTCCTACTCACCAGTTTTTCAACCTTTAGGAGCTGCCAGTCCGGGTCAACACAGGCTCTTAAGACTCCATATAAGTCCCATAATTCACAAATTCCTTGACCACAAAAAAAAAAAAAAAAGTAGAGCCATTTCTATGCAAAGTTACTGTGAAAGTTTTATAAGATACACAAATAGCTTTTAATTTTGTTGTATCTTAGACAGAGTTTCACTATTTAGCACTGGCTAACTATAGACACCTGGTAGATTTAAAAATTATGGATATCACCTGAGTCTGTTTCCAAATGCTGGGATTTAAAATATGAATCATCACACCCACATACTTTCCTTATCTGGAAAGTTTATGTTACATTGCCCATGGAACTATTAAAGGTTTTGAGATTTTTTGCATCTTTATCTCTGTTGACAGTGTATCATCCTTACTACAGAGGCTAATAACATACACAGGGCACAATTCTTTTTGTTTTGGCATATAGGTTGCCTCCTCTAATAAGAGCAAGAACTTCAGGGCTGTGTGCTCATTACTATGATAATAGTATTATCAGGAAATGAAGGGCCTATTAGTGTGCTTTATGAAGGTGAAAAATAGTTATTTGGAACTGAACACAGAATGTGTGTTTTTTATTTATTTGTTGGACAGAGATATAGGAATGCTCATAAATGTAAAGCTAAAGAGTAGCAGCTTCCTCTAAGCTCTGTACAACTGAGATTTGAATTGATAGAAGAATGTAAACTGTGAAGGAGATAATTAGCATTGAAATACATAGTCAGTTCTGATAGAATGGAGTTGATTGACATTCCGGTTTTGCTTCTTTGACCAGAATGCAGCATAAAACAAAAAGGACCAAACTCATATGACCATGTAATACAATAGTGAAGAGGAAAATATGAAGCAATTCATGTTTTTTTTTTTTTTTTTGAGTTTTGTCTTCTAATTTAATTTTTGGGAAAAAGCAAACAGCAACAATCAAAAACATACATAAATACACCCACCCCCCCCCACACACACACAGTGAGAGAGAGAGAGAGAGAGAGAGAGAGAGAGAGAGAGAGAGAGAGAGAGAGAGAGAGAGTTACTCCAAGGATTGAGACACCAGCCAGGAGAACCAAGCAAATAAAAGGGTCTTTTACACTGCCTTGTGATTCAATTCAACAGTTGTTAATTTTACAGTATGTGCAAAACAATAAATCCTTATATATGTTGTTATGGGTTACTTAGTGTTACTAGTTTTCATATCTCTAATAGGCCTCTTCAAGTTCCATTTTACCAATATAGTGAGTCACACCTAAGGCTACCCCCATTGATTTTGGGGTCTATCCACTTTCTCAGGCCTTTGTCTTATTCTGGATACAGAACCAAACAAACTTAGGAGAGAATGGATTATTTCATTTCACATGTTACTACTGAATTTTAAAGGAATGTGGAACAAGAATTTAGGTGAAGGATCAAAGCAGAAATCACAGAGGAAATCTTTTCTGACTTGATCCATGGCTAATGTTTAGCTATTTTTCAATACTTTTCTTTCTTTATTCAAGAATTTATTTACTCCTTACTCTCTCTTTCCAGTCCCAGTCTCACATGCTCATATCCCCTTCACATGCTGGGTATTATGGTCTAGGTTGTTCTCTGTGGTTGTTTAGAAGTTGCAATATCTCTGTTCAGGCCCTTCTAGCTTTAGAATCATTGCTCAGAAGTCCATGTAATTCTGATAGGTCTGCTTTTCTAAGTTACATGCCCTTTCCCCTTGCTTCCTTTAATATCCTTTGTATATTTGTTGATTTTCTGTTATGCATGTTATGTATCAGTATGATTATATTTTTGTCCAGTCTAATTGCTGTTCCATAGTCTCATATTTATTTATCTCTTTTAGGTTGGGAATTTTTTTTCTATGATTTTGTTGAAAATGTTTTCTGGGCCTTGGAGCTGAGACTTAACCTTCTTCTATATAGATTATTTTCAAGTTGGTCCTTTCCATTATATTCCAGACTTTCTGGAGTTTTGTGTCAGGAATTTTTTGAAGTTAACTTTTTTTGATTGGTGTACCAAATTCTATTGTATTTTCTACACCTCAGATTCTCTCTTTCATCACCTGTACTGTTGTTGATGCTTGAGTCTGTTGTTAGTCTTCTCATTCCTATGTTTTTCATTTCTAGGATTTACCAAGGTAATGAAATGAGTCTTTTTTTATTGCCCCTGTTCTCTCTGGAAATGTTCCTGGTGAGGCAACCTTCTGATGGGTATTGTTGGGCTGTATGGTTCTGTATTTACAGGGTTTTATGGGACAGGATCTGCAGTTCTGTTCAGGAGCCATAGATCTGATGAAAGTGGGCAGACAGTTGGGTAGAGAAGGGAGGATCTCTGGGTAAAGCAGGCTGCCAGTGCAGCTCAAATAGCTCCAGAGGACTGAACAAGTAGGAAAGATGGATGGGTGAAGGGCTAAATTTTAGCTCTTAAATACGTTTTCAATTAAGATGATTCATTCTATTCATCATGAAATACTCATGAACTTTATTAGTGAGTTCAAGCAAAGAGATATCACAGATTTCTCCAAACTTTGGGCAAAGCTTGTCCATGCATCAGAGACCTGTCTAGTCTGCACAAGGAATCTGCTTTGGCAAGTCAGATTCCAGAGAATATTTCCAAAGCCTTTCAGATTGTCTCTGTTTGTGCAGCAGACTAAGTTATGATAAAAACACTTATTTTTATAGAGTCATGCATTATTAAATGAAACAACAGAGAATTGGAACATTTCATTCTTTACCTCTAATACTTGTTGGCGAGTACATCAGGGAATTTATCCATTCTCTTCTCACAAATACAGCTGTATGAATTACAACAGTTAATATTGTCTAATCTCTTAAGAGAACACATATCCTTCATCCTTTACATTGTATTTCATTATGTTCAAGGCACTGGTGAACAAAAAATAGTAAGGGGCTTGAATATTTACTGAAATGATTCATGATTTTAATACTTCTATTCTTAAATGAAGGCAGAATTCGTAACTATTAACCATAAGCTCACCAATAAGATATTTGCTTCACTCTAAACTCTTTAAAAAGAAATGGTCTTTTTACTAAAGCAATTTATCAGTTGTAAATGTTCTCTTGTGGATTTTTGTGCCACTCTTGTATACTATCATATAGTCCACAAATCATGTTATCTTGACTTTCTTCTTTCCAAATAGAATCGATTTGTTCTTCATTTGTTGCCTGATTGCTCTGGCTAGAACTACCAGTACTAGAGTGAATAGATGGTGGTACAGTGGGCAGCCTTGCCTTGTTTCTGCATTGAGTGGGGATACTCTAGATTTAGTTGATGTTGGCTATTGGCATGCTGTACATTGCTTTTATTATGTTTAAGTATGGACCTTGAATTTTAGTTCTTTACAATACTTTAACATGAAGGGGTGTTGTACTTTGTTAGAGGCTTTTAAAATATCTTATGAGATTAATATGTAGTTTTTTCCTTTGAGTTGTTTATATAGTGGATTATGTTGATGGATTTCTGTATATTAAACTATCACTGAATCCCTGTAATAAAGCCTACTTAATTATAGTGAATAAAAACTTTCATATTTGTCAAAATTTGGAAGTGTCCAAAATTTGGGAACACATATATTCACATGTGAATAAAGAATTATTGTATAGTATCTTTTCAATGCAAATGTGCACTGTAATAAGGAGGAAT
The DNA here is from genome assembly GCF_963924665.1 of Micromys minutus. Lineage (NCBI taxonomy): Eukaryota > Metazoa > Chordata > Mammalia > Rodentia > Muridae > Micromys > Micromys minutus. The sequence continues at coordinate 17,134,299 of NC_137972.1, read as the reverse complement.
AAACACTTACACAAGAAACAACTTTAGTTGGCCAAAACACCATAGTGACAAGAATTAAAGTAAAAGATGGTGAGAAATGTGGAGTCAATCATAAATTTGTGCATAGTGCATATCAGTATGCGCTAGGCCATCCACATTTATAATACAAGAGAGGGTATGTCTGCTTGCCTGCAGCTGATTTCAGACACAGTACAGAAAAAAATTTTTGACAGTAACAACATTTTCATTCTGGCTTGGTGGATTCCATTTCTTTAAAAAAAAATGGTCAAACCTAGGCAAGATATGTTAGAGGATAAATAGAGGTGCTCTCTTACTGAAACTGGTGCTTTTCCAATAAGAGGGAATTATGTTGGGCACTGTAATCCAAATCAAAAGCCCAATATTTATAGAGGTCACTAGCCATAGGTTGGAACTTGGTACAGTCACTCTACTGGGTAGTCAGTGATTAAAATGCATTATTTTTTCTTACAACCTTATTTAAAGACAAGAGATACATGTAGATTTTTAAAAGCCTTTTGGCAATTTTTTAGAGGCTTGATAGCATACATTGAAATCCCACTATTTACAATAAGCATAAAGTACATGTAGAACATAACGTAACATGGAAACAGTCAGGTTTTTCTTGGTGTGTATAGATTAAACATAATGATCTTGAATATCAAAAATTGGCACAAGGATATATTCCTAGCTCTTGGATTATTAATGATTTAAGGTCTAGGTGTACCACACTCTGAGAGGGTGCTATACACTTATTTTTTATTCCTAAGAGGATTTGGCCTTTGCGCTTCTTGATCTTTATATGGCCTGTAAGTTTTTTCTCGGGGTATTCAGAGCTTTCTGGGACTAGTATCCAATTATAAGCTACTGCATATTATGTCTGCTTTTTTATGACTGGGTTACCTAACTCAGGATGATATCTGTAGATGCATCCATTTTTTCTAGGCATTTCATGAAGACATTGTTTCTAATAACTGAGTAGTACTCCATTGTGTAAATATACCACACGTTTAGTATCCATTCATTTACTTAAGGACATCTAGGTTCTTTTCAGCTTCAGGCTATTATAAGTAGGGCTGCTATGAACATTGTGGTGCATGTGTCCTTGATGTATGTTGGAGCATCGCTGGGGTATATGCCCAGAAATTTGATAACTGGGTATTCAGGTAGGACTATGTCCAATTTTCCGAGAAAATTGCAGATTGATTTCCAGAGTGGTTATACCAGCTTACTATCCTACCAACAGTGGAGGAGTGTTCCTCTTTATCCACATTCTTGTCAGCATCTGCTGTCATCTGCATTTTTGATCTTAGTCATTCTGTCTGATGGGAGGTGGAATGTCAGGGTTGTTTTGATTTGCATTTCCCTGATGACAGGGATGCCAAGCACTTCCTTAGATGCTTCTCAGTCATTTGGTTGATGTTTCTTTGTGTTTGTTTGTTTGTTTGTTTATTTCTGTACTCCATTTAATAGGATTGTTTGATTCTCTGGAGTCTAACTTATTTAGTTTTTTTGTATATATTGAATATTAGACCTCTATCAGATGTGGGGTTGGTAAAGATCTATTACCAATCTTTTCACTGTCATTTTGTTTTCTTGACAGTGTCCTTAGACTTACAGAAACTTAGCAATCTCATTAAGTCTCATTTCTCAATCCTTGGTCCTTGAGCACAAGCCATTGGTGTTCTGTTACGAAATTATCCCCTGTGCCTATGAGTTTTAAGGTGTGCTTCATATCTTCTTCTAATAGTTTCACTGTACTTGATTTTATGTGGAGATCTTTGATCCATGTGTACTTGGGCTTTGTACAAGGAGGCAAGAAAGGGTCTATTATCATTCTTCTGGATGCTGAGTGCCAGTAAAACTAACACCATTTTTCCATTGAATGTTTTCAGCTCCTTTGCAAAAATATGATGTAACCATATATGTGAGGGTTTATTTCTGGCTTTTCTATTATGTCCCATTGATTAACCTGCTTATCTCTGTACCAGTACCAAGTACTTTTTAACACAATTGCCTTGTAATATAACTTGAGGTCAGGGATGATTATTCCCACAGAAGTTTTCTTGTTGTTGAGAGTGGATTTTGATATTCCATGTTTTTTGTTATTACAGATGGATTTGTAAATTGCTCTTTCCAGCTTTAGAAAGAATTGCGTTGGAATTTTGATGGGGATTTAATTGAATCTGAAGATTGCTTTTGATAAGATGGCCATTTTTACAATGTTGACCCTTCCAATCCATGAGCATGAGAGATATTTCCAACTTCTGAGATCTTTCTAGAATTCCTAATTCAGAGATTTGAAGTTCTTGTCATACAGGTCCTTTACTTGCTTAGTAAGAGTCACACCAAGGTATTTCATATTGTTTGTGACTATTGTGAAGGGAATTTTTTCTCTAACTTCTTTCTCCACATGTTTGTCCTTTGATTAGGGGAAGGCTACTGATTTGTTTGAGTTAATTTTATATCCAGCCACTTTGCTGAAGTTGTTTATCAGCTGTAAAAGTTCTCTGGTGGAATTTTTGGGGTCACTTAAGTATACTAGCATGTCATTTGAAAATAGTAATATTTGTACTTCTTCTGTTCTGATTTGTATTCCTTTGATTTATTTTTGCTGTCCAATTGCTCAGGACAGAACTTCCAGTACTATGTTGAAGGTAGCACTATAGTGGGCAGCTTTGTCTAGTTCCTGATTTTAGAGAAATTGCTTCAAGTTTCTCACTGTTAAGTTTGATTTTGGCTATTGGTTTGTTATACATTGCTTTTATTATGTTTAGGTATGGATTTAGATTCCTGTTCTTTCCAAGACTTTTAACATGAAGGGGTGTTGAATTTAGTCAAATATTTTCTTAGCACCTAGTGAGATGACCATGTCTTTTTTTTTTTTCTTTCAGTTGGTTTATATGGTGGATTATATTGATAGATTTCTGCATATTAATCCACCCCTCCATACCAGGAATGAAGGCTATTTGATCGTGGTGAATGATCGTTTTGATATTTTATTGAATTTGGTTTGCACAAATTTTATTGAGTATTTTTGCATCAATGTTTATAAGTGACATTGGTCTGAAGTTCTTTTTTCTTGTAGGGTCTTTGTGTGATTTAGAAATGAGGGTTATTTTGGCCTCAAAAATGAGTTGTGTAACATTACATCTGACTCTATTTTGTGGAATAGTTTGGAGACTATTGGTATTAGGTCGTCAATTAATGTCTGAGAGAATTCTGCACTGAACCCACCTAGTCCTAGGGTTTTTTTTGGTTGGGAGGCTTTTGATAACTGCTTCTATTTCTTTAGATGTTATGAGATTATTTAGATGTTTTACTTGGTCCTGGTTTAACTTTGTTATCTGCTTTCTGTCTACTAATTCTTTCATTTACTCCAGATTTTCCTGTTTTGTTGAGTATAGGCTTTTGTAATAGGCTCTGATGATTTCTTGAATTTCCTCAATTTCAGTTGCTATGACTTAACTTTCATTTCTGATTTTGTTGATTTGGATTCTCTCTTTGCCCTCTGGTTAGTCTGGCTAAGGGTTTATGATTCTTGTTAATTTTCTCAAAGAAGCAGCTCTTGGTTTTGTTGATTGTTTGAATGGTTCTTTTTGTTTTTTATTTTATTTCTACTCTCAGTTTGATTATTTCTTGCATTCTGCTCCTCTTGGATGTATCTGCTTCTCTTTGTTTTAGAACTTTCAACTGTGCTGTCAAGTTGCTAGTGTATGCTCTCTCCAGTTTCTTTTTGGAGGCACTCAGAGCTATGAGTTTTCCTCTTAATACTGCTTTTATTGCATCCCATAGGCTGGTGTATGTGGTGCTTTCATTTTCATTAAATTCTAGAAAATCTTTAATTTCTTTCTTTATTTCTTCCTTGACCATGCTATTGTTGTATGGAGCATTGTTAAGCTTTCACGTATATAGGCTTTTTGTTGTTTTTGTTGTTATTAAAGACCAGCCTTTGTCCATGGTGATCTGATAAGATGCATGGGAGTATTTTAATAGTCTTATTTCTATTTAGGCTTGTTTTGTGACCAACTATATGGTCAACTTTGGAGAAGATGCTGTGAGGTGCTAAAAGAAGGTATAATCTTTTGTTTTAGGGTGAAATGTTCTCTCGATGCCTATTAATTACAATTGGTTCAAAAACTCTGCTACTTTCCCTGCATTCTTATTCAGTTTTTGCTTCCATAATCTGTCGATTGATGAGACTGGGGTTTTGATCTATCTCACTATTATTGTGTGTGGTACAATGTATGTTTTGAACTTTAGTAGGTTTTTTTTTTTATGAGTATGGGTGGTCTTATATTCGAAGCATATATGTTAAGAATTCAGAGTTCCTCCTGATAAATTTTCCCTGTAGTAATTAAAAAATGTCCTTCCCTACCATTTTTGATAAGTTTTGCTTGAAAATCTAACTTGATTCAATATTAGAATGGCTACTCCAGCTTTTTTCTTGGGGCTCTTTGCTTGAAAGTTTTTTCCTAGCCTTTTACTCTGAGATATTGTCTGTCTTTGTCTCTGAGATGAGTTTCCTCTATGCAACAAAATGCTGGATTCTGTTTAAGTATCCAGTCTGATAGCCTATGTCTCTTAGTTGGGGATTTGAGTCCATTAATGTTAACAGATTTTAAGGTATAGTGGTTGCTGTTTCCTGCTGAGTGTTCAGCTTTTAGTTGGCAAGCAGTGGGTTCTGGTAGCAGTGACTCAGCTCTGTCTTTGTGGGTTCAGGTGTGGGAGCTCTTGTGATTCTGTTCAGGTAGCTCAGCCCTGTGCCCTCAGGTCCTGAGTACTACTGTCAGGAATATTGCTCTTTCTCTAGGCCAAAATGTACTTTTTTTTCCAGATAGCACAGTGCTTTCTGCTCTCTGAGAACTCCCAGTGTGCTCTCCCTGGGCCTATTGCCAGGCTCCACTCTGGTCCATATGCAAGAAGGTCTGTAATGTTGAACTACAAGCACTGCCTTTCCTCGGCAAACCCCTGCTCTCACTGAAAAGGACCTGTGCCTTACCATGGGCCTGTGTGTCTAGTCTCTGTGCCCAGGCTCTCTGGGCAGATCCTGAGTCACTATGCCAGAGGTCCAGCACCACTGTGGGCCACAGGGTCGTGTATTCCACATGTTCCGCCTAGCCTTCTCTGTGCCTTGGTTACTCACAGCACAGTATCAACAGATCTAAATGCATTCTTAATACTTATAGTAATAGTCTAGACTTGTGCAGCTCTCAACCTCTATCAGAGAATTTTTTTATTCTTTTTTATTAGTGATTTTGTTCATTTATTATTCAAATTATATCTCCCATTTCAGCTTATCCCTCCACTAACCCGCTCTCTCATTACCCCTGCCTCCACTCCCTTTTGTTACTATGAGGGTACTCCACCTACTCAACCTCTTGTGCCTCACAACTCTAAAATCCTCCTAGGCTAGGGAATTGAGGCACCACAAGACCAAGGACCTCTCCTCACACTGATTTCAGTTAAGACCATCCTGTGCTACATTTGTATCTGGAGCAAGGTATACTCTTTGGTTGGTGGTTTAGTCTCTAGGAGCTCTGGGTATTCCAGTTAGTTGAAATTGTTCTGTCTGTGGGGTTATATTCCACTTTGGCTCCCTCATTCATTCCCTCAGATCTTTTGTTGAATTTTCTAGTCTTAGTTTAATGGTTGACTGTGAGAACCTTAATCTATATTCATCAGGTTCTGGTAGAACCTCTCAGAGACAAACCATACAGGGCTCATGTCAGAAAGTGTTTCATGTCAATAACAACAGTGTAGGGGTTTGGTGACTGCAGACAGGATGGTTTTCCAGGTGGTGATGTCCCTGCACAGCCCTTCCTTCAGTTTCTGCTCCATTTTTGTCCCTGTCTTTTCTTTTAAAAAGAAAATTTGTGCATTGAAATTTTTGAGTTGTGTGGGTGGCCCCATTGCTCAACTGGAGAAAATGCTTATGTACTTAAGATGGTATCTACAACTTACAACTCCCCGTTTTTGCTTATTTTGGCTGAAGTCATCTCCTTTGGGTCCTAGGAGACTCTTGTTTTTCTGGAGTCTTGGACATTCTCATTTCAACCCCCAGTTCCTCATACCCCTGTGCTACATATTTCTATCTGATTACCTTACCCTCTGTACTTCTCTCCTGTCCCTTTTAATACCTGATCCTGCCCCTACACTTTTTCTCCTCTACCTCCTTAATTCCCACACAAATCTCTTTTTGTATCTACCTTCTTTGTTTATTCTGTTCCTCCTTCAATGAAGGATGGAAGCATCTATACTTAGGTCTTCCCGCTTCTTTAACTCCATGTGGTTTGTGGGTTGTATCAAGAGCATTTTGAACTTTGGGGCTAATATCCACAATTAATATTGAATAATTTCAGTGAGTATGTACCTTGTGTGTTCTTTGTGTCTGGGTTATCTAATTTAGAGAGATATTTTCTGGTTTCATCCATTTGTCTGTGAATTTCATAAAGTCATTTTTTAGTACCTGTATCGTACTCCATTGCGTAAATGTAACATATTTTCTGTGTCCATTCCTCTGTTGAGGACATCTGCATTGTTTCCTGTTTCTGGCTACTATAAATAATGCTGCTATAAACATAATGGAGCATGTGTCCTTGTTATTTGATGAAGTATGTTGGGGTATATGGTCAGTAGAGGTATAGCTTGTTTTTAGGTAGAATTATTTCCAATTTTATGAGGAATTTTCAGATTTATTTCCAACATGGTTTTACTAGCTTTGGTAACACATAGATAAAATTGGAATACAAAAAAGATTAGTATGACCCCTGTGAATGAGGGGTCTATTTTTATTTTGTATACACAGTCTCACTCCAAAACTTGGTTGACAAAATATCAAGATGAAAAGCAAACCAAATCAAGCAAACAAATTATAAAAGAAGCACACCTTTATTCTGAGCACTCAGGAGACAGTGGCAAATCAATCTGAGTTCCTGTCAGTCTGTTTTACAGAGAGTGTTCCAGAACAGTGAAGGTACCACAGAGAAAAGCTGTTTCAGATCAAGCAAACAAAAACTGCCACACCAGAAAACATAAAAACTCATGAGATCATAAAGACATTAAAATAACACTATCACTGAATATTCCTTAACCTGATCATAGAGAAATTGCCTAAAATGGCATTATCTAGTCAGTGGATAGGTACATGGAACTTAGATTATAAAAAGTTATTGGATCAATACTAAGTGTCCTGAGTTTGATCATTTGGTTACAGCTGTATTATATAAAGTGTTGTCCCAGGAAAATATTGAGGAACATAGGTGCCTCAATTTTGATTGGTTTGTTTAGTTCTCTAACATAGGCTCTTGCTATATTCATTTTTCAGCAATCATGTCTGTGCCTACTAATTGGAAAAATCACATGAGTAAGCCACTAAATTTATCAAACTTCAAGTATTAATAACTTTTCTATAAGGTCTCAACTCATAATAGATGGATTAAAGAAAGTGGATAGGACAACTAATGCCTTGGCTAAAAAGTATTTCATATTTCCTTGAACTATACTTGTAACTACTGTTAGCCAAACTTGATATTATAGTTATTGACAAAGGAAATGTTTATAACAATGAAGAAAAACTTTTACGTGAAACAAAAATCAAAACAAAATGAAAATCAACTAACATGAGAAATTGAGCCTATAACATTCTATCTCTTAATTGTGCTTTCAATTAAGAAAATTTATCTTATCAATAATGGATACTCAAGTTGATTACTAGGGTACCTTGTTTAGCTCTACAGGAGTTTAAGGCAGCAGAAAGAGCAGAATTCTAAGGCTTTGATGGAAAGGGTGTGTATGCACGAGAGGAGATGTTACCTGCCTCCAATAGGAAGGAAGATGACCTCCACTCTGTCAAGTAAGATTCCAGAAAGTGTTCTTAATATTCTTGTAGCTTTTTCTGTTTGCACAGCAGACTATATTTTGTGGTCAAAATATTTGTTTTTTAGTAGTTTCAAATTATTACAGGAAACAAGTAATCAACACATTTCATATTTACCTTTTACTCATTTTGGAGAGTTAATCAGGGAATTTACCCAGTCTTTTTCGACAAATACAGGGATAGGAATTTTTATAGTTATCATCTTCTAGTCTTGATTTAGATGAAAATGCACACTGTCTAGGCTTAAAACCGAATTTTCTTAATTTCAAGTCACTGAAGAACCAAAAGAAGAGTGAGCAACTGGTGAATATTGAACATTTACTGAAATAAATAATCTTAAAATTTCTATTGGCTAAAGTATACAGAACAAAGAACTGTTTATCTCAAGTTTATCAACAAAATGTTTTCTTTTTCCTAAGCTCTTCGACAAAATGGCCTCTTAACAAACCAAAAGTCTAAATTTTGTTTCGCATTCACAAATTTTTGATCTGCAAGTAAATATGCTATTCACTACTTCTAAAGAAATATTTTTACCTGAAATTGTTGTCACATTTATATTTTGTCAAAAACTGTTAGGGCAATAGTGGCACAGAGAACAAATCTTATATGTTTGTGTTTAAAGAGAAAGTGGTGATTTGAAATAAGCCACAGATGAGGGCTTGATAGTAATGATTGGGATTGTTTCCCTTTCTTCCTGTCCACCCCATAGGTAAATGTTTTTTACAGACACTTGGTAAACTTCAGAATTACCTGTTTGCAACACAACTCTGATTTTTGCAAAATTATATGTATTAGGGGCCACAATTACACTTCTGTTTCTAAAGAAGTTAAATAAAAATAATAAATAAATTAAAACACAGAGCAAATTGCCACTAAAACAGAAGGACTTTGAATCCTTATACACCTGGGTTACATAATAAAACAAAAGTAAAATGGTAATCATTTAATACTTAATAATTAAGATCCTAGTGTATAAATCAACAGAAATGTGATTTTGTCTTGGGTGGAGTTGAAATTAACCTCAGATAATAAGGGAAGCACTATAGGTAGTTAAGAATAAAATTTAACCCCTGACCACTTAGCAGAGTGATTGTAGCAAGTTCCAACCTAGAGGCTATGACCTCTTCAATCATGGACTTTTGATTTGGATTACAACAATAAACCTGTTTTCCATTGTGATAAAGGTAACATTTAAAGTAATGTTCTGGGCTTCTCTAAACCTCCATCAGAGAAGCTTCTTGTACAGTTGGTAGAAGTCAGTGAAGAAAGGCAGAAATTGGTCAAATGCTTAGGAGAAGCCTTTTATACTCAGCCCTAAAAGAGATATTTACATCAACTTTTTCCCTCCATTCTCCCAGCAATACTCAGGAAACAACATAAAAGAGAACATAGAAAGAATGTAAGAACCAGAGAAGAGAGAGAACTCTGTATGTTGCAGGCTCTGGACAAGATGATTTCTGTAAAAATGGGCACAAACTTTTACATCTTAATAAATTTCACTTTTCTTAGGTGACAGATGCTACAAAGGAGAGATTCTTTTTACATAGTGTGGCTTTTCTGCTCCAGTGGATGACCAATAAACATGGACCTTAACTACAAAATATGAGTTAGCCAGAAATATGCTAGAGCTGATGCAAAAGAAAGTATTGTGGGGAGTGGGGATGACATGATCATAATTTATCTTATATATGTGAAATACTCAAAAAATAAATATTATTAGTATAAATAATCAGTGAACAGCTTTTTATTAGATTATTAATAAACACAAAACTTAGAGTCTACACAACATAGCACATGGAAATAGAATTTAGGTTTATATATGTGTAAATATATATATATATATATATATATATATATATATATATATATATATATATATATATGTTTATCTATATCAATCTATCTATCTATTTATCTGTATCTATCTATATCTATCTATCTATCTATCTATCTGCATGCATGTATATGTTCTTATATTTTGAGTAACCAATAATTATGTAAGCTAATGACAAGAGAAAATGTCACATAAATGTCTGTCACATCATCTTAAGTCATTGACTTTCTTTTGCCCTGTGCATCTTAGAACACACAGTCCTAAGATTTATGCAGGATTAAGCCACTTTTGTTCAGCTGCTAGACCAGACATCTGCTCTTTGTATCAGTGGCCCAACCTCTGCCGTATGCAATTTGTCCTGACTGATAAGGTACATAGAAAATGAGGGACATCATGTGAAATGAGAGAGAAGCCTTTGTACACAATCTTCTTCATTTTCAGTGTTAGGGTCTGAGGGTTCAGAAACTCACTGTTTAGATGGGCTCTTGTCAATCCATATCCATTCCCCTTTATTCTTATACAACAATTCAATCCAGTTACTGTCTGGAATAAGGTGGACCTGGAGGAACTTCTGTGAAGGAAGCAACACCACTTATGAAATTTTGATCTATTTGATGAAAGAAAAACAAGCAGGATCCAGCATATCTGTGTCATTGTCTGCTGCCCTGTCCTCCCACCACGCAGAACATAAGAATGTTATGCAGTAAAGATTATGGAGATTTTTCTATGAAAATCACCATGGAACTAATTGTTCAAATCATGTAACTCGTCATTTCTCATATCACATTTTGCAGACATGCCCAGAGCTAACTACCTTCCAGGTTGTTGTCTGATGACTCATCTTAGGCAACCTCAATTTCAGGTTCCAAAGAGCAAACTCTAAACAGTGGGGGTCTAGTTGGTAATCTATGGAGAAAAATAACTATGAGTCACTGTTGTACTAAAGGGTTAAACATCATCAGGAAAACACATTCATTCTGAGGGACTCTCTTGTAGACTCCAAAGAAATGGAGGAGACTTAAAGACAGAAGTATCTGTATAAAAACCATGCTTCTCTTAAAATTCCTATGTTCCACAGTTGTGATAACATTGTAAATAAACCACATAATTTTAAAAAAATAGTTTCAGTATATCTTTATTTTGGGTTAAAGACAGTATAACAGAATGAAGGGACAAGTTTCTAATATACCAGTTCATCCTTATCATCTATCCTCAGAATGTATTAACTGTCATTCTGGCAGGTCTGGATACATCCACTCCATGTTTTTCTATCCATGATGAAATAATAACATTGTATACCATAGCAGAACCAGTGTATTTCATCACCTCTACCTACAACAGAGAAGGTAAATGGTTAAACTTATTATTTTCTGGTATTCTCTTATTATAACATTGTATTTATTAAGCTTAAGTGAAACAATTAAAATCTTACATGGCCCAAAAATTTAGACTGAATGATTCCCAAAGACCCCTGCACATCCATAATTGTTGAAATATTGTTAATAAAACAGAGCAATAGAAATATTAAATGTGTCATCAGTAAAGAAAATGTAGCACATTCATTCAAAATAATTCCAATTATTCTTTAAAGTGAAATAGATCAGCCTGGCATGATCACCTATGCTTATAATTAGAGCATTCCAAAGAGAGAGGCAGGAGGATCACTGCCCATTTGAGACCAGTCTAGGCTAAGTGGTGACTTTGATAAAAGTGTTGGCTATAAAGTAAGTTCCAAATAACCCTTGGCTGTAGAATGACATCACGTCTCAATCTAAACATAAAAAAAGATGCTGACCTATGTGTTGAACATCATTGAATTTAAGGATGGTGTGCAATGTGAAACACATCAGGAGTAAGACCACACTTTATGAATTCTTTCAGATAAGGTTTCTAAAATATCCCCATTCTATAAAGAAGATATTTGTGAGATATCAGGGGCCAGAGGGAAGAACATGGCCACTAATTATTTAAAGGGAGTAAAACTGATGACCGCATTATAGAATATCCACAATAAATTGTGTGCAAACCGGTCCACACACTACTCTGAACTTGGCATTGTGACTTGGCCTGAGACAAATGCTCTTACCTGGAGAAAAGTAAGAGACATAGGAGGGAAGTTTTTATGTTGATATTGTTCTCCTGATTGTGATGATGCCTTCAGTAGTGGGCCCACAAACCCAAATGATTCAAGTTAAATACACTACAATGTGTAAAGTTTGTATAGCAAGATGACATTAATAAGAATATTTTAATAAGGTGGTGGGAATGGCCTGGCTCTATTAATAAATTTTATCTCCAAACTTAATTTTTCTGTGAAGAGGTATCATTTTGCATCTCAGGCTGTTCTGAAATTTGCTGGACTGTCCACATTTTCCTGAAGGTTATAATCCTCCTCTCTCAACCTCATAATCATAGGGACTGCATCATTATGCTATTCTTCACAGAAAAAAATAAAATAATGGCACAAAACCTCTTTCATGGGTATGTAATATTTCAATTATATTTTTGGAACTGTTTTTCTATTTTCATATCTCATATTTTATACTGGAGCCACTTTTAATGAAATTAGTCCTTACATATTGAGAATCATCAGAACATAATACTAGACAAGTCTCTCAAAACAATTCAGATAGAAAACACACACACACAAACACACACATACATACACACACACACAGAGAGAGAGAGAGAGAGAGAGAGAGAGAGAGAGAGAGAGAGAGAGAGAGAGAGAAGCATATATGCATACACACACAAACAAACCATTTTGTTTATAACTGCATCCATGTAAATGCTTGAAATATAATTTTGCATAAATATTTCCTATTACCCTCTTACTAAAAAGTTTCATGGTCTGTCAGTAACAAATTGGAGACTCATATTTTCCCTCACACCAAAATAATCAAAATTCTCTGGTGTACTGATGTCTAATTTCATCCCCAGGAATCAGTAGGAGTGCCAACAGACACTAACTTCAAGAAATGATGATATTATTCTAAACAAGACAGAGATTTCTAGGTTTTGAGGTTCCTGTATGAAATAAGGAACTCCCAAACAATTAAACTAGATGTCACCAGCATTTTAAACTGCTGGTTGGACATCAAAGCTTCCAGATAAAAAACAATAGAAAATAATGCAGTTCTGTATTCATGGTCCTGCCCTGCTTAGTACCTGTGTGCTGTGAGGAACCTGAAACACTCGGTTTCACTGTGCCATCTCCTCTGTACTCTGTTAAGGTTGAAGATCATTATGCTTTGTAGACGTATCTCTCAGCATTTCTTCATGTTGATGCCATTTTGAATGTTGCTGTAGTTATGGCAGAGATTGGATAGACTTTCCTACAGTTCATGATTTCCTTGATTATACTGAAAAACTAAAATTAGTAGCATATGTAACATCAAAAATTCTCATAAAGATTGAATGTTAAATTTAATATTATAAGAAAACCTTCATGTTTATAGTCAATACATATTACTTTCATTGGTAATTTCCATTTGTAAATTGGCACTTCAATTAACTCACTATAAAAATATATACATCAATTTAATTTACTATAAAATATATATTACAGATGAATAAAAATATGGTGCAAGTAACATCCATTTCCTTCATTTTTACAGTACAAATTTACAAATAAATACCTAAGTAAAATATTCATTGAATATTTAACACGCCATGAAAATTCAAACTAAAAACAAAATAATGAGACATTTTTATTGGATGATACAGAATGAAAAATATGTATACATATACCTATATTTTAGCACAACCTAGAACTTATTTACTCTGTAAATTTGAAGGAACCCAATAATGTTTTACCTTTAATGTCAGAAGAGATAAAGTCTTTTTACTTATACATGACCAAAATATACATTGTGGAAAAGGGTAAAAAAAAGTTATAGATTGTTTATATGGATGTTTCCACAAAATATTTAGATTAGATTCAAATTCACATGAGTTCAGAAAATAGACGATCACTAAGTCCTCAGAAGGATCAAAACCAAGAATGAGAAACACTAGGACAGCTCCCAAAAGTCTAAAACCATCAGATTAGTTATGAAAGAGAAAACAATACTGCAGTGTGTCGCAAAATTTATTAAAGACAAGAAATCCAGACCCATTCCCTGATTACAGGCAGGCAAAGGGGTACAGTGTATAACTGCATAGTATATGTCTAAAGCTATTCTTTAGGCACAGGTCAAAGAAGGTGTATTACAATTACTCACTGTTTGTCACCAACACCATAACCGATACCAGGCAAACAGAACAATGGATTCCAAGAGTTATCACAATGATTTTCCAGGAGACTGACCACACTGAAATCAACAAAACAAAAAAAAAAAATAAACACCATGAAAAGACCACATCTCAATATGAATTATAATTTGTGTAACCTGGAGACAAGAGAAAACTTTGCACAAATCTATGATATGAACTGATAGAAACTGTGTTCTCAAAATTGTAGATTTCTACCTATAATGGACACAATTTAGAATCTTACTGGTGTGATGTCTCACAAAGTTTTAAACAAGGGCTTGGTTTCTATTGTGAATCTTCAAGACTCAGCATAATAAGAACTAGAGAATAGGCAAGAACCCTCACCCAGTTCTATAGGAACAAAGTACATTTTACAAAATGCACTGGAGGCAAAGATACAATCCAAGTACAAGATGCCAAACCGGAGCAGTCATTCCACCAAAAAAATATAACTAAGAACAGAGTGGAAGGAGAAAAAGATGGATGTTTTGAGAACTGGTAGGGAACCACAGCTGCTCTGGACCTGATCTGTATACATTGTCATTCTTGAAAGTTTGTAAAAGTCAACAATATCTTTTTCCCTGTAAGTTTAAATTGTTCTATATAATACCAAATATTTTTGTGTATGTAAAACATTTCAAATATAAAACCCCTGCCTCTGATTACCACTAAATAAAAAATAAATAAAAAGTTCTTAGCTTAGAGCATGGCTATGGTTGTGTGTACAGAGTAATTAAGAATAAAATTTAGATTTTCTCAGTTTCATTAAAATTAAAATAATTATTTGATATTTCAGGAACTCACACTTTGATTGGCTTTCTCCCCCATACACAAATCCACTGGTCCCTCTTCCTTTATTTGCACCTTTATTATCAGAAGAAAACTTAATTTTCTGAAGGACAACTGTTGTTTCCAAATATATTTCATATTGTAATATTTATGACAATTAAAATGCTGTCTTTGAGAATAAAACTTTGGTTTATTTTTTTTTACAACTGTGACATTTTTATTTTTATTTTTTTATTTTTTAAAACAACTTTATTTTACAAAAGAAAGATAAATGTACAGATTTTAAGCATTTTTTGCATAAAATTATACAATACATTTTTGTCAGTACTTTTTTTTTCAGATTTTCATGTACTTTATGCTCATTGTAACTATTAAGTTTTCAATGCATACTATCAAACCTTTAAAAAAATCAAGTACTGACTAAAAAATATATTCATATAGTTTTATGTAAAACTTTGGTTTCTAATGTGTAAGTTTCATTTCTTTAGTAGTTCATTTCTCTAGAATATTTTAAGTTTATTTAAACACTTGTTTTTCTGTTAGTTTTAAAGATTTCAGAATTGTTCTTGACTACACTAATAATATAAAGCATCTCAATGGTTTCTTAATTTTTGATTTTCAATAAATATTTTTCTTACAGATTCCTATTGTTGTAACCTGCATATGACTTATTCCCTTACCAAACAAACATCTAAAATGTAGAAGTAAGATTATAATTTTTATTCTTTTTTTATTTTAAAATTTGATTGGTTTATTTTTTAAACTGTTTTGAACACTTTTATACATAATTACCTCCAACTAGTACTCTTCTTACCTCTCACCCTTGAGCAGAAACAAGCCCAGATGTAATAGGCCATTACACTTTTCATTAAATTCAATAGGATATTTTTTTAATTATTAAGTTTAACATATATTTGTAAAAAGTTATTTTATCGCTTACCTCTGGAGCCAGCTTTTCTAGGCTGCTGAGTCTACCCAAGCCTCACCCAGTTTTGCATCTGAGAAGACTTATGAAATCTCACAGTTGAGAAAGTGGCCTTTTGCACACTCATGTTGGGAGTGCATCAACTATGTTCTCTGTGAAAACATGTTTCTGAGTGATTTCTCTTTTAAATTAAAAGGTTAATGTGCTCACCTTTAGGAAAGGACCTGGACTAATGATACAGAGGGTTGAAAACGGGTGGGTTTGACTAACTCACTTAATGATTCACACACACTGACATGGAATAACTCTAATTTCCATTACAGGTGAGAGCTCCTTACAGATTTTTGTCAAAATTGATGCTGTTACTAATGGCAATAGCCATTTCTAGGACCTATAGAAAGAATTAAAAATTTATTATTAACGCATTATAATATTGACACATACAGATTGTTCAAAATATACAGCTCATATAAAATGTTAAGAAATATGTGCCTAGAGCTAGAGCTGGTCTACCAACATCAGGACTCACAGCCTGCTTACTGAGAGCTAACCACTCAGAAGAACGTCAGGAGCACTCTCCCTCCTGAGCCCAACAGTGAGAGGCCATCAAGAACTCTTAGACAGTGGGTACCAGACCCTTCTGGACTCCATCTGTGCCCCAAAGGACATGATAACCCTCCTGATCCCTTAGGTGCACAGAACCACAGGGAATACAAGATCCAGTCAGAGACAGCAAGATGAACAAGAATCAGAGAAAAGAAGATGACAAGAGGCAAGTGCAAGTGTCTAAGCAACAGAAGCCAAGAAAATCTGGCAACATAAGAACTCAGTTCCCCTACCACAGCAGCAGCAGCAGCAACAACAAAAAAAAAAAAAAAAAAAAAAAAAAAAAACAAGATTTTTTTAAATCATTCCTCATGTTGATGATTGAGGATCTCAAGAAGCACATGAATAACTCCCTTAAATGAGTCAAGCAGAACACAGGTAAACAAGTACAAATCCTTCAAGGATTACAGAAAAAAAAACACTAAAAAAAAGACCATCTACAATTTAAAAACAGAAATAAAAACAATAAAGAGATAAAAAACATAGGAAAAATATCAGCAGACTAATAAATAAAGACTCAAGAATCACCATCAGAAAACAAAAGATGGAAAAGAGAACCTCTGGGGCAGAAGATACCAAAGAAAACATTGATAAAACAGTAAAAGAAAAGGCACAAATCAATAAATCCAACCCCAAAAATTCAGAAAATCCTGAACATTAATGATAATAGGTGTAGAAGAGAGGCAAAACTCACAAATAAAAGGCCCAATTAATATCTTGAACAAAATTATAGAAGAAAACTTGCCTATTCTAAAGAAAGAGATGACCATGAACATACAAGAAGTCTAAAGATCTCCAAATAGATTTATCCAGCAAAGAAATAACACTCCACACATAATAGTCAAAACACAAATGTTCAAAACAAAGAAAGACTATTAAAAGCAGTAAGGGAAAAAGGTCAATTGACATATAAAAGTAGACAGATCAGAATTACAGAAGATTTCACAACAGAGACTGTGAACCTAGAAGATCCTGGACAGACATCATACAGAACCTTAATGAGTTAAAATGCCAGCCAAGGATACTATATTCAGCAAAACTCTCAGTTACCATAGATGGAGAAACCAAAATATTCCAGTGCAAAAGCAAATTTACACTATATTTTCCCATAAATCCAGCCCTTCCAAAAATAATGGAAAACCCCAACACTAGGAATAAAGCAGCACCCTAGGAAAAGAATGTAATCTTTTCGCAACATGAAAAGAAGCACACAATCATAATTCTACCTCTAACAACAAACTAATAGGAAACAACAATCATCATTTCTCAATGTCATTTAATATCATTGTGAGTTCATTCCACAATAAAAAGACATAGATTATCAAACTGGATACATAAACAGGACTCGGCATTTTGCTGCATACAAGAAGTACATCTCAGCAACAAAGAGAAACACTACTTCAGAGTAAAAGTCTGGGAGTAAATGTCCAAGCAAATGTTCTAAAAAAAAAAAGCTGGAGTAGCAATTTTAATGCTGAAATCAATTATATTTTCAAACAAAAGAAACCAAAAAGTTAAAGAATGACACTTTTTATTCAACAAAGAAAAAAAATCTATCAAGATGAACTCTCAATCCTCAGCATCAATGCTCCAAATACAAAGGCAAAATCATTCATAAAAGAAATTCTACTAGAGCTCAACAAATACATTGTCCCACATATAATAATAATGGAAAACTTCAACACCTCACTTTCCTCAATGGACAAATTATGGAAGCGTTAGATGAAAAGAGACACAATGAATCTAAGAGAAGTTATGAAACAAATAGATTTAACAGAATCTATAAAACATTTCAGCCTAAAACGAATGTTCTAGCGCCTCCTGGTATACTCTAAAAAATTGACAATATAATCAGTCAGAAAACAGACCTCAACATATCGATTTAAGCCCAAGCATCCTCTCAGATCACCATGGATTAAGGCTGGTCATCAAAAGCAACAGAAAGCCCATTTAAACAAGCAAGATAGTTTAATAATAACTAGTCAAGGAAGAAATGAAATAAGAAATTAAGGGCTTCTTATAATTTAATGAAAATGAAGGCACAGCATACCCAAACATATGGGGTATAAGGAAAACAGTGGTAAGAGGAAAACTCATAGCTCTGAAGGCCTCTACAAAGAAACTGGGGAGAGAATACACTAGCAGGTTTTCAGCACACCTGACAGCTCTAGAACAAAAAGAAGCAGATAGAGCCAAGAGGAGGTAGGATGGCAGGAAATAATCAAACTCAGAGCTGAAATCAACAAAGTAGAAACAAAAAGACCTATACAAAGAATCAACAAAACCAGGAGCTGGTTCTTTGCGAAAATTAACAATATCAACAAACCTATAGTCAGACTAACTAGAGGGTGCAAAGAGAGTATCTAAATTGAAAAATCAGAAATAAAATGAGAAACATAACAAAATAAATTGAGGAAACTCAAGAAATCATCAGGTCTGACTACAAAAGCATATACCCAACAAAACTAAAAAATCTATAGGAAACTGACAATTTTCTAGACAGATACCAGGAAACAAATCAGGATCAGATAAACCATATAAATTGTCCCATAATTTCTACAGAAATAATAGCAGTCATCAAATTCTCCCAACAAGAACAAAAGAACAGGACCACATGGGTTAGTGAAAAATTCTATCAGACCTTCATAGAAGACCTAATATTTATACTCTCCAAACTACTTTACAAAAGAGAGACAAAAGAAACACCACCCAACTCTTTTTTTGAAGCCACAATTATGGTGATCGTTATACCACAACGAGACCCTACAAAGAAAGAGAACTTCATAATAATTTCCCCCATGAACATCAAACCAAAAGTAATAACATTTTTGTAAACAGAATCCAAGAACACCTCAAATTTATTATTATTCAACATGATCAAATAGTCTTCATCCCAATGATTCAGGGATGGCTCAATATATAAAAATACATCAATTTAATCTGCTTTATAAACAAATTCAAAGGGCAAAATGCACATTAGTATCTCATTAGATGCTGAAATATCATTTGAAAAAATTCATCGCTCCTTCATGTTAAAAGTCCTGACAAGATCAGGAATTTAAGGCTCACACCTAAATATAGTAATATATATATATATATATATATATATATATATATATATATATATATATATATATATATATATATATATATATATATATATATATATATAGCAAAACAGTAGACTGCATTAAAATTAATCGTGATAAACTTGAAACAATCCCACTACAATCAGGAATTAGACAAGGCTGCCCACTCTTTCCCTACCTATTCAATACCATACTAGAAGTCTTAGCTAGAGCAACTACACAAGAAAAGCAGGTGATAGTTATACAAATTGGAAAGGAAAAAAGTCAAAATATTGCTATTTGCAGATGATATGATTTTATACTAAAGTTATTACAAAATATCCATGAGAGAACTCTAAAACCTGATAAATACCTCCAGCAAAGAAATGCTTAAATATGGAGTACAGAGATAAAAAACAAATTCTCAACTGAGGAATTCCAAATTGCTGAGAAGGATCTAAAGAGAAATACAAACCAAAACAATTTTAAAATTATTCCTCACATCAATCAGAAAGTCTAAGGTAAAAATCTCAGGTGACAGAAGATATTGTTGAAGATGTGTACAAAGTGGAACATTCCTCCATTGTTGGTGGGAGAGCAAACCACTACCCTGACTCTGTAAATTGATCTGCAGGTTACTCAGAAAAATTGAAATAAATCTACCTGAAGATTCAGGCATATCACTCTTGGTCATATATATATATATCCAAGAGATGCTCCAACATATAACAAGAACACCTACTCTATCATGTTCATAGTAGCCTTATTTATAATAACCAAAAGCTAGAAAGAACCTAGATATTCTTCAACAGAGGAATGGATACAGAAACTGTGGTACATTTATACAATGGAGCACTACTCAGCTTTTAAATATAATATTCTAGCTCCTTCTTTGGAATATAGTGACTTCATAGATTCTTAGCCAAATAGATGGTAGTAGTAGCTGTCATCTTGAGTGAAGTAACACAGTCCCAATAGAACACAAATGGTATGCACTCACTGATAAGCAGATAGTAGTCCAAAAGAATCAGAATACCCAAGAAAAATATCCATAGACTTTATGAAGCTCAAAAAGAAAGAAGGCCAGAATGTGGATGCCTAAGTACTTCTTAGAAGGGAGAACAAAATATACACGGGTGGAAACACAGGGACAAATAAAGGAACAGGGACCGAAGAAAAGATCATTTATAAACCACCTCACCTGGGGATCCATTCTACATGCAGGCACCAAACCCAAGTACTATTTCTAATGCCAATAAGTGCTTACAGAAAGGAGCCTAATGTGGTTACCTCCTCAGTGGCTCTGCCAAAGCCATACTGATACAGATGAGAATGCTTGCAGTTAAACACTGGACTGAACATGGGGACCACAATGAAAGAGGTAGAGAAAGGACTGAAGGAGCTGGAAGGGTTTGCAACTCCATGGGAAGAAAAACATTATCAAACAACCAAACCTCCACAGCTCCTAGAGAATACAACACCAACCAATGAGTACAAATAAAGAGATTCATGGCTCCAGTTGCGTATTTAGCAGAGAATAGCATTGTTTGGAATCAATGGAAGGAGAAGCCTTTGGTATAGTGAAGGCTCACTTTCAAAATGTAGGAGAGCTCCAAAATGCTAAGGTGGAAGAGCGTGGTTGGTAGAGTGAGCACTACCATAAAAGAAAGGGGAAGGGGAGGTTGGAGGTGAGAAGGACAAAATGGATAGTATTTGAAATGTAATAAAAAGAATAGTCAATAGAAAAAATTTTAAATATTAGGTAAAATTGGTACCACTAAAAATTCTTGAAAAAATTTAAAATGATCTACCCAAACAACAGTCAAAGCTTTAATAATAACTTGAAATGTCACTTTAAAAGTAATTACTCACACATTAGATGATATTTCGGTCCTTTTTTAAGCATGACTCTCAGAATTTCCCATATACTACTATAGGTAACCCAAGACACATAAATACTTTTTGGGGTTGAAGCATCAATCAGCTGAAATCTCTAAACTCTCCACCCAACTACAGTCTACAAATTCTTCTCTATGCTTGGACCTGGTAAATGTATTTAACTAGAAAAGGTCCTACTGAGAGAGATAATTCAGGCCCAGGAAGAAAATACTGGATATTTTCTCATCTGAGGCTCCTGGCTAAAAGTCTTCAAAAATGGTTGATAATATTTAGTAACTATGGCAACCAGGAAAGTAGAAAGGTAGTTTTCTAGGTAGGGTGTGGAAGCAACAGAGTCACAAAGGATACAATATGAAGTTTCAATCTCCAATCATTCCATGTACACAGTTGTGTCACGCACAACATTCTCAGACATGATGTTGTAAAAGGAGGCTATATGAAAATAAATTTTGTCACTGTTTATCAAACATTATCTAATGGCCATACAGATAGAATTTGATATCAATGTATTAGTAATCAGTAAGCATTTGTAAGTGACATTACTCTTACATTAATGAATGAGATGAGAGCCATCAGATAATGAAGACAAGCTGCACGTGATAACTTTCTTTTCTACTTTGTTACTTTCTGAAGTTTTGTAAAGAGATTCATTCTTTGCCTTATTTTTGACAAAAAAGAATCCTTCCATTACACATTGTTCTCTAAATTGTTATTTATTAATATTGCTCCTTGAAGGGGTATACCCAAGCCAAGGTGCATGTGTCCAGAAGACAATTTTCCAATGGATGTTTTCTCACTCCACCTGCCTTTGAGTTTCAGGGACCAAAATCAAGTATTATATCAGACTTCTGTAGGAAGTACCTTTACATACTGACCCATCTTTCCAGGCTCCTATTACAATATCCTCAGAGAAAAATTATATAAACATTTAACTCACCATGTAATGAACTCCAAAGACCCTCTACCGTAATTTCTTACTACAAAATTCAAGACCTAGAAACATTCTGAATGAAAATGACAAGTGAAAAAATAAGAGTTTCACATGCTTCCAGAGTTAACCTGATCGGGCACAACCAAGAGGGCTTCCTTATGAACCCCACTCTTATGTCATGCTATCTGAAATTCTCTAGAGTATATTTGATCATTTGATAGAAAAGCAATAAAAGGGCATACTGTTACCTGTGTCTCTATCTGGAAGTGATACTGTAGTAGGAATGGTCCCCCAATGTGAAGAAATGTTGGTCCTTTCCTGTTCTGTATCCTTGAAGAGGCTCTAAACAGAAAGGCAGAACTGAATTTCTTCTGAGTGATGATACTCAAACTCATGATTTTCTGCCTTCCTCTTGACCAAAGTGAAAAGAGGAAATTGCTTTTGAAAGCTGACTCTGAGCACACAGGAAAGAAACAAAATATTTTTCCAGGTGCGGTGAAAAATGTTCTTAAATGATATGTGAAATCTAAGAAGATGAACACTACTGCAGAGAGAGCAAAACTAGTGTCTTTGGCACAACTACTCGGAGAAAAGTGGGACTGAAGCTGTTCTGCTCTCATGTTTTAATACACGGTTTGAAAAATTTTCTCTTTTGCTACTACTTCTCCTATTCACTTCTTGTTTTGAATCATGCAGTTACATATTATAAAGTATGACATGTTTTTTTAAGGAATGCACAATTTCATCAGTAGTCTACCTTTATACTCTTCCAGAATTTAAATGATTGATAATATAGACTGTGAACATGATGTCATTCAATGTCCTGTGGCGTACTGCTATGTTTTCAAGGTGCTGGGATATAAATTCTCAGACAATGAGCTAGTTCAAAAAGATACTCTTCCCCTGAGTTATAGACGGATGCCTCAGTTTGGTTGTCTTCTCCTCCTCTTCCTTCTCCTTTTTCTTCTTCCTCTTCTTTCTCTTCCTCTTCTTCTTCTTTCCCATCCTCTTCCTCCTCCTCCTTGTCATCATCATCATCATCATCATCATCATCATCATCATCTTCTTCTTCTTCTTCTTTTTCTTCTCTTTTTCTGATTCTCTTCCTCCTTTTCCTCTCCTCCTCCTTCTCTTCATCCTTTTCCTTCTTTTCCCTATTTTTCTTCATTGACCTCTTCTTTTCCTATTCCTCTTCTTTTTCTCCATCTCCTTTTCCTTCGTTCTCTTTCTCCTTTCCCTCCCCCTCCTCCTCCCCCTCCCCTTTCTGCCCCTCCCCTTCTTCTCCTCTTCCTCCTCCTCCTCCTCCTCTTCCTCCTCCTCCTCCTCCTCCTCCTTCTTCTTCTTCATCTTTTTCTTTTTCTTCT